>NC_137793.1:104085674-104403174 GCF_963383645.1 Muscardinus avellanarius
CTTACCAGTGTCAGAATAATCAGATTGTGGCTTCAGCTACTAATCTTTTACCACTACTACAGTTGGAGCCTACTTGAGAATCCCAGTACAAAAGCGGAACTACAGTGGCAAAAATCAAAGTAAAAATAAGCTATTAATAAATTTCCATACATTTTGCCAAAAATAATTGTACCTAAAAAGTGAAACATATGTGGAAGGGGGCTTTGTAAACATTAAGTTAGGCTTTACCTCTTATTTTACTAAAAGCTATTTCTCATAACATCTCGGAATATTTAAATTATTAAATAGCTTTTCTATTTAATAATTTTATTTCTCATGGGATTAACAGTTTCTTTGCATAATGAAATATATGCTATATTTCAATTTGGGATATTTTAAATAAACAACAAATGCTGAAATATGGCATACCAAAATCCTATTATAAAATGCCTTTCATTAATCATTGAGAATCAATTTAAAGTGAGAATCAGTTTAAATTCAGTTCTGGTGAAATACAGTCACTCTCTAAGTTAAAAACCAATGGCAAAAACAGAAGAAGTAAACATATTAGGGTTTTACAATCTACATATGTAAAATATCTAATTTTTACCATTAATCATCAATTTTCAAAGCACTGAGTGCTTTTATTTTTATGATTTAGGAGGCCAATCACCCCAATATTGCTGATGACCTCTTATCTTCAACTCCAATATCACAAGTATGGATTTATTGGTTATCTTACTCTATTACTAGATTTCCTAAAATATAGGGTGTGGAAAATAGAAAAAATTAATCTTCACCACAACTTAGGATAATGGGCATTACTAGACAGAATATTCCTCACTGATTTTTAAATTTCCAGCCAGGCACGGTGGCACATGTCTATAATGCCCCTATTTGGGAGGCTGAGATGGGAGGACCGCAGGTTTGAGAACAGCTTCAGCAATCTAGGAGACAATAAGCAACCTAGCAACACCGTTTCAAACCAAAAAATAAGAAGGGCTGTGAGTGTAGCTCTGAGGTAGAAGCCCCTGGCTCCAACCCTTAGCACCACAGAAATACATACATACATACATACATACATACATACATACATACATACATACATACATTCCCATCAGGCTCGTGTCCCTGATCCAATTTTTAATGAAGAGCCTTTCACAAAAGGCATTTATTTACTCACTTGGCAATCTGGTTATCTGCCACCTTGCCCTTCATAAAAGAACAAATAAAATAGCCTATACACACAAAATCTTTCTTTAGTTTTACTGAGAGGGTAAAAAGGAGGTATTAATTTATTTGACTAAAAAGAACTTTCCTTATAAGGCAAATACATTTTCCTGCTGCAGAAATTTACAGAATCAAATTTACCAAAGAAAGATTTTTCTATAGACTGTAAATTTTTTTAAAAAATTCATGGGTTAAATGTTGAACTGAAAATAACTAGACTCTTAGCACCTGAATTATATACATTTGTTTTCCTGGTATGTCCTACAAAAGCTGCCCCCCTTAACATTCCAACCATTTCTCCTCTTACCCTTAAGGACTGTACCTGAAATAATATCAATAGCTACTGAAAAAGCTTACTCTCAGGTAGGTTAAGAAACAACCAAGTGGTCAACCAACCAGTTTTAATGGGCTGGTGAGATTCTTGATTTTATAGGAACATCCCAAATGATAATACTTACAGATCCTGTTCTACTTTCTTGTCTAGAGCGTATTCCAAATCAGTAACTAGCATTTTCTGGTACAGGTCCTGCAGAGCCTGCCTGGATGTCCAGACCTCGGCTGGACCCAGCTTAGAATCTGAGTAACAAAACAAAAGCATAACATTAAACAGCCACATACTGCACCAAAGATTTCTTCCTTCTCCATTCCCCAAAGAAATTTGCTCTGAGTACATCTCACAGACAGCTACAAAAGCTTTCTGTTATTTTAAATAATTTTTTGACTAATGACTAAATCCTGTTTAAGATGCTTTTATATTTGTCTTTTAGCTTTGAAATAACATCATGGAGTTAACTTAGGCTTAACACTGACTGGTTCACCCTTGATTTGGTAATTCACAGTTTCAAATGGAGTGAGCTACTTTGAGGCATATAGTTTCCTATGCTATGACTATGTAGAAATATTAAATCATAGGAAACTATATGCCTCAAAGTCACTCCATTTTAAACAGTGGACTACCAAGTGGACTACCAAATCAGTCTGCTTACCCTAACCGTGTCTTTAAACAAAGCAGCTTGCCCTTTTTAATTTGCACCATTCCCACAGTCTCCTTACAGAACTCACATCAGCTCACCACCTAGCATACTCCTTAGAGACTCCTGTTCTGTATGTGTCAACCCAATAAAGCTACGACAATGACGATTATTTCAATGAGCACTAGTTTCCAGGACACTGTGTAAGCAGCCCACACTGGCCATTTATGTAAAGGAGGGCCCGAGAAGACTGGGATTAAACTGCTCATGTAGCCAGATGAGAGAATGGGTATAGGTTAAAGCCAGGAAGTTAGGTTATGACTATCCATGCTGCAAAAATCTGGGTCATACTGGCCGCAAGAGTCCTGAACAGCATCCGCTCCTTTCTGATGACTGGACTCTTGAGTAATTCAGTAACTAACAGTGGGCTGCCTCAGAAGAACTTAAAGACTTTTCAATTACGTATTTCCAATAACCAGTTAAAAATGTGATTTCATCTAGGAGGCCACTGCTAGACAACAGCCTCGTCTTTCTTCTCGAGGTTTGCTATTAGAATCAATACCCGGCATAATACTATTGGGCAAACAGAATCTCCTAGATACCTGAGTTAATGCTCTTGAGAGTTTGCTGGCTAGTGAGAAGAGTCTAGTATCAGCTTCTTATTCCCTTATCACTAACAGATTAATCAATTTATTCAACACTGCTCTGATTCATGGATGGTAAGAAAGGGGACCATAAGAGATCATTAACTCCATCAGACAGACTCATTTAAATGAGGAGTCTTGAGCTGGGCGTGGTGGCGCACGCTTGTAATCCCCGTGCTTGGGAGGCTGAGACAGGAGGATCACACAGGTTCGAAGCTAGCCTCAGCTACTTAGTGAGGCTCTCAGCAACTTAATGAGACCCTGTTTCCAATAAAATATAAAAAGGTCTGGGAGTGTAGCCCAGAGGTAGAAAGCCCCTGGGTTCCATCTTCAGTACCATAAATAAATAAATAAATATATAAACAAACAAACAAACAGACAGACAGACTTAACAGTAGCTTGGTATTGCTCCACGTACTATTTCTGTCACATGATGTGGATTATGCTTAGCAGCTCAGGGCTGATGCTGATATCCACAATACAGATGATGGTGACAATTTGTTAATAACAGGAAGACTGATGGGTCATACTATGTAAATCTATAATATGCCTCTGTGGGTTTTTTTTTTGCCTTGTTCCTTTGAATAAGATGACAATAACCCATGAACTTAACATTAGCCATTTACTCTACAGTGATTCTAGAAGTTAAGTAAGGAAAAAAAGACATCTCAAGAGTATCTTCTACTGTAAATCTTGGCAGATGTGTTGGTTACCACAGAAGTTTAATTCTCCATGGGCATTACTGCACAACTACATTCCTCAAAAATTAGGATAAGCTCTATTATCACATATCCCTCCTAAATTTTAGGACAGCATATGCAGTTATGGAGGACACACTGACCACACTACATAGTTACTACCGTGTCATTTCTAATTTTGGAGTTAAAGTCTGCTCCTTTTAGTGGCTAAGTCCAGGAATTCTTCCAACAAGACTGTAGCTATTATTCAATCTTCAGCAAAGATACACACAAAAGGAGAAGTGTGGCAAGACAGCTCACTGAATTCCAAAAAATGTCAGTAAAGTTTTCCCTGCAAATAATTTTTTCTGATGGCTTATCCACTACTCAAGTTTGTATAATTATAAATAAGAAAATAACTTTTGCCCCAGGAAGATATTAACCTAATACCTTAAGATGTTTTTTATTTATATGGGGATGAATTATTTTCTATGTCTTAGATCATTGATAAAAAGTTCAGAAAATTAAATGATTTTATATATTAAATTAGGTAAAATTTAATTCAATGTGGCAAATGTTATATAAAATTCCTGATAAGCCGGGCGTGGTGGTGCATGCTTGTAATCCCAGCATTTGGTAGGCTGAGACCAGAAGATCGCGGTTTGCAGACAGGCTCAGCTACTTAATGAGGCCTTCACAACTCAATGAGACTCTGTTTCAAAATAAGGAGGTGTAGCTCGGAGGTCAAATGCCTCTGGGTTCCATCCCCAGACTTGCAAAAAAATTAAAAAATAAAAAAATAAAATTCCTGATAGGTATGTAAGAATAAAAAGCAAAAAACAAACAAACAAACAAAAACCCCAAGTATTTAAAGCAAATAGCTAAGCTATCATCCCTTTTGGCAACTACGAGAGGATTTAGAGCTACAAGTAATACAGAAAAAAAAAATATCCTTCCATTAATGTAATAATATAAAGTAGGTTGTGTAAAAGAAAAAGCCAGCCAGTACCTGTCATATCAGCCTTCAGGACTTCTGCCTGCCTAAAAAAAGAGAAAAGAGAACATTAGAAACGAAATGGGCTTAACCAATACAACACTAAGAATTAAGTGAAAGTATGTATTACAGTTAGGCTAGACAGCAGCTAAAAAGGAGGCATTGCAAACTGTATCCATGCTTTAATATCCAGGGTAGCACCTATCCTGGAAAACAGCTGCTTAAACGTTTAAAGGGTCATCAATACTTCCTCAACAAAGCACAGTTTACTTTCTTGCTGCTTTCCTCCAAACCAGACTTTAAGAAGATAACATTCAATAACATTCACTAAATTAAAATTTTTCCCTCACCAGGCGTGGTGGTGCACGCTTATAATCCCCATGCTTGGGAGGCTGAGACAGGAGGACCACACAGGTCAAAGCCAGCCTCAGCTACTGAGTGAGGCTCTCAACAACTGAGTGAGATGCTATTTCCAAATAAAGTATAAAATAGGTCTGGGAATGTAGCCTGGAGGTAGAAAGCCCCTGGGTTCCACCCCAGTACCACCAAAAAAAAGGGTTTTCCCTCAAGTCAGGTGTGGTGGCACACACTTGTAATCCCAGTACTTGGGTATCTCAGGTTCATTGCCAGCCTCAGCAACTTAGACCCTGTTTCAAAATAAAGAATAAAAAACAGGACTGGGGGTGCAGCCCAGAGGTAGAATGTCCCTGGGTTCAATCCCCAGTAGCGTAAATAATAAATAAATAAATAAATAAATTTCCCTCAATGTTGTCAGGAAATTCTATGTTTACCAACTCACTAGTCACCATAACCATTTCAAATCTCCACTCTCCCCCAGTTGCTGGTCCCTGTTCCTTCCCTCACCACCAAATGACAATTCCACACCTCAGGGAAAATCCCACTTACTAAGTACTTAGTACATTTACACAGCCTTCTTGCACTTTTTTTTTTATCTTGTTAAAACATTAGAGGTACTGAACCTCTTATGTTAAGACCAAAAGACACTTCAGTATACTTTAAGGGCTTGTTCCTTTGATTAACCTCTTATTTATTTACTTAGGGGTACTGGGGATGGAACCCAGGGGCATTCTACCTTTGAGCTATACCTCCAACCCTATTTTTTATTCTTTATTTCAAAACAGGGTCTCACCGAGTTGCAGAGGGCCTCACACTAAGTAGCTCAGGCTGGCCATGAACCGTGATCCTCCTGTCTCAACCTCTCAAATGCTGGGATTACAAGCGTGCACGACCATGCCTGGCCACGATTAACGCCTCCCTCTCTTTTCAACAATTTTGAAGCTTCTACTGGGTCCTTCCTTTTCTTGGGTAAACATGTCCACCGGGCGTGATGGCGCACGTTTGTAATCCCAGTACCTGGGTGGCTGAGAAAGGAGGATTGCGGGTTTGTGGCCAGCCTCAGCTACTTGGAGAGGCCCTCTGTAGGTTCCCCTGGGTTCGAGCCCCAGTACTTCAAACAAACAAACAAACAAACAAACAAACAAACAAACATGTCCAGGCCTCGCACACGTTTAAAACTTTCTGCCCACATCCCCTCAAGCTGCTGTCTTGTTTTTCCTCTCACAGCCCTCAAGAATTGTCTATGTTCAAAACTGAACTCATGGCCCATAACCAGCCCTAGCCCTAACCCTAGCTGTCTTCCCAGTGTCGACTCTGCAGCTGTGGAAGGCAGAAGCCTGGAGGTCGTGCCTGACAACTGTCTTCCAAATCCCTATCACCACCACTCCAGAGGATGTAACCTACTGACAGATGAGCGTCCTCTCTGCATGGCCTCTTCAGCCACACTCATTCAAGTCCTACCCGCCCCTGCAGGACTGAGCTCTCTTACCCACTTCAGTCTTGCCCTATCCACTGTGTTCTCCCACTGCTGCCTCAAGAATCTTTTAAAAATGTGCACCTGGTTTGTCAATTACCCATTTAAAACACCCAAGTAAGCTCCCACTGCGCCCAGCCTGTATTAAAGTGGCCCACAAGAGCTGAACTCTGCTCCCACCAGTCCTCTCCTCATCTCTGCTCCATCGCTGGACTTGTGGCGGACATTCTTCACACGCCAGGCCTGTGTAAAGGCGACCCTTTGCTAGGAACACCCGCTTCCCTTTGAGAGGCTAATTACCAACATCCTTCGTCTTGAGTCAGAACATTACTCCCTCAACTCATCCATATTAAGGACATTGCCACTGATGTTCCTAAATTGCTTTTGCTTTTTTTCTTCATAGCACATATCACACACAGGCTTTAAGAATGATCACAGCTACAACTCCTTGTCAAACTACCACAATGCCTAGCACACAGTAGGCACTCGGTGAATATTTTTCTAATGAAAACAGTAAATGGATAAATTATGCTCATCTACGCTAATAACCTCACCCATGTGTGGAATCTAAAGAGGCTGTTCTCCTGTAACTAGGGTATAGAAGAACAGTTACTAGGAGCTGAGGGTGACAGAGTGCAATGGACACAAAGCTGTACTTAGAGGAGGAGCGAGCCTGCTTTCTATCACGCAACAGAATGATCATGGTCAACAATATTGCAAAACAGCTAGAAGACTGGATTTCGAATGTTCTTACCATAAAGAAATGGTAAATGTATAAGTTGATGAATACACAAATACCCTGAAAGCTGATTACACAATAAATACATGTGTTCAAACAACACATGATACCCCATATATATGGGCAATTATTATGTGTCAACTAAAAATAAAAGTTTAAATGATAACTATGTAAACCTCTTTGACATGAAAGCTAATAAAGCCAGGTGTGGTAGCACACACTAGTAATCCTTGCGCTTGGGAGGCTGAGACAGGAGGATCACACAGGTTCAAAGCCAGCCTCAGCTACTTAGTGAGACCCTGTTTCCAAATAAAATAGGTCTGGGAATACAGCCCGGAGGTAGAAAGCCCCTAGGTTCCATCCCTAGTACCACAAAAACTAATTAATTAACATTCTAAAAAAATGCTTTTAAGTCAGGAACATATAAAATGGGAGATTCTTGAGTGGTATACATTTGTAATCCCAGTACTTGGGAGGCTAAGACAGGAGGATCACAGCAGATTCAAAGCCAGCCTCAGCTACTTAGTGAGACCCTATTGCAAAATGAAGAATAAAAAATAGGGCTGAGAGTATAGTTCAGAGGTAGAATGTCCCTGGGTTCAATCCCCAGTTCTATGAAATAACTAAATAAATAAAATGGGAGAGTCCTCTACTTGACTTCCAGAAGCCCCTTTTCTATAAGAATTTAGAAATACAAACCAACACCTTCTCAACTCACAGCTGCTAGGAAAAGGCAAATCGCCCCCTTTTATTAGGGGAGAAAGGGCTAGGGTATTCCTTTTTTCCTGGGGATTGAAGGAAGTAAGCAAAAGTCTAGGTAGGTTTTAATTTGTTACTTTGTTAATGTGGTTTACTTGTACCATAAAGTTCCAAGGAGAAATCTGGGATAATAATATTCTTCAATTATAATCAGAAACATAAGAATCTAATCACAGTATTTGTGCTAAATAGTAAGTCAGACACTATGAGTATAGTGTTATGCACATAGTGAAACACATATAAGCTAAGACGTTAATTAGTAAGCCTTGTGATAGTAATAAAAATAAATTTCATTATATACTATTTCATTTAGAAAAGAGAATCTAAATCTCCTAGAGAAGCTTTTCTCAGTATGTGTTAATAAAAATATGAACTTGCTTTTTCTTTATGGGAGCTGATGGTGGATTTTCAAATCTCCTGGCATTCCAATGCTCTATACCGTAACACTCCCTAATCTATGTTCTTTGAAATTGTGTGCCTAGTTTTATTAAGGGCCAGTTCTGCGCTGGAAATTTCAAGGATGAGAAGGTAAAAGAAATGACAACAGTAAAAAAGCTCACTGTGGGCGAGGCAGCCTGGAGCAGGGCCCAGGTAGGAAGCACAGCAGGCGTCCTCCAGGCTGAGGAAGGCACCTGGTTGCGGGAAGCACTCCAGTACCTGCCAGCTTCAAGTTCTGCCCTTGAACTACAGGGAGCCCATGCGGACTTAAGTATAGCACTGGTAGGGTTGCATTTTTAAAGTTTTCTGAGCTGGGCGTGGTGGTGCACCCTGTAATCCCAGTACTTGGGAGGCTGAGACAGGAAGATCTGGGTTTGAAGACAGTCTCAGCAACTTGTGAAGTCTTCTGCAACTTAGTGAGACCCTGTTTCAAAATAAAGAATAAAAAAGGGCTGGGGTGTAGCAAGGAAGTAAAACATCCCTAGGTTCAATCCTCAGTACTGCCAAAGAAATTTTTTTTTCCTGGAAAATGGGTTATTCAAAGGTGAAGCCTGGGAACGAGGAAGTGATAATACAAATGGGTGGAAAAACTCAGATTCAAGAATATCTGAAAGTTAAACCAACAGATGAGAAGACAGAGTGCAGTAGAGAGTCTAAAATCACTCCTAGATTGCTAACTTGAACAGCTGGGCATCCAAGAAGATGAAGGCGTGTGAGCAGGGATGAGAATTGCTCTGAGGGAGAATCATCAGACGCTGGCCACCAAGGTACTTTGCTCCTCTGGCTGCTTTTGGCTAGTCCCTCCCCACCACCGCTTCCTGGCTCCCTTCTCACCAGCGACTGGGTGAGATAAACAATGCTAGGCCCCGCACCAGCATACAATGCTAAGCAACAAAAGTACAATAAGCTGTTTAGGTGTCACGAAGACTATATTCTTAGTAGTAAAATTTAAAAAAATAGAACCAGAAAGAGATACATAAAATTACAAAAATGAATTAAGGATGTTATTTTTTCATTTCTGCTTCTCTCTCTCTCTCTCTCTCTCTCTTTTTTTTTTTTTTTTTTCGGTAGTGGGGATGGAACCCAGGGGTATTCTGACTCTGAGCTATACCCCAGCCCTATTTTTTATTCTTTATTTTGAAACAGGTCTCACTAAGTTGCAGAGGGCCTCACTAAGTAGCTGGAGCTGACCAGGAACCTGTGATCCTCCTGTCTCAGCCTCCGAAGTACTGGGATTACAAGCATGAGCCACCACACCTGGCTATTTCTGCTTCTCTTAAACATTAGTTCTGATTACATTTTACTATTTAACAAATACATTAAAAGAAACTGGACCTGATAACACAGCAAGCAAACTACGAGTTATAGAAATGTCATGCTAATTCATAACAGACTCTAAACATATCTGTTAAAAAATTAACCGGCAGTCTGATAATATACTTAGACCACTAATTATTTGCCAGGTCTTGTTTTCATCTATTACAAAATCTTTAAATCTCACAACAATCCTGTTAGGTGGAAGCAAGGTTTCCATTTTGCTGATGAGGAAAGGGCAGAGTGGTTACATAATCTGTCCAAGGCCAGGCAACTAGGAAGAGGCAGAGCTTAGGTTCCACCCTGCAATCTAATTCCAGAACCAGAGCTCATAAACACTTAACAATAATCTAGGTCTTCTGAAATAACCTGGCTAGGTGCCACTGTCACTGGCATGATCTTGTGTGGCGACCATCACCTCTCTCAGTTTAATGCCACGCCTTTAATGTTAAGCATCTTCCAATGCCCTGTCACTACGAGATGTTATAAGAAAGACTAACAGGGCTTCTGGAGCACCTTTTTTTTTTTTTTTTTTTATTCTGGGGAGTGAAGCAGGGGTAGAGGGGCTACACTCCAAACCCCCCTTTTATTTTGAAACAGAGTCTTGCTAAGTTGCAAAGGGTCTCACAAAGTTGCTGAGGCTGGCCTCAAATTTGCAATCTTCCTATCTCAGCTTCCCAAGTAGTGGGATTACAGGCATGCACCACCACCACACCCAGTTCCAGCACATAATACAACTATTTTTATACAAGACGCACCACATGTCCATACACCTTTAAATATTCAGAGAACTTATACATAAATATAATTTATTGGACTAAGTTTAAGAAAATTTTCCTTGGACCATGACAAAGTTAACATATGCCAAAGTTCCAATAAAGCCACATAGTTAAAAAAAACTTTAGCACGCCCCTCCCCCATCTTGTCCAAAATCAAATCCTTCAGAAAGTCTCTTAAGTCTTCTATTAGTATCCACAGAATATGAATAATTTAACATACATCTCTAAAAATGAATAAAACACGTAGAAATCCCTTGTAATTTTTATCCTACCTAATATTACTTGATTTCAGATGCTCCTCTGATTTCAAGTTTTCGGTCCTCATCTGGGACTTAAATGAAACGTTTTCTCCCACAATGACTATCTGCAAGAACATCCAATTTCTCATAAGGTAGAATGGTTTAAGACATTCTAGATAGAGAAGAGGAGGAAAATATGAGTTAACTCATAAAAACAGAGAACCCCTGGAATAATTTTTTCTTTATTTGAAATGATTTAATGTGAAAAGCAAAGAAAAAATATCAACTTTTTTTATAGTTTCTTATCCCATACCTTTTTGTGTGCAGCACTAGGGATTGAACCCAATGACATTCTACTCCAAGTTCCAACCTCAGCCCTACTTTATTTTTATTCTGAAACAGTGTCTCATAGGTTGATGAGAGTCTCACTATTTGCTTGAGGTTGTTCTCAAACCTATAATCCTCCTGTCTCAGCTTCCCAAGTACTGGGATTGCAACCATGTGCCACCGTGCCCGACAACTCATACCTTTTCAAATTGTTTCAAGTATTTCTAATAGATTCTGCTTTTAAACCAAAATATTCTCCCACTCTGTCTCACTCTTTGAATGCTTAGGTACCTCTACAGGACAGATGCAGTTATTCAGCAGGGTTTTTAAAGGATAGGGGTGAGAGTGCCCTGTAGAACACAGAAGCATTTTACCAAAAGAAAAGCATGTAAAGCAATTAAAACACAGTTACAGGTGGTATGAACAATGCTTAAATTTTAAGATCAGCTGAAAACTTCAGGTTTTTATATCCTCATTCACTGAACAGTATTTGGTCATTTTTATGTCCTAGAATAAATAAAAGAGGTATGGTCCCTACTACAGATTTAAAATCTAACAGAGACAGAACAACATGAAAGAAAGTAGCAGTTAAGCTGGGTGTGGTGGTACATGCTTGTAATGTCTCAGCTTGGAGGCTGAGACAGGAAGATGGCAGGTTCACAGATGCAGCAACTTAGTGAGACCCTATTTCCAAATTAAAAAAAAAAAATAGGTCTAGAGATGTAGCCTGGGTAAAAGGCCCCTTGATTCTATCCCCCATACTGGACACACACACACACACACACACACACACACACACACACACACGTGTAGCAGGTGCCAGGTGTGGTAGCACATGCTAGTAACTGCAGTATGTGGGAGGCTGAGATAGGAAGGAGGCCCGCAAGTTCGAGGACAGCCTTGTAAACTCAGTATTTGAGAGACGGAGACAAGAGGATCGCAGTTTGCGACCAGCCTCAGCTACTTAGTGAGGTCCGTTGCAACTCAGTGAGACCTGTTTCAAAATAAAGAATACAAAAATAGGGCTGGGGGTGTTGCTTGGAGGTAGAATGCCCTTGGGTTCCATCCCTAGTAAAATAAATAAATAAACAAATGAATAAGGCAAAGTAAATAACCACTGGCTACTGATCATTGTCTACATTTATAGATATTATGTGCCAAAAATCACACTAAATGTTCTATATGCCTGATCTCACGAAATAGGAATGTAATGTGATAAACTGTTAAGTGTCTTGTATTCAGACTGCCTGAGTTTAAACCAAGATCTGCCACTTGCTATAAGACATAAGGCAAATTACTGCTTTATGTTTGAGTTTGTTCAAAATAAGATGGAGATAATAATCTATCTCATCGAGATGTTTTGAGGTTTAAAGAAAGTAACAGAATTAAGCCGGGCGTGGTGGCGCACGCTTGTAATCCCAGCATTCGGGAGGCTGAGACCGGAGGATCACGGTTCATGGACAGCCTCAGCTACTTAGTGAGGCCCTCTGCAACTCAGGGAGACCCAGTTTCAAAATAAAAAATAAAAATAGGGCAGGGGGTGTGGCTTGGAGGTTGAATGCCCCTGGGTTCCACCCCCAGACCAGCGCACGCGCGCGCACACACACACACACACACACACACGCAAAAAAGTAACAGAATTAAAGCAACTATCATAAATCTTCAGAAAATTATAACCACTATTGTCATGAACATTTACAATTATTACCATTCCAACAATCCAAAATAGTAAATGGTATCATCTTCATTCTATAAATTAGAAATAGAAGCTATGAACTCATATCACTCTGTTCTTCATAATTTTTAAGAATAAAATGTCCTAAAAAATTTCAAGCATGCAACAGAGGACTTTGTTGTCATACTTCCAAAGCATATATTCAATCTCTTGTGACTTAACTGTACTTCAGTAGAAAATAAGATAAAATATTTCTTGATAAAACCCAAGTTTCTCAGAATAGCATGTAAGATCCCTCAGCTTCCCATGTTATGGCAAGTGAACCTGTATTACTTTTAGTTCCTTGCTATTTTGTCCTCAATGTCTTTATTGATGCTCTTTCACTCAACCTGGAATGCCCTCCTCCCATTTCCCTCCCTGTCTGCTTATCCCTTCTCGTAGTTTAAAACTCAGCAATCCTGTAATGGAGCACTGGTGTGGCCAAGTCCCACCAGCACATATCAATGCCCACTTCTGGAATAGCACTCACAGCGCTGTGAGGATGCCACTGGTTTACACATTCTCTCCACTCAACTCTGTCCTACTCAACCCTGTATATCAGTGCCTAACACAGAGTCTACTGCACTACAGTTTGCTCAAATATAAATTAATTTGGCCTAAACAGTCTCTCAATCAAAATCAAGCTCCTAACGGTTTCTCAACTCTTGACAACAGTTTCACAAGTCAGAAAAACAAATGAAAAGGCTTTTCATATGCAAACAAGGAATAACAAACTTCCTTTTAAGTTCAGAAACCTCCATTCTATATAGTCAACTAGAGAAATGACCATTTACTTGCTCCCTGAAATTCAGATTTTGTTTTCATCTATACAGCATACACAGAACACTAAACATCTATAGAAACACAATATCTGAAACTTCAAGCAGAACATAAGTTCAACAACCCAAATGAATGAAACGAGATACTCAGATTAAGCCACCAACAACTAGAAAGCTACCTCTTCTCCTCTCGACTTTCACATTAGACGAGGTGTGCCAGAACCATGGTTTTCAACCCCGTCCCGCCCCATGTCTTTTGTTCCCTAGTAATCCATTCCCAGCTACAGACCCTAGACCTCCCTGAAAAAGAATACACAGATAACACAAAATCGTTTAGTACATTACAAACACAGAGAGCCAGGCGTAGCAACTCACATCTGTAATCCTTGTGCTTGGGAGACGGAGACAGGAAGATCCCAGGTTTGAGGCCAGCCTCAGCAACTTAGTGAAACCATTTCAAAATAAAAATTAAAACAGAAACCCGGAGTGGGTAGCACATGCCTTAAATCCCAGTACTTGGGATGCTCAGACAGGAGAATCACAGGTTTGAGGATAGCCTTAGCAAGGAGTGAGACTATCATTAAACTAGCAAGACCGCATTTCAAAATAAAAAATAAAAACTGGGCTGGGACTGTAGCTCGGAGGTAGAATGCCCCTGGGTTCAATCCCAAGTACACCCACCCCAAAAAGAATGAATAAATAAATGTTATGGACAACAGAGAGTAAAAAGAAAGCATTTTTAATAAAATTAGCATTACAACATATAATCAAAAGATAACATTAGAAGACAATGAAGAAATCAAATGCTTATATATGAATCACAGAAAAAAGGTTAACAAAATTCCAAATAAAGGTATAAAATAAAAGCAAAAATAGTATGATGGTGCACACCTGTAATCCCAGTACTTGTAAATCTGACACAGGATTGTAGGCTTAAGGGCAGCCTCAGCAATTTAGCAAGACCCTGCCTCAAAACAAAAAAAATAAATAAAAAAAAAAGAGATAAAAACTAAAAGGGGCTAGAAGTGTATGTCAGAGGTGGAATGCCCCTGTTTTCAATAAAAAGAAAAGTAGAGACTAGAATTAAAACTACTATTAATATAAATTACATGTCAGACATAAGGAAATGATAATAATGGGTATAAAATAACTGACATAGGAAGCTGGGTGTGGTGGCACACCCTTGTAATCCCAGTACCTGGAAGGCTGAGACAGGAGGATCACAGCTTTGCGGCCAGCCTCAGCTACTTAGGCCCTCTGCAACTTAGTGAGAAAGAAGCGTTTCAAAATAAGGAATACGGAACGTGAGAGACGGTGACGATCTAACCGCCACCCACCGCGTGGTCACGGTAGAGGCCAAGGCTTGCCTGTCTTTGGCTCACCTGCATTCCATTGCGTTGTGCTTGTACTCATGCTCAACGGTCACCTGGGGTGGCTGGGGGGCCACCGGAGGAGGGAACAGGGCCAGGCCTCGGCTTGGCGGGCACGTGGCCAGAGTGGCGACCCCCGTGTTCCCAGCGCCTGCTTGCCGTTGGCCCTGCTGCCATGTCGGCCCTGCTGCCATGTCGGTGAGAAGTTGTCTCTCACCAGCAGGAGCACAGGTGAGCAGGGAGGGTTGGTCTACTGTAGACCCCCGAGCCCCAGCACCCCCATCTCCATGTGTGAAGTAGCTTCCTCCCTCAGCCTGCAAGGGTCCAATTTGCCATAAAAAAAAAAAAAAGACGACCTCTACTTTTTTTCTTTTGTATTTTGATAAACACTGAAGAAGCTGGAGCTGTTAAATTTATCTTGGGAAACATCAGAACTGATTTATTTGGTGTCATGGAACCTTTTACTGCTTTAAATATACAATTAGTAATCAATTGTTTTGTATACTTGTTTTCAGTTTTCATTTTGACAAGCACTGTAATTATAGCAATTAGAATAAAGTCTCTTAACTATTAAAAAAATAAGGAATAAAAAATGACAATATAAAGCACGAGGACTTGAAAGAAAACAAGGATACTGAAAAATAATACTAGGAAAGAGTATTTCTAAAAGGCATAACTGATAAGAGACTGTTATCCAAAACATGTGAAGAAGACTTAAAACAACAGTAAGAAAATAAGCAACCTGACTAAAAATTGAAGCCAAGCCTGGCATGGTGGTGTATACCTTTAATCCCAGTACTTGGGAAGCGGAGACAGGAGGATCGCAGGTTCAAAGCCAGCCTCAGCAACTTAGAAGTAAAATTGGGCTAGGGGTTATAACTTGGTGGTAGAATGCCTCTGGATTCAATCCCTAGTAACACACACACACACACACACACACACACACACACACACACACACACACCAACCACACACACACCAACCACACACACCCCTCCCCAAAAAACTGAAGCCAATGAACCAGACAGTTCACCAAAATATACAGAAAGCAAACGAGCATATGCAAAGTTCCACATCAAATGCCATCACGGAAGTGTAGGTTCAGACAACAATGAGATGTCACTGCACTGTTAGAATGGCCCAAGTCCAGAACACAGGCAGAACCAACTGCCAAGTGGAGCAACAGGAACTCTCATTTACTGGTGGGATTAAAAAACAGTACAGATAATCTGAAGGACAGTTTGGCAGCTTCTTATAAAACTAAATATATTCTTAAAATAAGAGCCAGCCAGCAATTGTGCTCCCGGGTATTTACCCAACAAAATGAAAACTTATGTATACATAAGAACCTGCACACATGTTTATGACAGTTTTATTTATAACTGTCAAAACTTGGAGGCAATCAAGATGTCCTTCAGTAGGTCAAGAATCTGTGATATCTACAGGCAATGGTTATTTATTACTCAGCACTAAAAGAAATGAGTTTTCTAGCTATGAAAAGCCATGGAGACCCTTAAATATTACTAAGGGAAAAGAAGCCAATCTGGAATGGCTCCATGATACAAGATTTCAACTATATGACAATCTGAAGAGGAGACAGTAAATGATCAGAGGCTGGTGGGCTGGTGGGAGAACAGGGCAAGGATAAATGAGGGAAGCTCAGATTTTTTTGGGGGGGCAATGAAAATACAGATACTCCTTGGCTTATGAGAAGCTTATATCCCAATGAATCCACTGGAAGCTAAAACTATTATAAATTGAAAACACATACAATACACCTAACCCACCGAATACCATAGCTTAGAAGCAAACACACTCTGGCTTGCTGCTAGGGCCCAGCATCACAAGAACACTGTACAGCATCTTGCTAGCTCAAGAAAAGATCAAAATTTCAAATGCAAAGTTTCTATTGAATGCATATGACTTTTGTACAATAGTAGAAAAAAAATCATTAAGTTGAACCACTCTACATTCAGAAATGTCTATGCTCTGTGCAGTACTATAATGGCAGATACATGTCATTACACATCTGTCCAAACCCATTACAACACCAAGACTGAACCCTAATGAACACTGAGCATTGTATATGTGTGATGTGTAGAAGTAGGCTCATCAAGTATGACAAATGGACCAGAGTGGCAAATACTGGTAACAAGCAGGGATCCCAGTGTGCAGCAAGGGGAATACAGGAAATCTCTATATTTTCCTCTTAATTTTACTTGTGATCTTGTAACTGCTCTAAAATTTCAGAAAAAAATCTTAAGGAAAAAATAAAACAGGTATGTGGTATATGCCTGTAATGCCCCAGTATTTGGGAAGCAGAGAATGGAAGATCACATGTTCAAGGACAGCCTCAGCAAGTAGTGAGTTTTTCTTATCAACCTGGTGAGATTCTGTTTCAAATAAAGACTAGGGCTGGGGGTATGGCTCAGAGGTAGAATGCAGCTAGTTTCACCAGCACCACTAAAAATGAATGAATGAATGGAAAGAAGGAAGGAAGGCAGGCAATGGTGTGAGCAAGCAAGCTGGGTATGGGGACATACACCTGGTGTGGAAAGCTGAGACAGGAGGATCACAGGCTTGAGGACAGTCTTAGAAGTGTATCAAGACTCAGCAACTGAAGGAAATCCAGTTTCTTTCCTTTTTCTGCGCCCGCCCCTCCTTCCCTCTCCCCTCTCCTCCCCTCCCTTCCCCTCCTCTTCTCTTCTTTCTCTTCTCTTCTCTTCTCTCTCTCTCTCTCTCTCGGTACTAGGAGTAGAACCCAGGGGCTTTTCTACCTCTGGGCTATACTCTCAGACCTATTTTTATATTTTATTTGGAAACAGGGTCTCACTAAGTTGCTGAGAGCCTCACTAAATAGCTGAGGCTGGCTTTGAACCTGCGCGATCCTGCGCGATCCTCCTGTCTCAGCCTCCCAAGTGCTGGGATTACAAGCCTGTGCCACCACACCAGGCTCCCCAGCCCTATTTTGAAACAGGGTCTCACTAGGGCCTCACTAAATTGCTGAGGCTGGCTGCAAACCTGCAATCCTCCAAGTACTGAAATTATAAGCATATGCCATCACGCACAGTGACCTTGTTTTAAAATGAAAAATAAAAAGGCTTGGGGGAGGTGTAGCTTGGAGGTACTGGGATCAATCCCTAGTACCAAAAGGGGGGGGGGGCAACAAAGGTATAGCTATGTATCCTTTGACAAGCGACAGGGAGCAAAAATTGGTTTGGAAAAAGAAACAGCAAATTGTCAGTTATGTAATATAAAGCAACAAATAAATCTGGAGTAGGGAAAAACAGAATTCAACTTCCAAACACAGAATAGGTATGGCCAAATTAATTCAGCGATTAGCAGAAATATTTAAGATGCTGTTTGATTTAACTAAAAAGGATCTATAAATTATTATGGCACACATTGAATATTCTCTACTTCTAGGTATTCTCTGAAATTAAACAATAAAAGATACACAAAAATCAAATGTGATCTTCAATCAAAGGACCATTAACTTAACCCATAAATTCATAACTTTGGGTTCAAACTAAACTAAGATAGTTTTATCTAGATAGTTTCCTGTTTATCTTCCTATCTGAACAAAAAGGTGCTATATTATAAGCAAAAATATAACAAGTCAAACCCGACTCAGAGATAATACATAGCCTACAATGAATTATTTCATTAATGACCCCCAAAGAATCACATTGACACTGCACACTCATGAACTCCCTTTCACCTGTAGCCTTGGGTTTGGTCATGTGACTTAGTCAATGGACTTCAGCAAATGTGACAGAGAGCCTCAATGAGCAGACTTGAGCACTGGTAACACCACCAACACGTTACGGAGCTGAGGATGTGAGAACACTTGGAAAGAGAGGCTCACTTTTCCTAGTTATCAGAGCCACACCACTGCAGGCCCAGGCATTTGAATGAACTGGACCATGAAGGTCAGGATCAAATTTATCTATTCTGAGAAGTAGACCACCTCTGGGCAAAATCTTCAGAGATTTTACAGAAAGATATAACATGATCTAACTTAGATTTTGACACATTCCACAAGGAATTTTAAACATTTACTGGCTTGCCATTAGGCAGCAGTAGAGACAGTGGGAGGTGGGCAGACACTGACCAGTAATATTTGTCAAAAGACAATGTTGAGTGGAAAAAAAAAAAGATGACTGCACAGTTTTCAGCCTAACTAGTTGGAACAGAGGATTTGCCATTCACTTACTAACATGAGGAAGGCAAAAGAAACAGGTTTAAGGGGACGAGTCCATTTGGGGACAACAATGTTTGGCATGCAATGTAAATGAGCATTTGTTATTATTTTTGATAACGATACATCTAAGATGATTCATTAGACACTTGAGGAAATGTAACTAGCAGTTTTTTAAAGTCTGGGGTTCACAGAAAAGATTGGGAATACAGATACACATTTGGGAATCATATAATTTAAAGCCAGAATGGCATTATCAAGGAAATGAAAGAGAAGTTTGAGAAACTCCAGCATGTAAAGGCTAAACTGGAAAGGCAACAGTGAACAGTTTTATTAAAACTGGCCTTAAACCTATGATTCCCCAGTCTCAGCCTCCCAAGAACTGAGATTATAGGCTTGCACTACCACGTCCAGCCCACATTTGATTATTATTATTTTTTTTTTTTGCAGTACTGGGGATGGAACCCAGGGCTATTCTACCTCCAAGATACACCCCCAGGCTTAAATTTTATTCTTTATTTTTGAGGCCCTGAGTTGCAAAGGGCCTCACTAAGTAGCTGAGGCTGTCCATGAACCAGGATCCTCCTGTCTCAGCCTCCCAAATGCTGGGTTTACGAGTTTGCACCATCACACCTGGCTCACATTTGATTTTTTGACAGTGTAAGATCCATGTACAGCCTCTTTCTTTCCCTCAAACCTGAAATCCTTCTGGTTTTAGCTTCTAGCATAAAATCTTTTCTAGGAGGTATCTCTCTAGTTCTTCCTACTTTCTCTTCTTCAACACAATGCAAAATAAAAACCTAATTTTAGAAATCTTTGATTAATATGACAAGTACCAGATGACACTAGTTCCCTAACACTTCTCACATAAATTATAGACGGGAAATAGAGGCTACAAGAGCAATTGTACAATGTTCTTAGAAGTGAGTCTCAGTCATCATTACAAATAATTTTTCCTATGATTTAGGGCAAAAAACCACTGCTCAGAAAAAGTTCTTAAATACATGACGGAGTGGATGACAAATTTTCATGCTATGCAACTTTCTTCAGTAGCATCGGAAAAAAAGTAAGATCAAACAAATTCTATTATACCATCTTCCCATTCTACGAGTCAAAAGTAAAGGCACAGACCACATCACTCCAAATCAGTTTGTCTCGATTAAACAACTAAAAAATTATCAGACCTTCTTAAGTTACTAAATGTGCAGGAGGCAAAGTACAAGTCTATACCATATAAACAAAATCAAATTACCAGTTTACTTGGGCAACTCACCCCAAGAAGTTAGAGTTCATAGCAAATCTGGTGGATATCGATTATTTTTTTAAACAGGCAAAAAAACAATGACCAAATATTTTCCAAATTTGATAAAATTTATAAAATCATAAATCTACAAAACCCAATAAACTGTAATTAAACACAAAAGAAAACTCACAAAGGCATTTTAATCAAATGGTTGAAAAACAATCACAAAAGAGAAAATCCAAAAAGCAGACAGAGAAAAAAGACATTCAATAAGATGAACGTCATAAAATAAATAAATAAGAGCTGGGCATGGTGGCGTACACTTGTAATCCCAGCATTTAGGAGGCTGAAACAAGAGGATCTGGGTTTGCGGACAGCCTCAGCTAAGGCCCTTTGCAACTCAGTGAGACCCTGTTTCAAAATAAAGAATAAAAAATAGGGCTGAGGGTAAAGCTCAGAGGTAGAATGCTCCTGGGTTCCATCCCTAGTACTGCAAGCAAAAAAAAAAAAAAAAGAGAGAGAGAGAGAGAGAGAGAGAGAGAAAGAAAAAGAAAGAGAGAGAAAGAGAGAAAAGAAAAAAGAAAAAAGAAAAAGAAAAAAGAAATATAAAGGCAGGCATATTCAAAGTGTTGAAAGAGAAAAACTTAGTCTATGGTTTTATATTCACTGAAAATAGCCTTCAAAACTGAGGTTAAAAAAATACATCTTCAGAAATAAAATCTAAGGAAATTTGATACGAAACAGATCAACACCACAAGGAATGTATTTAAAAGGAAGCTTCTCAGGCTTAAGAAACATGATACCACCTGGAAACCTGGAATGAAATAAAGAAATGAGGACTGCCAGAAATGATAAACATGTGAGTAAATGTAGTTTTTTGTTCCTTATTTTAAAATTTATTTAAAAATTATTTAAGCCAGAGCTGGGCATGGTGGTGCACGCTTGTAATCTCAGCATTTGGGAGGCTGAAACAGAAGGATCGCAGTTCATGGACAGCCTCAACTACTTAGTGAGGCCCTTTGCAACTTAGTGAGACCCTGTTTCAAAATAAAGAATAAAAAATAGAGCTGGGATGCAGCTTAGAGGTAGAATGCCCCTGGGTTCCATCCCCAGTAACACACACACACACACACACACACACACACACACACACACACCACACACACAATATGTATGTATACATATGTATATGGTATATATATATTTAAATCAAAATTATATGTTGGAGCGTAAAACAAATTTAAATGTTTTACGATAATAGTACAAATAAAAGGAAAGGGAAATGAAAGTATGCTGTTGTAACATTTTATATTATATATAAAATGGCATAGTAGATGCGCAGCATAAATCCTAAAGCAACTGAAAGTGTGAGACAAACTTAAAAAACAATAGAAGAGGTAAAGGAAAACAAAGAAACAGAGAAAAGAGAAATGGATAAATCTACAACTATTTGGAAGTTTCAAAACTCCCTCTCATTAAATAAGAGAACAAACAGAAGACCAGTAAAGGCTGACGAATACTATCAACCTCAACCAAACTGATCTAACAGCATTTATGGAACATTTTACTCAACAAAATAACACACCTTTGTTGCAAGGGCACAAAGGAGTCTCCAGAAATTAAAAACCAGCAAACCACAGAAACTAAAATCACAAAAGCACAAATCAATATCAAAAGCCAGCTGGAACTGGCTGTCTAAGTTGAGGAATAAAGTTACATAACTCTTCAAATATTTGTACATAAGACAATGTATTTCTAAATAACCAAAGGTCAAAGAAGAAATATCAAGAGAAATGTGAAACTACTTTAAACCAAATGAAAATGGAGACATACCTAATGTGTAGGACGCAAAAAAAGTGGAGCTGCCGTATTTATAGCCTTCAATGTTCATATTAACAGAAACATCCAACAGCACTGACCTAAGCATCTCCCTCGGGAAGCTAAGAAGAGCATATTGAGCCCAAATGAAGAAGAAAAATCTAGAGTAGAAAACATATGAAAAATATGTAAAGCCAAAAGTTGAGTCTTTGGAAATACCTGTAATTCTTCCCATACTGACCCATACTTATAATTCAAGTCCAGAAAAAACAAAACAAAACAAAACAAAAAACAGAACAGGCTGTTTTGGTAGAAACTAGTAGGCTGATATTAAAATTTATCTGGAAATCCATATATCTAGAAGATCCAAAACAATTTTCAAAAGGAATAAAGTTAGAGAACTTACACTATTTGATTTCAAACCCTACTGAAGAGCTATGTAGTCCTGGAGATGTAGTTCTATTATTTACACACACACACACACGCACACACACACACACACGCATATATGTGAAACAGAGATCAGAAATAAACTCATCTACTGTAGCCAGTCAATTTCTGACAAAAGTGCCAAGGAACTTGATATGGGCAAATAATTTTAACAAATGAAGCTAAAACTGAATGAAAAATTTTAAACTAGAAAAAACCTCAAGCAATACAACATACACACAAATTTAAATGGATCAAAGATTAATTTATAAGATACTGGAAGATTTTTTTTCTTTTTTTTTTTTTTTTTTTTTTTGGTAGGTCTGGGCATGGGACCCAGGAGCATTCTACCTCTGAGCTACATCCCCTGCCCTATTTTTTATTCTTATATTGAAACAGGGCCTCACTAAGTAGTAGCTGAGGCTGTCCATGAACCCTGATCCTCTGGCCTCAGCCTCCCGAATGCTGAGATTACAAATGTGTGCCACCATGCCTGGCTTACTGGAAGATAACTTAAGAGTGAACTTTTAAAATTTATTTTTCTTTTGGCAGTGCTAGGGATCAAACTAAGGACCTTGAGCCTAAGAGGGAAGCTATCCACCACCGAGCTATACCTCCATCCAGGAGTAAACTTTACCAACTGCTATGATTGAAAGGCTATGTCGCCCCCAAAATGCATGTAGAAGCTTAATTTCCAAAACTACAGTATTTAAGAGGTGGGGTCTCCAGGAACTGATTAGTCAATGACAGTGCCACCCTCATGGATGTGAGTGGCCTGTGGGCTAAGAGAAGCCAGACAGTGTGACACATGCTTCGTAATCCCAGTACTTGGGAGTCTGAGACAGGAAGATTGCGCTCTGAGGCCAGCCTCAGCAACTTAAGTGAGCCCTCCACAACTTAGAAACTGCTTCTAAATAAAATAATAAAACGAGGCTGGGAGTGGAGATTGGAGGTAGAATACCCCTGGGATTCAATTTCCAGTACCACTAAAAATAAAATAAAAAATAAGGAGGCTAGGAGAGAATTGGCTAGCCCTCTGTTGCCCTTCGGTACCTTCCCATGTGCAAGGACAAAGCAACTGTCCTCTGTGGAGGATGCAGAAATAAGGCATCATCCTGCAAACGGTCGCTAAAACAGAAATTTCTGTTGTTTATAAATTACCTCTTGTCAGGTATTTTGTTATCAATAGATGCACAAATGGACAGAACCATTACCCCACAGTAAAGAATTCTTAGATAAGACTCAATAAAAGAAGTTAATAAATTGTTTTGATCAATATTTAAAACTTCTGCTCTTCAAAAGACACATTAGCAATAGTTTTTGATTACTGTCCTTTGGTTATGAGAGTAGCTGGGTAAAGGTACAAGTGGGGGCCTTCTGAACTACTTTTCCAATATGGAACTATAAAAATATTTCAAGATGAAAACTTTAAAATCTGAAAAAAAAAGACATTAAGAAACTGAAAAGGCGAGCCACAGATCGGAAGATATACACATATTTACATATGTTTGTATATTTGTGAATATGCATGTATGTATATGTATATACTTTGGGTTAAAATCTTTTGTACTAACACCCATCCACCCATCCATCCAGGCTGACATTGAGGATACAATCCTAACACAAAATTTGTATCTCAAAGATACATACAGTCATGTGTTGCTCAACAAGGTATGATGTGAGAAATACATGATCAGGCAATTTTGTTGCTGTGTAAACATTATGCAGTGTATTAGCATAATACCTAGATGGATAGTCTACTCCACATGTAGTGTGTGTGTGTGTGTGTGTGTGTGTGTGTGTGTATCATATATATGTAGCATGTAGCGTACACACATACATACATATATATCTTTACTCCTGGGTTACAAACCTGGCATACAACCCATAGTGTAGACAATAAATATTTATGTATCTAAACATAGAAAAGGTATAGTAAAAATACTAAGTGATGGGAATTTTTCAGCTGCTGTATAATCTTATGAGACCACCCTTGTATATGCAGCCTAACATTGACCAAAATACCCTCACTTGGCACAACCATACAAAAATGTATGCATACACACACACAAATCAAGAATGATGAAAAAATATATTCACAAAAAGCCTTTTAGGTGAAGCTTTATTTACAATAGCAAAAAACTAGAAACAGCCCAAAGGTTTATCAAAAGGTGAGTGGATAACTGGCATGTCCATGCAATGGAATACGATTCAGCAGTAAATGTATGCAACAATGTGCATTCATCCCTTGACATATTTTATGCCACACAAAAGAATTCAAACCTAAGAGTACATATTGTATTATTCAACTTATGAAATACTCTAGCAAGCAAAGTAATCAAGAGTGATAAGAATCAGAGTAGTAATTTGCCCAAAGCACAGAAGACTAAATTAAGTCAGGACTGACTGCAAGGGTGCCTGAGAACCTTTCAGGGATTTGGAAATGTTCTGTATCTTGATTAGGGTGGTGTCTGAAGAAATGTGTCAAAATTCAATATATATATATATATATATATATATATATATATATATATATATATATAACAGAACCCAGGGGGCATTCTACCTCTGAACTATACCCTCAGCCCTGTTTTTATTCTTTATTTTGAAGCAGGGTCTCACTGAGTTGCAAAGGGCCTCACTAAGTAGCTGAGGCTGTGCATAAACCACGATCCGACTGTCTTCGCTTCCCAAATGCTGGGATTACAAGCCTGTGCCACCACGCCTGACTCCAAACTATATTCTTATTTATTTTTTGTGGGTCTGAAGATGGAACCCAGGGGCATTCAACCTCCAAACTATACCCCCTGCCCTATTTTTTTTTTATTATTCTTTAATTTAAAACAGGGCCTCACTAAGTAGCTGTGGCTGTCTGAGAACCATGATCCTCCAGTCTCAACTTCCCAAATGCTGGGATTACAAGCCTGGGCCACCATGCCCGACTTCCAAACTATATTCTTGAAGTGCATTTATTATATAAAGATAATCTGATTAAAAACAGGTACATGCTGGGCTGAGGGTATGGCTCAGTGGCACAGTGGTATGTGTGCCTAGTATGTGTAAGGCCCCAAGTTTAATCCCCAGCATCATTTACACACACACACACACACACACACACACACACACACACACACACGACAGGATATGCTTATAATTTTGGGTTTTTATCCATGGTTTCTGGCTTATAACAATCTCAACCTGTGGGATCTGTGCCATTTCCAGGTAGAGTGACAAAACTAAACTGGATCAGAAGACACATGGCTGGTGTCTAATGCTGAACTACTGACTTATCTTTATGGCCACAGAAGTTAAAGCGTTGATTGTGATGTGACAGTAGAGAAAAAAGTTTTGTGGGTGTTTTCCTAAACACAATACTTAACCTAATTAAATTCATTAACTATATATGATAAATGCCTATTTTTACACTTGTTGGGGGTGTAGATCAGAGTGCGTAGAATGCCCCTGGGTTCTACCCCCAGTACCGCAAAATAAATAAACAAATAAATAAATGAATAATTATTAAAAGTCATCAAGAATGGGAATTGGAGCTGGCCCGGGGGTGCACGCCTATAATCAAAGAACTTGGGAGGCCTCAGCTACTCAGTGAGGGCCTCCACAACTTGGTGAGACCCTAAAGAATAAAAAATAGGGCTGGGGGTGTGGCTCAGAGGTAGAATGCCCCCGAGTTCAATGCCCAGTGCCTCCCTACACACACAATACTATTTTCTTTATAAATTACCCAGTCTGTGGTACTCTCTTATAGCAACACAAAAGGGACTAAGACAGTGATAGAAATAATTGTATTATACAACTTGCCACTGAATTCTTCAACAAATTTTGGAGGGCTTACTATATCCTAGACACTATTCTAGGCCTGGGGACACAGCAGTGAAGAAAATGCAGAAAGCTGATTTCATGGAACTTACATTTTTGACCAGAGGTTGTAGGAAGATGAATTAAGCATATCAATATATAAAATAATCTAGTGGGAACTACTAGACTGGGAAATGTCAGATCTTTCCCTGGAGGGTGAGGCCCCAATTCAAGCTGTCAGGCCCAGGAGTTAGGTGTACAATAGCTGGGGTCATCTACAACCAGTCTCAGGGAAACTACACTTGGCCCTTCCCAAGCAGAGAGATTAGACATGAGCTTGAGAATGAAGCCCAGAACTGAGCAGAACACCCAGATCTTTTGCTATTTTGGAAAAGGACTTCCCAGATATGATGAAATGAAGGATTTGGGCAAAGGGAGACTATCATGGATTATCTGGGTGTGCCCAACGCAATCACAAGGATTCTAGTAAGTGAAAGAGGGAGAAAAGGGTGAGAAGAGATGAGGGAAGCAGAAGGCAGAGATTCGGGCAAGGGAAAGGATTCTCCCCAGGGGATCCACAAGGAGCAGCCTCAAGTTTAGCCCAGGGGGACCCACTTCAGACTTCTGACCTCCAGACCTGTAAGGTAACACATTTGTATTGCTTTAACTCTTAACACCAGTGGTAATGTGTCACCGTGCCAAAAAAAGCTAATACAGTTGTTAAACATGCCTCCAGCCCTTTCATGTTTAAATGAAACAGAATAGTTTCATTCTTCACGATTAAGACTCTAACATAGTCTCATGTTCCCATCCTTACACCTTAAAAAGATAATGTGGTTTTTGCTTCTCTATTGCTTAAAGCAAATGTACTTAGTTTTGTTTACATACTAATGAAGAATATTACTGATTCAGACTACTATTCCTTGAAGACCAAGAAATGTCAATTATTATGAGAAATTCATGTAATTCAAAATGATTGAACAAGCTCATACATTAGTCAACATTTACTGAACATCAGTGTGGCTCTAAGGTACTAAGAGAAAGCCATCTCTTCAAACGCTATTATGGGAACAAACATGGTGAAAACACACAAAAGTAACATGACCAATGTAGAAGACTACACAGAGACGCATCTAGTCATTTATCTGAAAAAAAAAAATCAGGATGATTCAAACAAAGATTTTCTGGAAGCATTTTAAAGACAACACATGAAGTCACATTAAAAGAAAAAAAAAAAAAAAAAAAAGACAAGCCGGGCCTGGTGGCGCACGCTTGTAATCCCAGAACTTGGGAGGCTGAGACAGGAGGATCGCACAGGTTGGAAGCCAGCCTCAGGTACTTAGTGAGGCTATCAGCAACTTAGTGAGACACTGTCTCCAAATAAAATAGAAAGTAGGTCTGGGAGTACAGTCTGGAGGTAGAAAGCCCCTGGGTTCCATCCCCAGTACCACATACAAAAAGTACAACAGTAATAACTGGTTACTTTTAATTTAAAAGTCACACTTGGGACTGGGGATACAGCTCAAGTGACAGAGCAGGAGGCCCTGAGTTCGATCCCCAGTACAGCAAAAATGAATAAATCCCAGGGAATTTTCCTTTTGAAGCAACTTATTAAGATTGGCATTTCACACATGACAAATCATATCTTACAGTGCTAGAAGCTGGCATCTAAACATCTCTACGTAATACCACTGAGACAATAAGAGAGCTCTAAGTTATAAAAACTGGAATGCCATTCTCTTGTCCCATTAACCCATGTGGGTCTGAATTAGGAGTTCACAGAACAGGGGGTTCTCAATATTCTCAAGGGTTCTGGGAAGTAGAATGTATCTAAATATCAATACCAAAGGGAGCCAGGTGTGGTGGCTCATGTTTGTAATCCCAGCATTCAGGAGGCTGAGACTGGAGGATCTCGGTTCATGGACAGCCTCAGCTACTTAGTGAGGCCCTCTGCAACTCAGTGAGACCCGGTTTCAAACATAAAAAGACTATATAAAAAAAAATAGGGCTGGAAGTGTAGATTGGAGGTAAAATGTTCCTGGGTTCAATCCCTAGCAACACACACACACACACACACACACACACACACACACAAAGGGAGAAGGTGCAGAAAGAGTAGGTATGATAAAGGAGAAGTCATAGGTCAAGTAGTCAGTAATATAGAGCAGTCAAAATAAATTTATTTCAAATATAAAAGAAAATAAATCTCCCCTACCTACTCCCTTACAGAAAATAAGTGCACTGGAAAGGTTGCAATTGATGAATCATGTATACTATGCTTGATATGAATATAAGAAACACGTAAAACAAAAATAAAAATCCTACAACTCTAAGCAAAAATGCAGCTACAGAGATCCAGTTGGTATGATACACAGTTAAAAGCACGGGTTCTGAAGCCAGACTCCTGGGTTCAAACTTCTGTGCATGACTTCGGGTTTAACTATTGTGAGCCTGTTTGCCCATCTGTAAAACAGGGCAAGAGCAGTATAGACCTCGTGAGACTGCTGTGAAGATTAGAGAATAAACATAGCGTTTGAAATGGTGCCTGGCACAAAGTAAGTGGACGGCACCACGCTAAGAACTTTTACTGTTACCTCACTTATTCCTGGTCAACCCTAAGAATCTTATTATCTCCATTTTGCACTGAGGTAACTAACCCACTGGAATCTGAAAGGCTAGGTAACTAACCCACTGGAATCTGAAAGGCTAGGTAACTAACCCAAAGTCATACACTCAGTATTCAAACTCAGGGCTGCGAGAAAGCAAAGGCTTTGCTCTTAAATCACTATACTTTTAAGTGCTGGACTTGAGCAATACTCCATTTGAAGTATCAAGTTACACTTTCTGACAACAAAGCTCCATTTAATCAATTAATCAATTAATTAATTATAGTTCTGGGGAATCTACTGGCACACTACTTCTGAGCTACACCCCAGCCCTATTTTATTTTTTATTCTGAAACAGGTCTCACTAAGTTGTGATGCCTCGCTCAGTTGCTGAGGATGGGTGCAAACCTGTGATCCTCCTGTCTCAGCCTCCCAAGTACTAGGATTACATAAAGTTCCATTTTTTAAGGTAAAGTAAGGAACTGATAAGGTTTGCCTTATCACATGAAACCTGGGCAAGTACAGATAGTTTCAGGGAGTGTGGGGGCAAAAACCTAAAAGCAATGCAGTAGAGAAGGCACTAACTACATTTTTAAGGTGCTAAATACAGATGAGAGAGGAATGGTTGGGAAGAATGTAGAGGTTAAGGGGAGCTTGTTTAAATATTTATGATGAAGCTCCCAAAAAGAGAAGTTAATGTAAGAAACACTGATATCCAGACCAGACAGCAACCTTAATATGGAAGAAGGGAACTTTTTCCATTACACTACAAACAGAAGCCAGACTAGTGGAAGAGGCAGCAGGAATAAGATCAGTCCCACCAAAAGCATTCTATTTTTATGTCAGCTGAAAAGGCCATCTGCTAAGGGGAAAGTTCAAGAAAATAGAAGTTTAAAATTACTACCGTAAAAGAGTAAGCAAGCCAGAGGGAAAAGAACTAACAGATATCCCAGTGGAAAGCTATGTATTTAAACAGCAACTACCCAGTCTCTAAGATTCCCCCCTCCCCCGTGAAAGCAGTGCTCGCCATAACACCCCAAGAAGCAACAACGCGTACTGTCAAAGCACCCCCCAGTCTCTCCCGCAGTCTGGGAGCCAGGTGGCCCCAGTGTGAAGGGCAGTGGAGCATGGACTATCTGCGTCCTTGGCTCCAGGTCCCTAGTGGGCTGCAGGCACCCACATTTTGAAACAGGGTCTCGCTGCATTGCTGAGGCTACCCTCCAACCTGTGCTCCTCCTGCCTCAGTCTCCCCAGTACTGAGATTCCAGGTATGTGCTACCATGCTGGCTTGTAACCTTTTCTTTGACACCCTGGACGAAAGCGTGGCCTACACCAGTGTCCGCCTGTTTTTGCAGGTGTGGGGTTTTTGTTCATCCCCTAAGCTTTTCTTTTAGTCTTCGGCTGCCCTATACCTGTCAGTGGGACTGTTCCCAGTGAGCTTACTTACAAGTCAGTGGCCTTCTGTATGGTTTAAAACCTTCTGTGGTGAGCCAGGTGTGGTGGCGCACGCTTGTAATCCCAGCGTTCAGGAGGCTGAGACCTGGAGGATCATGGTTCGCGGACACCCTCAGCTACTTAGTGAGGCCCTCTGCAACTCAGTGAGACCCGGTTTCAAAATAAAGAATAAAAAATAGGGCAGGGGGTGTAGCTCAGAGGTCAAATGCCCCTAAGTTCCATCCCTAGACCCGCAAAAAAAAAAAAAAAAAAAAAAAAAAAACACCCTTCTGTGGCTCTGAACAAGAGATGCTCGAGACTGTTAAACCCCAGAGCCAAGGTAGCCAACACCTGGGAAGCTTCTCTTCCCAACCAGCCACTCTCCAGCTCACTGAGCCCCACACATGGCCCAGAATCATCACAAAAGCAGCTCTAAGTGCAGATTTGAAGAGAGTTGAAAAATGATTTTGCTACAGAAGTCTGGTTTGGGCTTAAGGAAGCTGCACCCTGTCCCACTGGGCTGGCTGCTTTCTGTGGCTGTAACAAAATGCCTGGGATAGTCAACCTGAAGGAGGTAAGGATTCTTTTGGCTCGCAGTTTCAGAGATTTTTTCCATGATGGTCTAGGCCTGTGGGGAGGTGGCAGAGCATGCTGGGGTGTCTGGTGGAGCAAAGAGAGGAGGGTGGGGTCCCAACACACCCTACAGGGCAGTCCTGACCTGTGACCTAACTCCCTCCCACGGGGCCCCACCTCTGAAGGGTGGGTCCAACCTTTAACATAGGAGCCTTTGGGCGACATTTAAGGGCTAACCCACTTTGAGGGGGGCAGGGGTGCTGATTACCTCTCCCCCAGAAGGAGCCAGGGGAAGGAGTAGTTGTCCCATCCTGGGTCTAACTACTGTCAGGAGACCACCCTGCCCTTCCTACACATTGGGTCCTATGTGGTTGCCATGGGTAACCCAGCTGCACATCAGGAAGCAAGACAGTCTTTGGGTGCGGTGTGTGCAGATCAGCCTGGGACAGGCCAGGAGGAGGTGGACAAAGGCCACGGAGGCCCAAAGGGAGGCAGAGTTTCCACGGCATTGAAAACTCAGAGCAGAGGTGCCATCAGGGGTGCCTGGGCTCCGCTGTGCACTAATGTCCAAGACCAGGGAGTCCTCGGAAGCAGAAACCTTCCCCTCAACAGACTGCATTTAGAGTGGCAATTGAAGATAGAGGGTAAGAGGACAAGATTTTAGCAAGAACCAAGTTTCCATCACTAAAAACCCACCTTGTATGGGCAGTGCCAGTTCTAGCTGCTAGTCTCCATCCAGGCCTCTGGGGTCATGGAAGGTCATAAATACTCAGAAACAGCTCAGTTCCATAAAATCACTGAATCCAACTCCTCCTCATGCCCTCCTGTTCTGTCAATCTATCTGTCTACCTACCTAGCATCTATCCATCTGTTGGTTCTGAATCTACAGCCTTTTAGCATCCCATAACATTTTGCATTCTTGGCTAACTAAATCAGGACCTTCCCTTTTATCACCTGCAACTGTTGGGTGCGGAGACCAAGGAGAAAACACTTGGCCATCTCAAGCCCTGGAGGAGAGAGTGCAGGATGGAGTCCTGAAGTGCCTCTGTGGCCCTGGCTCTGTACCTGACCTTCCCTTTGGCTGTGGGTGCTTCTGCTTCAGGTTCCCAGGAGGCCCATGCTGCCAGGCCCCCTTCCCAGCAATGTGTGGGGCTCCCACATTGTAAAACGCCATCTTCCACCTATTTCCCTTCTTTCCTTGGCCACCAATCCTCTTCAAAGACTTCCTACCCCTACAACTCTACCCCCTGGCCTTCCCCTAGAGAGTCCAGCTGTTCACCAAGTTCTAAAGAAAGACTCTGCTTCTGGAGTATCTCTGGTTTCAGGTCCCCTCTTCCATTTGTACTTTGTTCTCAGTTTACTGGGCAATGCCCATGACTGCAGATCAGTCTCAGCATCCAGTGGAACCTGAAGTCTCCTTGCAATTCATTTTCTCAACTGCCCTGTAAGCCTGTTGCACTTGTCCTACAGAGCCACCTCAGGTTCTGATAAAGGCTTGCTTCCTACTGGGGTCATTCACTGACCATCCCGCAGGCTTCAGGCCATGCCTCTGTTTTTCTGACATTTCTATCAAAACCCACATGTAATGATACTGTATGAAACTTCTCAGGTTTCCCCAACCAAACAGCCATCTCTTGGATCCCTTTACCATCAGATGCTTCACGTAGGTGTTTACTTGTTTTCCACTACAATTTATCATATGCAAAATTTATTTCTTCTGCTAGACTCTAAGTTTCTGAAGGACCAATGTCTTAATGAACTTTATGCCTCTTACCCTATGTGCTAGCTACTCAGAGTCCATTCAACACACATTTGTTAGTCGAGCATGGTAGTGAGTAATGCATGCCTGTAATCCCAGTTCTTGGGAGGCTGAGACAGAAGGATTGCAGGTTCAAGGCCAGCCTTGCATCTAAGCAAGGTCCCTTAGCAACTCAGCAAGACCCTGTTTCAAAACAAAAAATAAAAAGAGTGTAGCTCAGAGGTAGAATGCCTTTGGGTTCAACGTTCAGAATCAACAAAACAAAACAAAACAACAGCATAAGCCAGCTGTCATGAGCGATGTCATGATATTCACATAGACCAAACATTTTTGTCTTTTTCCCCTCCTTTTTTTGTGGTACTGGAGATGGAACCCAGGGGCATTTTACCTCCAAGCTACACCCCCAACCCTATTTTTTATTCCTTATATTGAAACAGGGTCTAAGTTGCAGAGGTCCTCACTAAGTAGCTAAGGCTGGCCACGAACCCGCCATCCTCCTGTCTCAGCCTCCCGTGTACTGGAATTACAAGCGTGTGCCACCAAGCCCGGTTCAACTTTTGGGGCTTTCTATAATGTCAGAATTTACTATATAACAATAAATTCACAAGCTCCACTACTTTCATCAGTTTTTAGTTGCTGAGTACTTGTAGTACTTAAGTTCTTTTATTCCAAACTTAATATCTATAATGCTCAGCGCACATAACATACTTCACTCAATGATATGCATAGGTTACAGAAAGGCAAAGGAAGGGTTAGGTGGCCTCGAGGGCTCAGGAGGCTTTGCAAAAGCAAAGGCAGAGCAGATAGGAATGCAAGGAGTCGGTGTAGGTGGTTAGATAAGAGTTTTAACAAACCAGTTCTGCAGACATGTCAAGGCCAGGCAAGGATGCAGACAGAGAGGAACAGCAACTTCAAAGAGGCAGCTTGAGAGGCAGCTTGGAGTGGGCCCTGCACTGTCTTCACAAGCAGGGAAGCCAGGCTGGACTGAAGCCCAGAGGTGTGCGGCTGGGGTGACATTCCTGGGCAAGGCCTGTGCAGAGTGACTCCGTGACCGGGTCAGTGTGCTGCGGCGGCCAGTCTTGGGGTGCTCCCCCTTTTATGGGTCTCAGGTGATGGGATGCTTCATTTGGTGGTCTGGTGTGTTTCATAAGCGCCTGGGCCTGGTTTTTCTGATACGGGGCTGAAATGCATTCACACACTACTGATTTGGTAAGTTCACAGGTGATCATTTTTTATTTATCAGTCTGCGTCTTATGGTATGCTGTGCAGACGCTGAATGTTTAGTTGTACAAACAAGGTGCAGAGTAATTTTACTTCAGCACTTACATTCTCAAAATAGAGTAATTCATGACAAAGATACCATGGAATTAAAACATCATCAAGAACTGTGACAGAAGCCTAGAGGTACAGCTGAGCGGCAGAACACTTGCCTATCACGTGTGAGGCCCTGGGTTCAATTCCCAGCACAAGGAAGAAAGAAGAGAGGAAGGGAAGGATCAAAATGTGCACCATCAGAGAGGAGCCCGCCGGCCAGCTGGTGCGGCCTGTAAGCTGAGACAGAAGGATCTCAGGTTCGAAGTCAGCCTCGGCAACTTAGTGAGGCTTTCAGCAATTTAGTGAGATCCTGTTGCCAAATAAGAAATGAAAAAGGGTATAGCCTGAAGGTAGAAGGCCCCTGGGGTCCACCCCTTGTACCACAAGAAAGAGAGAGAGAGAGAGAGAGAGAGAGAGAGAGAGAGAGAGAGAGAGATATCCTCCAAGTATTTTTCTCTTTCTTCCTTTCTTTTTTGTGGCATTGGGGATGGAACCCAGGGACATGCTACCTCTGAACTACACCTTCAGCCCTATTTTTTATTCTTTGTTTTGAAACAGGATCTCACTAAGTTGGGGAGGGCCTCACTAAGTACCTGAGGCTGGTCGAGAAGCTGCAATCCTGTCTCAGCCTCCCAAATACTGAGATTGTAAGGATGTGCCGCCACACCTTGCTAAGTATTTCTTTCTTTATGACAGACTTAAGTTAAATCCAGAGAAACTCCACTTTATCTCAGTAACTAAAGACTTACGGTGTTTCATTGGTCCAATGCTATGGAACTCTTTTCCTCTCCTCTTACCTCCATTCTACAGCTGCTGTGTTGAGAGATGTGGATTCTAAAAAACAAATCCTATCAATTCAAAGTTGGTTTCAGAATTAAGTGTATTTCTTAAAATTCTCAGTATCTGCCACATAATTCAATAATGTTCTGGATAAGTAATTTTTACTTAAGATAAAGCTACTTATGAAAGTCAGGGGAGGAAACCTAAAACCTGCTTATCTCAAAGGAAGTATTACAAGTACTGCAATAAATACCCTTCTCTTAGCCAGGTGCAGTGGTGCACACCCATCAGTAACTGGGAGGCTGACAGAAGATACAAAGTTCAAGGCCAGCCTTAGCAAGTGAGACTCAGCAGCAAAATAACAGCAACAACAAAGGTTCTGGGGGTGTAGCTCAAGGGTAGAGTACTTTTGGGCTCAATCCCCAGTACTGCAAAAAAAAAAAAAAAAAAAGTTTATCTTGTGTCTCCCTATTTCAGTAGGAATGTGTATATCAAACATTAGCCATTTCCATTTGAATATAAATTGCAAGCAGGCATGGTGTCACATGCTTGTAATCCCAATATTTGGGAGGTTGAGATAGGAGGACTGCAGGTTTGAGGACAGCCTCAGCAAGTGGTGAGATTCTCCTCAACCTAGTGAGACTCCATTTCAAAATAAAAATAAAAGGGTTGGAGGTAAAATGTCCCTGAGTTCCATCCCCAGTACCTAAATAAATAAATTGTTCCCTTATGATTAATAACCAGGTTCTTGGAAAGAGAACCTTGGATTCCCAAGGGAAAACACAGAATAAGATGGAGACTAAGCAAAATCCCTTTAATTTAAAAGATATAATCTGACTGCCAGTCTCATCTGATCATATTGTATCAAGCAAGCTCTCAATCATTCCTAATACTGAATGTCTGTGTGTATGTGAGTGAGTGTGTTACTGGGGATTGAACCCAGGGGCATACTAACTCCAAGCTATACCCTCAGCCCTATTTTATTTTTATTTTGAAACAGGGTCTCACTAGGTTGATGAGAGCCTCACTACTTGCTGATCTGTCCTAGAACCTGTGATCCTCCTGTCTTGGCCTCCCAAGCACTGGGACCACAGGTGCACTACCACACCCGGCTCTAATATTGAGCTTTCTAAGAGTTCTAAGGAAATACTGCCCTGGGACACTTAATCATTTTGTTCCTCTGGTTTCTACATTCTCCCTTCTTTTTTTTTCCCGCCTGGCTAATCCTGCTCACCCTTTAAAACTCAACTCAAGCTGAAGACAAAAAGTAATGCTGAGGAAGGCCAGGGGTGGGGCATGCCTTTCTTTTTGTCACTAGTGGGATCAGGCAGGCCAGGAAAGCTGAGCAGGCAGGGCAATCAGGATTTCCTTTGAGTGCCAGAGCTCACAAGCATCCCACAGGCAGAGGGGATACCTCAGAGCTGGTATCCTCAACAGCCCTTCTGTGAGCTTAGTCAAACTACTGGAGGCCATTTTCCCTGTGTATCCCCAGAGACCTAGGATATATACCTTGGCCCCAGCAGGATGTTTACTAGTAGGATGGATGGATAAATGGATAGGAGAGAGGGACATAGAAAGGAGAACAAAAGTGTGCTTATGACAAAGGAAGGGAAGCAATCCGTGGGTTAATGGTCACTATAAGGTCTTTGGCACCTTTGGAAATACTAATTTCAATAAAGTACTAAGAAAAAATAAGTGGATGGCAGTAAAAAGAAAAACATAGTAAACTTGAAATGCTACCCTTCCACCCCCCCCCCCCAAAGAAGAACAATTAAAGAACAGAATTTAAAGGGAAAAATCAAACTTGGAAAAGACTATTACGGAAAAACTTGAGACTGGTTCACAGAAGAGAAGACGAGTAGAGGGGATAATTACAAGACTAGAAGGAGGAGAGCGCAGCACAACTGAGAAGCCTCCTAGAGGAGTGCTACGCGTGTATTCAGAGCCAGGCGACAAGGTGTCTGCAGCACCGACTGAATGCTTTCCTCTCAGGGCCTTTACCAGATAGCAAGTCTTCACATCTACCTCCTCCACATCTCTACTTCTCTGTCCAAAACTTATCTAAGAAAAACTTAAAAGCGGCCTGGACAAATTTTGAATAATTCTTTTGGAATAAAGGAGCCATGAGATGTTCCTCCTGCTTGAAATGCCAATTTGCATTAAGATCCACTTTTAACACGCCCACCCAGCTTTCAATACTTAGGTCAAACCCTGCCTCTTTCAGGATGCGCTCCTCATCCACCTCCACCTCTGGGGAATAAACACCCTGATACTCACACAGCACCTCTGCTTCTCCATCATAGCACTTACCAGTTCATCAGCTATCTGCTACATAAGTGTCCTTCTCCAGCCACCTTGAATTTGCCACAGGCAAAGCCCCAGTAATTGTGCTCCACACATAGTAAGTACTCAATAATTGCCAGTAAAAGAAAACTCAGATTAAAAATTAAAACAAGTCCGAGTATTTATGGGTATAGTATGAACATAACTAGCCTACTATTACCTAAGAGAAGACTGATCAGAAAAAGCTTAAGAAACACTCTGTGGCTGAGAGGAGGAAAAAAGAAGATGGACCTATATAAACTAGCTGTTATGATTTGGTTCTAGAAGGCCTCACAAGGCCCTGTACTAAAAAAGCTTGGTTCCTACATGATGCCTGCTACTGTGAGGCCGTGGAACCTTGAAGGAAGAAGCTGCAGGTCTCTGGGGTGCCCCCTTAAAGGACACTGTGGGGAACGAGCCAGGCTCTCTGCTCCGGTAGCCAGTGAGCAGCTTGCTCCACCACACACTCTCCACCAGGAGGCGCTGCCTCGCCACAGGGCCAAAAGACCACGATGGAGACCCCAAACTGAGAGTCAAAACAAACCTTTTCTCTTGCTAAGTTTACCAATCTTCCCTTGGCTATTTGTTACAGTAATGAAAATCTGGGAAGCCAGCTGACACACTGTGCATAAGAAATACATCTTCATCTTCCCTGTATTCATATTTGTGTGTGTGAATAGAGAGAGAGAGAGAGAGTGAGAGAGTGAGTGTGTGTGTGTGTGTGTGTGTGTGTGTGTGTGTGTGTTTTACTGGGGGTGGAACCCAAGGGCCTTCTACTGCTGAGCTACATCCCAGCCCTGAGTTTTTTACTTAGAAACAGTCTTGCTAAGTTGCTGAGGCTGACTTTGAACCTGCAATCCTCCTGTCTTAGCCTCCCAAGTGCTGGGATTACAGGCGTGCACCACCACACCTAGCTTCCTGTATATAAATTTTTTGTCACTGGTTCTCAGTTGAGGGTGAACTTATACTTCCAGGGAACAATCTGGATTCCATCTGGCAATCTGTAGAAACATTTTGGTTGTCACAAGTAGGGGGAATGATTTTGGCAATCTAATGGGGAAAGGCTGGGAATGCTGCTAACACCCTACAATGCACAGGACAGCCCCTGAGAATAAGGAATTATCTGGTGCCAAGAGTCAGCAAATAATAGAGAAACCCTGCTCTAAATGAAGGAAAAATGAAAAAGAAAAATCCAGTTGCTATTGTCCTGAGATTCCTAAGCTCTTTTTAAACAATGTTAGCAGAATCTTCTCTTCTTCTGACTAAAAATTAGTTCCAAGGGAGAGTGCCTAAGCAGCTAATAAGAAAGGAGTCGGTTTTAAGTTCTCACTTACAAGCCACTGGTGTCTGTCCACAACAATACAGCAACTAAATGTAAATACAGCTTGAGTGCAAAACTTAGTGATATGTGATGTGCAACTGCCAACATACTTATATACAAATGAATAATCCACTGTATGCAAGACATCTGCTTAATAATTCAGTCTCTGAACAAGACAGACTACTCCATCGAAACTTTCAGACACTCATTCATGCCACTAATAACAAAAATCTGAAATGTAGCTAGGGTTAGAGATGTAGCTGAAGCTGCAATTACTACAGTATAAAACAAACTAGCCCTTTTAAAGTCTGAACTACCCTCTTATCCTAAAACTGCCTCATGAGAAACTTGCTATACTGGTGGGTCTAGATCTTACAGGCCCATTAAAAGCACCAACAAAAAGCTCCACAACTGCTTCCTGTCATGAAGGTAGAAAGCAGTAGCTATTAGGAAACAAAGAAATGAAACACAGGCTAAGACAAGAAGTATATATTTTGAATCCCACGAAAACCACAAGGGAAGCAGAAATCAACTGCCAAAATAACTCAGCCAGTCAATATCCACACAGGTAACGTACTACTATCACCATTACAGCAAAGACTTAAAATCTGCAAGGGACAGTCTTTATTTCAAATATTTTACCATATTTGGTAAATCAGCCATGCTTAGCTGATTTTCTGGGACCAAAGCTACTTTATATCCTAATAAAAGATATGCCTGATGGGAAGAGGGAGATAAATCACACATATTAAAACCAGTATGTGGTACAGAATTTTCTTTTGCCAGGTGTAGTGATATACACTTGCAATCCCAGTACTTGAGAGGCTAAGACAGAAGGACTGCAGGTTCACAGCCAGTCTCCACAACTTAGCAACTGTTTCAAAATAAAATAGGGCTGGGGATATAGCGCTCAGAGGTAGAATGCCTCTGAGTTCAATCCCCAGTAAGAAAAAAAATTTTTTTTCTTTTTCTTGGGCTTTTAGTGGGGGAGGGAGGCTTACTGGGGACTGAACCCTGGGTCATTCTACCTCTGAGTCACACCCCCAGCTCGATTTTATTTTGGAACAGGTCTTGCTAAGTTGCTGAAGCTGGTCTTGAATCTGTGATTCTTCTGTCTCTGCCTCCCAGACAAGGAGATTCCAGGCCTCTGCACCCAGCTGGCAGGTTTCCTGAAGCTTCAGGGGCAGTGAACAGCCTGGAGCCCCCCCCCCCAATTCACTCACCCCTCAGTGCTCACTGGCCTTGCAATTCCTCTCCCCAGAACAGGGGAGGCCATACAGTTACTCCATCCAGTCTCATTAGTGACACATCTTATCTTACAATACAGTGGATATTTTCAGTACAATTTAAATGAAAACCACTTTCCTGCTATCTTAGAAATTAACTCTGTTACATTGTTTCTACCACTGGAAACAGTTTCTGACATTGAAGGGCCACTGGAATGGCCTATTCACCAGATGTAGTTTAAAAAAACAAAACAAAACCTTAACAAAACAATTTGTGGATCTTCCCAATAAAGGCATCAAACACTATGGGTTAACAAAGTGGATCTCACTGAAATAACCACAGCATAGGAAGAAATGAAAGAAGAGAACAGGGGCGGAGGGAGAGGCAGCTGAGGGCGTACCTGGCAGCAAGTGTCACTGGTGCCGCCTTTACAAGGACCTGCCTTCTTCCACTGGTCTTCCTATGGCTATGCTCATTCTACTTTCTCCTCCTCCAAAACGGCTCTGATGATGCCTTCTCTAGGCTACTTTCCCACTCTTGCTTTCCATCTTTGATATGTTAACATCCCATTTCTATTCTTTCAAATTGCCATCATTTAAATAATAAATTGTAGCAATAAATTCAGAATGTCAGTCAGCCTAGGAGAAAATGATAAGTCCCTTGCCAGGCGTGGTGGCGCACGCTTGTAATCCCCATGCTTGGGAGGCGGAGACAGGAGGATCGCACAGGTTTGAAGCCAGCCGCACTGGGTTTACGAGACCCTGTTTCCAAATAAAAAGTATAAAACAGGTCTGGGAGTGTAGCCCGGCAGTAGAAGGGCTTCCAGGAACCCCAGTACCCCCCCAAAGAAAAGTCCCTTCTAACAACAACAACAACAACAACAACAACAACAACAACAAATCTCACTATCACTGCTTGTTCAGAACATCCCCTTTCCCATGTGGAGGGGTTTTCATTTCATCTCTGCTCTGTTTCTACAACTTGGGACTATTCAGTCCTCCTGACCTTGACTTCCCTCTTGGTCTGACTGAGGCTTCTTACTTCATATCATTTCTTACTCTTTTGAGACTGCGTATTACTCCCTGGTTCCCACCACCCTCCCATTCCTCCTACCATCCCCCTTCCCCCCTCCTCAGGATGGTACTGGGGATGCGACCCAGGGGCATTCTACCTCTGAGCACACCCTCATCCCGATGTTTTATTCTTTATTTTGAAACAGGGTCTGAGTTACAAAGGGCTTCACTAAGTAGCTGAGGGTGACCATGAAACGGGATCATCCTGTCTCAGCTTCCCAAAATGCTGGGATTACAAGCTTGCACCACCATGCCTGGCCCAAACCCCAGCTCATTTATTCTAAGATATTAAAATTCAGCAAAGAGTAAAACTTAATTTCATTGACATGAAAGAAGATCCATACTATGCATTTCAAAACTGCCAGGTCAGGATTTTCTGCCATTGACAAAGGTAGGCAAAAATCTTCTTGAAGTCAAGGTCATGCCGGGCATGGTGGCACAGGCTTATAAATCCCAGTACTGAGACAGGGGGATGGCAGGTTCACAGCCAGCCCCAGCTACTTAGTGAGGCCCTCTGCAACTTAGTGAGACCTTTTTTCAAAATAAAGAATAAAAAAGTGTTGGGGGTGTAGCTCAGAGATAGAATGCCCCTGGGTTCAATCCCCAGTACCAAACACGAAAAAAGTCAAGGTCACGGATAACAGCTATATTCCCAACCACATTCATTCAGCAATACCCAGCAGCCTCCCTGAGCTCCTATAAAAACCAATAGTTTTTTTTCTCCTAAGACTCGCGTTATTTCCTTGGGAAATCCAGACAGGAGTGAGAAAAAACTGATGCCTAGGAATCTTGAAGGGACTCCAAGTCCTATGCCTCCTTTTTGCTGATTCAAGCTCAGCTGGGAATACACAGGTTAAACACCTTGTCCATCCCCCTCCCTTTCTTCAAAGACCTAAATTCATCACACACTGTCTCCCATTGATTTCATAACCTAAGGATAAGTCTTCCTGACCATGTGGACTTAGAAGACACATTAGCACAGAAGCTTCTCAAAGCCCACTGATCTTCCCATTAAAAATAAAACCAGTTTCCCAATCTGCTTTTCATCACACCTTTCTAGCCTTACTGCCAAGACCTCAGTGCTGGCCCTGGATACACACCATTATAATATACAGAGCAGTTTTTCTAATATCTAGCTATGAACGTGGGAGATTCCCAGCAATCGAATTATCTTGTGTTTTCTACGGTCTACTCATTTCAACTATAAACTGTAGATCATGACATTCAAGACCTTCTTAAATATGGACACCTTATTAAATAGAATTTTCCTGAACACTGTGTATATAAAACAATACATTCCTGTCTTACTTTTTCTTCCTTGCACTTGCAACTACCTGGTGCATATTTATTGCCATGTTTACTGCCTACATCCCTCTACTGGCATCAAGCCCTTCCATGTTTACCCTTTGGTTCACCAGTGTATCCTCAGCACCTAGAATATAGTAGGCTCTCAATACACTGGGAAGAATGAAAACAGACATGAAATACAGTATAGCTAACTTGAAGTAGGAAGACCTACACCTGAATTACAGTTTCTACATACCAACTACTGGTCCCCAACAAGTTTAACTTCTTTGGCCTCACTCTCCTAATCTGTGACAGGAAGGGGTCAAACTTAATACAACCCTAAGCTTTTCCAGCTACACTACACTACATTCTTTTGTCTAACTAAACATCTCTCCCCCTCTCCAAACTTCCTTATATGCATATCTCTTTCCAGTTTCCTTCCATTTGGAATCTCCTCTTCTTAATCCACACCTGTCAGAATATCATTCATCCTTAAAGTTCACTAAGTGCAATTTTCTTTGTTAAATCCTAACAAACTGGAAGCCTGTAAAAGGAGGGTGGAGTTCTTGCTTTCTATTCTCAGCAGCTGGTACAATGCCTCCCATACAGGTGATCAACCAAACATCTGATGAATCATGAGTGTACAAATGAGCAAACCAACCAAGAAGCCTTTCCTGATCCCCCAACTGCTCAGGCAGTCTGCCTTTGGACTCATAATATTAGTATCTTTTATGGTCCTTAACTACATTACACTGTGTGCTGTACTTAATATACTCACCCATTTGATACTAAACTGCAAATGTCTTAAGATTAAGGACTGCCCTGATGTTTTCCATATCTCTATGCCACCTACCATTGATCTGTGCCACAGCTGTACTTAAGTGTATATGCTAAAAAAAAAAATAGATAATAGGAGAAAAGGTCTCAATATATAGATACCATTCCAAGTATTGTATGGTCACCGCACATACATGTTGTGTTAAACTCAGGCATTCAAACATAGCTCTAAGATCTCATCCTTTATTCCTCTCCATACTCTGCTTCAAAAAACTCTGGCTACTTTCTAAAGTAGAATAGAAATCCTGTGCGGCACATAACTGCATACCTTCTCGGGTATGTGTGTGTATATATGTATGTATGTATGTATGTATGTATATTTCCACAGGCATTAAAATTTCAATTCACTAAACAGCTAAAGTGACTCTTGTATTCATTTCAGACTTCTACGCCCATCAATTCCCTCCTCTGCAAGGTATGAAACCACTTTTTTTAAAAAAAACATCTTCCATAACGCCTGCCTTTCTTAGTTCTGCTTCTAAAGGACAAAAAGGCAGTTTTAAAGCCTTCCCCTTTTCTAAGCGGGAGCAACTCCCCCATTAGTCTCAGGCTCCAACCTTATTTTTCTCTGCCAACAGGCTTTTGATCGTCTTTAGCTCTACCTCCAAGCTCTTATTCAGCTGCCACGGAAGCTCACTGGCTGCACAATAAGCTGATGTCTTTCCATTCAACGTGCTCTACCAGGTTCCACTAAGTTTCGTTGTATCTGCACCTTCCCCTTCCTGAAATGTGCACCAACCGCCGCCCTCCCCGCCCCGGCACACACCTCACAGACACACTGCACCCAGGCATCACTGTACCTCCACTCAAGTTCCTTACACCACTCTTATTGAATGCACACGCCTCTCAGAATGGTATCTTCCAGTTACACCGATTCTAAGCCAGTTTCTTCGGGGGAACACAACCTTGTTCACCGGATCTCCCTCTTCCCTCCCTTCCCCATCCATCCCCCTCTTCGCAGGACCCCCCACCCCGCCAACTAACTACCCAGGGCGTCCATTCCCCGTCCTCCCGCCCGCCCAGCAAGAACGAGCTCCGGTTTCCTGCGGCCTTCCCCCGCTCCGGCGCGCCCTCCCCCAACACCAGGTGCGCCGACTTCCAGCCCGGGCTCCCGAGCGCCGCCCCGGCCGACCCCCGCCGGCCAGTCCCCGGCCGGGCGCGGGCCCCCACCCGCTCCGCCCGGGTCGCGGCGGCCCGGGCCTCCCCCGCCGGGCGCGCGCTCGCCCGCGCTCCCGCTGCTCCCAACCTCCCCGGCGCCGGGAGCCGCGGCCGGAGCAGGGCGCCGCTCCGCCCCCGCCGCAGGTCCGCAGCCCCCGCGGCCGGCCGAGCCCGGGCGCCCGCGCCGCCGCCGGCCGGCCCCCGCCACTCACCGGAGATACTGCGCGCTCTGCAGGCTCATCCTCCGCCGCCGCGTCTCCCCGCGAAGCCTCCGGGGGTCTCTCAGGCTCCTCGGAGCGGCCCCGCGGCCCCGCGGGTGCTGGCGGCCGCCGCCATCTTCCTCTCCTCCGGCTCCTCCTCGCCCGGCGGGGGGTGGTGAGTGAGGCGGCGGAGGGAGCGGGGAACGCGGCGGTGTGCGGCTCCGGCCCGTGGGGCGCAGGGACGCTCCGACCCGGGAGGGGGAGGAGGCGGAGGGAGCAGGGCCGGGGCGGGGGAGGGGGCCACCGCGGAAGGAAGCGGCTCGCTCTCGCGAGACTTCAGCAGCGCCGGCCGCGCGGGCTGGCTTCCGCCGCTCTAGAGCGTTCCCCCCCGGGCTCCGCCGGCCCCGCGGCGGCTCTGCGGCGGCCGAGGGAGCTGCTGCTGGCCCCGGGCGACGCCCCGCCGGTCCTGCCCCTCTCCTCCCGCGCGAGGGGGCGCCCCCAGTGTCACCAGGAACATCGAGCCCAAGTCGACCGGGAGTCACACTCAAAGTCTTCCCCCGTCTCTCCACTCCGCCCGATTCCTCGCTTCCTCTTTCCCTTCTTCCACTCTTCCCCACCGGAAACGCTGCCCCTTCCTCCTACAGTTCCGCCCGCCAGTCCGTCGACTCTCGCCTTCCCTCGCGCGCTACTGACGCGGTGGCCTCCCCGCTCTTTTTAGCTGCCCCTCCCCAAGCACGCTGGGAGACTTTTGGAGGAGATAGGGTGGAGTCCGGGGAGGACGGGAGAGTAAAGCCATTGGGTTGGATAAACCGCTGCCATGGCAACTGGAAGATGTGGTTGTATTGTCATAGTAACCGGTGTGTGCGGACCGGGTGACCCTCCCCTTGACGAAAGGATTCCCGGGAAACCGCTCAGGATTCCCCCCGGCTTCCCTTTCATCTCAAGACCTCCCCGGTGTTGGGAGTCAGGTAGCGGTCCCCGGCCACGGAGCCATTCCTCCTCCCTCCCCCTTCCCGCCCCCCTCCCCCTCCCCGCCGCAGTTGGGGGGGGGGTCACGCTGAGGCCTTCGCGGGGGGCATCTCCACTGCCCGCGGGCGGGAGCCACCTCCGAGGTTTCCTCCCCCAGCGGGGCATGGAGAGGGCCGGGCCTGCGGAGGAGATGCAGGGCCCGAAGGCGGGGCTGGAGCCGGGAGGGCGAGGTGACGGCGCCGGGCCGACCTGGAGGGCGAGAGGCTGCCCACCGCCGCCTCGGGCTGGGGTATCCCGCCAGGACGGGGTCCTCGGGGGAGGAGAGCGGCAGCCGATGGCCGCGATCGCTCTCCCAGCCACCAGGACATCAGATTTTTCCTGCCCAGCTGAGCACTTCCTGAAGTCATCCCCGCCGCACCCCCCTCCCCCCCCACGGGGCGACTAAGCTTCCTCCTGCGAGGAGGAGGCCCCTGGGAGGGTGCGAAGGCCTCGGAGGAGGCTAGTAGGTGGTTTTCAAGCTTTCAGGACCGAGGACGAGCTCACTACTGCCATCCCTCCTAGAGGGATCCCGCGTGGACCCCGCCCCAGTCTCCAATTTCCCGCCTCTGCAGCCTCTTGTCTCTGTATTTGGGGGCGAGGGGAGGAATCTTTAGTAAAAATCGTACCCAGAAGAACCTAGGTATATTGGCACAGAGGTCCAATGAAACGAGTCTAGGAAAATAATTTTTCATTGTCTTGAGCAAATCTTCCTGAAAGTCTTATGTGTACGTTGTGACAGGTGGGGGGGGGGGCTAAGGCGTAAGCATTAAGGATGAGACCAATAAGAAATACTAAGGGATGCATGGGAATATGGCTAGAGAAGTCGTTCCGATTCTAAATGGGTTGCCATTTTACAAATTCTATTTCCACCTCAGATTGCGGAGTCATGTAAACAGCCGTCCCCAGACTGAGAATATGTAAGGGCATAAAATCCTCCAGGAACACAGCCCTCACTGGATAGTTAAAGTCAGGATTCGAATGGACTGTTCGAATCAGGACCTGATAACTGCGACCTTTCCGTGATAGCTCCAGAGACCCTTTCTAATCCTCCTCTGAGAGGTCACCTATTAAAAGGCAGGACCCGTGTTTATTTGGAACATGATGCCTAAATTTGGAGGAAAGGAAAGTACAGGAAACTAATCCCAAGGACAGATTGTCGTAAATGAAACTAAGTGACCTATGCCCCCGCAGCCGCCAGGAAGCGCCTAGTGTGATGCGCTGTGACGCGCAGCGGTTGCCGAGGTACCTTACCCGCACCTTCTTGCCGGGCACCCAGGCGCCGCCCACCCCCGGGAAAGAGGGCCATCTAGCGAGAGGTGGTTCTCATCGCTGGAAGAGCGAGCCTGCTCTTCCTTTAACCGCGAGAGCCCTAGGAGGGTCTGTTTTGGGCAACCCCAAATACCCTACATTTCTCTCCCTGAAACTTGGTTAGATTCTTAAAGGGTTTTAACCAAAATACAACTTTTATGTCAAATAATTACACCCTTACTAATCATCATAATTGGTTAGTAAGGACACCTGACTTCAAATGTCTGGGTCACGTGTCTCCACTACACCGTGTATGAGCAGATCTCTGACACTTGTAATATGAAATGTATGAAAATATTACTGTCTTCTCATTATGGAAATAAAATGGGATCAGAGAGCTGAATGCTGTTGTTATGCTTTGCTGGTTGAGTTATTCAATAAACATTTACTGAGCACTTTCTATATTTTAGGCACTGTCCAGGTTACTATGACTACCATGATGAAAAAGACATGGTTCCAGTCTGGGAAGACCCTACCTTCTGGTAGTGAAATTTTAGTAGAGAAATAAATAAGATGCAAAATGATGGATGCAATAATTGAGGTAAGAAAAATAGGAACACAGATGAGGTCAGAAGTAATCAGCCTTGTATTTTATAGCATCTTCCATAGGCATTTTAAAAGATTCTCTGATAGTATCACACCTCCACAAACTACATAGAACAAGAGTAATGTTTTATAGATTATTACACACTGCTGCTAATCTTAAAGATAACTTTAAAATCAATAGGACTCAGAAAATTAACACCTGGAATTTCCATATTGATAATGCACATTTTTCTAGTCTCGTCTATTTCTACAGCCCCCATCATCTATAACTAACAATCAACAATTTGTAGAATACAAACCTCTTTCTGCAGGGGGCTTTATTTTTCCCCCTAAAGAAGTAAATTACATCTAAACCAAAAGAAACCAAAGAGTTACCTCATTTCTATTAATCCTACCTGCTTTTAAGTTCTTCAGTTTGTGTCTTTGACATAAGCTGACAGTGGTGAGACTCTCATCAACCTAGCGACAGCCTATTTCAAAATAAAAATGAAATAGAGTTGGGGGTGTAGCTCAGAGGTAGAATGCCCCTGGGTTCAGTCCCCAGTGCCAAAAAAAACCCCTAATACAGCATAAAAGGGGAATTCTACCTCCAAGCTGTACCCCAAGCCCTATTTTATTTTTTATTTGAAGTCTGAATCTAAGTTGATGAGGCTACCTGTGATCCTCCTGTCTCAACCTCCCAAGTACTGGAATTACAGGCTTGAGGCTTTATTTTTAAGTAAGATAATTTTTAAGTAATACTCTTGTCCTTGTCCACATTATTCACAGATCTGAGGACACATCCGAATTTATCATGCTAGGAGATAAATTTCTTTATCCATGACTTTGATTATAAAGAGCACTGTGTCAAGACATTTTGAGTCAGAAGTTTGAAACTTCAGAAATCTCACAACCAAACACCCTCATATAATAATATTTATGCCTAAGTAAATTGACCACTTGTCAACCAAGCACTGAGATCTTGCTGAGATGCTACTCTTAACATTTTCACCAAATATGTATGGAACTTCAGTAACCTGATAATTCCCACATAGCAAGCCTCCTCCCTGTTATGATGACAGATCTCACCTGTGTGAAACCATAACAGGCTCTCATTTATTTTAATATTTAGCCTACATATTCTGAATGTTTCCAGATCGTGTGCACCATTAGGCACTTAATAGATATGTTTCTATTTTGATGGGAATCAATTGCATATTCAAGCATGCAGTGTATGGGAAGCTGGTGTTCTGTAGCCCACACCTTCAACCATGGCACTGAGTCAGTCAAGGTAGTGATTCATCCTTGTCAAATAGTGAGTCAGGTGAAGACTGACGTTTAAACTTAGGTCTTCTGTTCCTAAGGAGTCCCTGTTTCAAATATAAAACATAAAACTAAGGCTGGGCTCAATCCCCAATACCATAAATAAATAAATAAATAAATAAATAAATAAATAAATAAATAAATAAATAAATGGTGAATTAGTGTGTGTGTGTGTGTATGTATGTGTGTGTGTGTGTGTGTGTGTGTGTGTGTGTGTGTCTGGGGATTAGACCCAAGGCATTCTGAGAGCTACACCCCCAGCCCTCTTATTTATTTTTTTATCCTGAAACAGGGTCTCACTAGGTTGATGAAAGTCTCACTACTGTTTCTGAGGCTGTCCTTAAACCTGCGATCCTCCTGTCTCCACCTCCCAAGTACTAGGATTACACCCATGTACCGTCATGCCTAGTTTTTTACATTAAGTTTTTAAAATAGTTTTTAAAGTATCCATTGGCTTTCCAATACCCTTAGGATAAAGGTCCCAATCCTTAGAATGACCCGAGTGTCTAGCCCCTGGCTGCCTAACCACCCTTCACACACTCTGCCCTAATGGGTCCCTTAGGTCTCTGAACAGGCAGTGTTCTTTTTTTCTCAGAGACGTTAAACAAATTGTTCCCTCCCTATGAATAACTTTTCTCTGCAGACTATTCTTCTTTCTTCCTATGTTTCAAGTCTAAATCTAAAATTATTTGGAAAACTTTTCTCTGCACCTCAGGCCCCACCATCAAGCTCGGAAGCTCAGAAGCTCCACTCCTGTCTCTTCCCACAGCACCAGGCCCTGCCGCTTCATGGCATTCGTCATGTGTGGACCACTTCGTTCCGGGTCTCCACTAGATGCTCTGTCACGATAGCTCTGCCTGCTTTGCTTACGTTTGTATTATATCATTCCCTAGCAGAGTGTCTGATAGAAAGGGTGATCAGTAAATTTTGAATCAGTGATTTTGGGTCTGAGGATTAAACCCAGGGCCATTCTATCTCAGAGCTACACCCCCAGCCCTATTTTTACGTTTTTTTTTTTTTTTAAATAGGGTCTTGCTAGGTTGATGAGCGTCTCATTACTTGCTGAGGCTAGCCTTGAGCTTGCAGTCCTCCAGTCTCAGCCTCCGAAGTACTGGGATTATAGACATGTGCCACCATCCCCGGCTTGAAGTAATGAATTTAAGAAAAATTAGTATCTGGGCATGGAGGTGCATGCCTGTAATCCCAGTACTTAGAAGGCTGAGACCGGAGGACTGCAGGTTCAAGGACAGCCTCAGCAAGTAGTGATACTCTCATCAACCTACTGAGACTCTGTTTCAAAATATAAATTTAAAAATAGGGCTGGGGGTGTAGCTCAGAGGTAGAATGTCCCTGGGTAACACAAACACACACACACACACACACACACACACACACACACACACACACACGATGCACTGCTAGCAGAAGATGGCAAGAAACAAAAGCTAATCAGAAAGTAGGACATGGAAGGAAATTGGATAGCATTATAGAATGAAAAGCTCAGTGGCCTCTATTTTTACCAGAGAGTATTTATAAATTCTAGCATTATTAGTTTTTTTCTCCTGTAATGTGATAGGGCTAAATAAATTGAATGTAAGATTCTTAAAGAAAGAGCCATATCCAATTTCAAAGTAAATGAGATCACTAAACTATGTTTCTGGAGGCAAGTTGTCCAATTAAATAACATATGTAACATACCTTGCCGTGCCTGGCAATTAATAGAAACTCAACAAATGGTGCTGTTCTTATTTTGCACATAGGGTGAATAAGAGCTTCCTAACACACTCAAATGAATGTGGGTTAAGCTTGCTTTTTAAAAACACACACCAAAAAAACTTTCATAGAATTGCATTGGCAGAGAAGAAAATACACAGCACGCTGCCTTGACATCAATAATGTCATAACAAAGTATGAATTGCCAAGAGAAGGCTGGATGCACTGAGACTGCAGGCTCAGGCTTATAATCCTACTACTTGGGGAAGCTGAAACAGGAGAATTGCAGGTTTCCCAGCCAGCCTCAGTAACTTAGTGAGGCCCTCTGCAACATAGTGAGACCCCGTTTCAAATTTAAAAAATAAAATAGACTAGGAGGTCACTCAGAGGTAGAATGCCCCTGAGTTCAACCCCCAGCACCAAAAAAAAAAACACCAACCAGCTCCAAGAGAGAAAATAGCTTTCACCAAGCAGACAGGGCCTCATAGGGACAGAAAGCAGCTGCTCCTGCCTCCCTGCCTTCTTTCAAACTAACATGAAATGGCTCAGGCTCACATGTGGCTGCCCTCTCCGTAGCCTGCAAGCTTGCTCTCATTCTCGCTCGACCATTGGCTGATGTCTCTGTAATGGGCCTGCAAGTCCTCTGGTCCTTTGTCCAAGAGGACACGCGTGGTTTCAGTTCTCCTTTGACAGTGTTCCGAGTCTATAGCATGCCACATTGCCAAAATGGAGGCAGCAGTGGTCCTGAGGTGTCAACAAAGGTTATTATATGTCAAAAGAAAGTGACGTTAGTGTAAGAACTGGGCATTAAAGTAAGAATACTCGGGAACGGTAAATGTTCAGGGTCTGTAGAGAACGTTCAATCGATGAACTATCTCTACTTTTCCAAGACAAATCTATATCTAAATGAAAATGTTTTCTACTTTGGGGAACCTTAATCTGTATGTATCCTGATACTAAGGAGAAGTTTGCTGAGTTATGGATTCTCTAGCATTTTAGTGTTTAGTCATTTATTCTTTTTTTTTCCACGTAGTCTTCAAAAACATCAAGGCCAGGCATGGTGGTGCACTCCTGTCATCCCAGTACTTAGGAAGCTGCAACAGGAGGATCGCAGGCTCAAGGACAGCCTCAGCAAGGAGTGAGACTCAGCAACCTACGGAGACCCTGTTTCAAAACAAAAAAATAAACTTACAAAACAGGGGCTGGGGTTATAGATTAGAGGCAAAATGCCTCTGACTGCCCCAGTCCCCCCAAAAATGGAGAAAAGAAAAAGGAAAATAATATTGAGAATTAATTGAATCATATGCCAGTCTCTTGGGATGCCAATGGTGAACAATACAGTCTTGTGCCAGAGATAAAAGTGTAGAGGAGAGATAAGAAAACGAGCAGTTAGCCAGGCATGGTGGCGCACGCTTGTAATCCCCGCGCTTGGAAGGCAGAGACAGGAGGATCGCGCAGGTTCGAAGCCAGCTGCGCGCGCTGGCTTAGGAGACCCTGTTTCCAAATAAAAATATAAAAATAGGTCTGGGAGTGTAGCCTGGAGGTAGAAGGGTTTCCAGGAACCCCAGTACCACCAAAAAAAAAAAAAAAAAAAAAAAAAGACCCCTAGCCTCCAAAACAAATGGTATCATTAGAATTTGATCTTTGAAGCCAAATGTAGTTTAATCCCAGGTACTGGGGTTGAGGTGGGGTACTGAGGAAGGAGAATAGTGAGTTCCAGGCTAGCCCAGCAATGTAGTGAGAGCTTCTCTCAAAATAAATAGATGGAAGGCCGGGCATGGTGGCGCATGCTTGTAATCCCAGCATTCGAGAGGTAGAGACCAGAGGATTGTGGTTTGCAGACAGCCTCAAGTACCCAGGCCCTTCACAACTCAGTAAAACCCTGTTTCAAAAAAAAATAGACTTAAAAAAAAAATAGGCCTGAGGGTGTAGCTCAGAGGCTCAATGCCCCTGGGTTCCATCCCCCATACCACAAAAATAAATAAATACATACATACATAAATACATAAACACATAAACAGATGGATTTGAGTACAAAGTAGAATGTCACCCAACTTTTAGGAAGAGTAGAAACATCATTTAAAACAAAGCAAAAAGCAGGTGGGGTCGTAGCTCAGTGGCAGCGTGTATACATGCTTGAACCACAGTGGGATTCCAGCACTACAAAATGGAACCAAAACGGCAACAAAAATCGCAGTGCAGTCTAGACAGTTTATTAGATTGCAAATGCTTTCCAGATAGGGTCTTAAGATAAGAACCTTTTACCTAAATATTATATCATTTTTTTTTCAAACTTTCTGAATCATTTGGGAATACTAAGCATGAATTGTGGTGGATTTATTGAAACTATTTTTTTTTTTTTGCCTTGAATCTAGTGACATAATTTCTTTATTCTACCACTTAACCTCATTTTTGTTTTATTTTGCTTTTGTGGTACAAGGGATTGAACCCAAGGGCATTCTACCTCCAAGATGCATCCCCAGAGCTTTTTTATTTTTTATTTTGAAACAAGTTCTCATTAGGTTGACAAAGACTCTTGCTTCCTTCCTGAGGCTAACCTCAAACCTGCAATCCTCCTGTCTCAGCCCCCCGCAAATCCAAGAATTTGGATTACAGGTGTGTATCACACCATGCCTGGCTTGGATTTTTGAAATTTTACCATGCTCTTCCAATTCAACAGTTCTCTCTCTGGGACACGTTTAGTGTTTGTCTCATTTTTATTATCACATCTCTATTTTTCTATCATTTTTTCTACTTGTCTGTCATATCTTTTGCACTTATTTCTGTGTGGATCTGTGTTGGGGGGGCACTGGGATTGAACACAGGTGCATTCTACCTTCAAGCTACACCTTCAGCCCTATTTTATTTTTATTTTGAAACAGGGTCTCACTAGGTTGATGAGAGTCTCACCACTTGCAGAGACTTGTCCTCGAGCCTGTGACCCTCTAACCTCGGCCTCTCAAGAACTGGGATGACAGGCGCAAAGCACACCTAGCCTTCTGCATTTGCTTCTTTAATGTTGATTATTTCTTTATATTTTTACTGCACTTATTTTAAAGACATTTTAAGATTATTATTTCATCTCGATTTCTATTCCAGTAGGAATGGATCACCTCCAGGAAATAGAAGACTTCTGGAATGCATCCGTGCATATTTAAAACCCACCCACCCAGCCAGCCAATAGTAAGTATTCTTTTCAAACACATATCAAACATTTATATAATTTGACCATATACTAGATAGGTCAAGTATTTCAAAGAATCACAGTACAGATCACATTCCTTGGCCAAAATTTATTTAACTTAGAAATTGTTTTCATGTTGGAACCTTAAAAACACATTTCCTTTTATAATGATTTTTAATTATTATTTATTTATTTATTTATTTATTTATTTATTTATTGGCAGTACTGGGCCTGGAACCAGGGGCATTCTACCTCTGAGCTACAACCCCACCTCTATTTTTTTTATTATTTTTCTTTTTTTTTTTTGACAGGTCTATGGATGGAACCCAGGGAATTTGACCTCTGAGCTACACCTCCTGCCCTATTTTTTATTCTTTATTTTGAAACAGGGTCTCACTAAGTTGTGGAGGGCCTCAATAAGTGGCTGAGGCTGTCTGTGAACCACGATCCTCCAGTCTCAGCCTCATGAATGCTGGGATTGCTAGCATACACCACCATGCCGGCCTTATTCTTTATTTTAAAACATGGTCTCACTGAGTTGCAAAGGGCCTCACTAAGTCGCTGAGGCTGGCCACGAACTATGATTCTTCTTTCTCTGCCTCCCGAATGCTGGGATTACAAGTGTGCACCACCATGCCTGGCTAAAAACACATTCCTAAATAAGCCTTTTATTTTAGTTATAAATTATAAAACCTTTAGAAAAGAATAACAAAGAAAATACTGCATGAAAGCACTTATATAAGGCACGCAAGGCAGTCATTTAAGTGAAATTTATGGCATTAAATGCATTTATTCAAAATTATTTCCAGAGGATGGGCTAAGCATTTACCCTAAAAAGCTAAAACGCGTGAACAGAATCAAAAAGTAAAATTGATCAATAAGATCAAAGCTGGTTCTTTGAAAGGACCTATAAAATACACAAATCTCTAGCAAGGTACACTGTAAAGAAGATGAAAAGCATAAATAAGCAACATTAGGAATTCAAAGAGGGCCATAACTAGAGATACATGCCATAGATTAAAAATACCATCCATCATAACAAAATTTATAAGGTTGAATGGTTTATGCCAATCAGTTGAAAACTGAGGGGAGCCAGGCATGGTGGTGTACACTTGTAACCCCAGTACTTGGGAGGCTGAGACAAGAGGATCGAAGATTTACAGCCAGCCTCAGCAACTTAGTGAGACCCTGTTTCAAAAGTAAAGAATAAACTGGGCATGGTGGCGCATGCCTGTAATCCCAGCACTTGGGAGGCTGAGACAGGAGGATCGTGGTTTGTGGACAGCCTCAGCTACTCAGTGAGGCCCTTTGCAACTCAGTGAGATCCTGTTTCAAAATAAGGAATAAAAAATAGGACTTGGGGTGTAGCTTGGAGGTAGAATGCCCCTGGGTTCCATCCTTAGTACTGCAAAAATAAAAAAATAAAAAACAAGAATAAAGAATAGAATAGGGTTGGAGTTTGGAGGGATAACTTGGAGGTAGAAGGCCCCTTGGTTCAATCCCGAGGACCAAAAGAAAGAAAGAAAGGACCTGACAATTTGTCAGAGAAATACAAATTAAATGTGACTCAAGAAGAAAAAGGAAGTCTGAATAAATCAGCCATCAATAAGAAAATAGATCAGCGTCGGGTATATCCCAACACTTCCCTATCCATCTTATCCCCTCCTTTGCCAAAGGAAGCTGACTACTTGGTTTTTCAGGCAAATTTCACCAGATTTTGTGGAATAGATTACCCTTCTTTATACAATATTCTAGACAATAGAAGAGGAGTCAGCCAAGCGTGGTGGTCCATGCTTGTAATCTCAGTACTTGGAAGGCTGAGAAAGGAGGATTGCAGGTTTTCAGGCAGCCTCAAAACCTCATCAGGCCCTCTGCCATTTAGCAAGACTCTGTTTCAAAATAAAAAAATAAAATCAGGCTGAGGGTATAGTTCGGAGGTAGAATACCACTGGGTTCAGTTCTTAATACCACCAAAATAAGTAAATAAATAAATAAGAAGAAAGTAAGGGCTGCTGCACTTATTTTATGATGTACTAATCTTGATACCAAAATAGTAGTGGCCCATGCTTCTAATCTCAGTATTTGGGAGGCTAAGACAGAAGGATCACTGGTTGATGGCCAGCCTCAGCAACTTAGTGAGGCCCTCTGCAACTAAGTGAGACTCTGTTTCAAACTAAAAAATAAAATAGGGATAAGAGTGTAGCTCAGAGGTAGAATGCTCCTGGATTCAATCCCCAGTACCACATGCGCGCGCACACACACACACACACACACACACACACACACACACACAGAGGAGCTGGGTATGGTGGCACACACTTGTAATCCCAGTACTTGGGAGGATGAGACAGAAAGATCACAGGTTTGAAACCAGCCTCAGAAATTTAGTAAGGCTCTTAGCAACCTCCCGAGACTCTGTTTCCAAGTAAAAAATAAAAATAGAGCTGGGCGTGGTGGTGCACGCTTGTAATCCCTGCGCTTGGGAGGCAGAGACAGGAGGATCCCGCAGGTTCGAAGCCAGCCGCGCTGGCTTAGGAGACTCTGTTTCCAAATAAAAATGTAAAAATAGGTCTGGGAGTGTAGCCCGGAGATAGAAGGGCTTCCAGGAACCCCAGTACCACCAAAATAAATAAATAAATAAATAAATAAATAAATAAATAAATAAATAAATAAATAAATATAAAAATAGGTCTGGGGATGTAGCCCGAGGTAGAATACCCCTGGGTTTCATCGCCAGTACCACAAAAAGAAAATTAGAAATGAATCATTTTGAACAGTGGCATGAACATCCTACAGTAGTCATGACATCAGATCCAGCAAAGAATTCAAGTTAATACATCAAAGAGAAGTAGTTCAGCATAAATACAAAGATGGTGCCACAATTTATTTTTGTTTTATTTTATTTTACATTCCCAACTCTATTTTTTAATTCTTTCTTTTGTGGACTGGGGATGAAACCCAGGGGCATTCTACCTCCTAGCTATAACCCCAGCCCTATATTTTATTCTTTATTTTGAAACAGGGGCTCACTGAGTTGCAGAGGGCCTCACTAAATAGCTGAAGCTGTCTGTGAACCGCGACCCTCCAGTCTCAGCCTCCTGAATGCTGTGATTACATGTTGTGCCACCACGCCCAGTTTATTCTTTATTTGGAAGCAGGGTCTCACTAAGTTGCGGGGGCCTCACTAAGTAGCTGAGGCTGGCTGTGGACCTCCTTATCTTGTCTCAGCCTCCCAAGTGTGGGATTACAAATGTGCACCACAATGCCCAGCCTTACTACAACTTAAAATCTAATTTACCTCATTGTCAGATTAAGAAGACCTAGATAGTCCTCTTACTAAATGTAAGTATTAAAAATCCAAGAGTTGGATTGTGGTGGCACATGCTTGTAATCCCAGTACTGGGAAAGCTGAGACAGTAAGATCACAGGTTCGCAACCAGCCTTAGCTCCTTAATGAGGTTCTCTGCAGCTTAGTGAGACCCTGTTTCAAAATAAAGCATAAGCGCACTCTTGTAACCCCAGTATCTGGGAGGCTGAGAGAGGAGAATCGTCATTCGAGGACAGCTTCAGCTACTTAGTGAGGCCCTCCACAATTTAGTAAGACTCTGTTTCAAAATAAAGAATAAAAAAATAACACCGGGCGTGGTGGCACACGCATGTAATCCCCACGCTTGGGAGGCAGAGACAGGAGGATGACACAGGTTCGAAGCCAGTCGAGATGGCTTAAGAGACCCTGTTTCCAAATAAAAATCTAAAAATGGGTCTGGGAGTGTAACCCGGAGGTAGAAGGGTTTCCAGGAACCCCAGTACCACCAAAAAAATAATAGTAATAATAATAACAAACAAACAAGCATGCATGCATGCATAAAAAAGGAGTAGGGGTGTAGCTTGGAGGTAGAATGCGCCTGGGTTCAATCCCCAGTACAACACACACACACACACACACACGCACGCACACACGCGCGCGCTCCAGGAATTGTAATTAAAAGCAAACATCTTTTTAGTTAACTGGAAATATTAACTTGATCTGAGTATATATGAAAAGTCTAAAACAACATATTTAATAATGAGATTCCAAGCTGGTAGTGGTGTCACATGCTTGTAATCCTAGTGTTTGGGAGGCTGAGACATGAGGGGCATAGGTTTGAGGGGAGGCTGAGACATGAGGGGCATAGGTTTGAGGTCAGCCTTAGCAACTTAGTGAGGCCATCTGCAACTTAGTGACCCTGTGTTTTATTTTTTTATTTCAAAGTAAAAGAATAAAATAGGGGTGGGGATGTAGCTTGGAGGTAGAATGCCCCTGGTTCCATCCCCAGTAAAACACACACACACACACACACACACACACACACACACACACACACACTCCAGAAGCATTCCTATTAGAGGAAAGGACATGAGCCTGTTATAACTTCTACAATTAAACATCGCACAACAAGTTCTAATCACTATACTTAAGAGAAAAAAGATAACAGATAATTAGCAAGAAAATATAAGAAATCTTGGTAGACAAAATAATTTCTTAGCTAGACACTCCAAGAGGCTCAGCAAGAAAAAAAAATAGAAAAACTATTTAAGCAATCTTGCTAAATGCACGATCAATATGAAAAATCAATAGCGATTCTACATACCTAAGTGATAGGAAATCCTTATACCTATGTAATAGTGGAGGAAAGATAATAATTACAATTGCAATAGAAACAATAAGATATTTAGGAATCTAACAAAAATGTGTAAAACCTTTATGAAGAATATTGTGAATCCTGAAGGGTAAAAGAGAAGACTATCATACAAAGTACTTAAGAGTAAATCCACAGAACAGGAAATCAGTCTTTTAAGGATTATGATTCTCCACGATTCTTGCAGTTTCAGTCAAAAATCCCAACAAGGTTTGTGTGTTGCAGTACTGGGGATTGACCCCAGGGGCATTCTACCTCTTGAATTATACCCCCAGTCCTAATTTTTATTCTTTATTTTGGAATAGGGCCTCACTAAGTAGCTTAAGCTGGCCTCAAACCCTCCTGTCTCAGCCTCCCAAGTACTAGCATTACAAGTGTGCACCGCCACACCCGGCTCCAACAAGGTTTTTTAGTGGAACTTGAGAAGCTGATTCTAAAGTTACTTATATCAAGAAAAGGTTTAAGAAGAACCAAGATAATTCTTTGTGTGTGTGTGTGTGTGTGTGTGTGTGTGTTACTGGGGGTGGAACACAGGGGCTTTTCTACCTCCAGGCTATACTCCCAGACCTATTTTATACTTTATTTGGAAATAGTATTTTGGTCTCACTAAGTTGCTGAGAGCCTCACTCAGTAGCTGAGGCTGGCTTTGAGCCTGTGCGATCCTCCTGTCTCAGCCTCCCAAGCACTGGGATTATAAGCGTGCGCCACCACGCCCGGCTAAACCAAGATAATTCTAATAAATGAAGGAAGTGCAATTTGCCCTCCCAAAAGGAAGATTCCTTGTAGAAGTGTCGTCATTAGATAATTCAACCTATCCCAGGAAGAGGATAGGCACAGTATATATGGGACATTGGCATCTGATAGAGGAGTTATTATCGACCTGGTGGGTTTGCAGGACTTTCCATACCAAAAAAGGACAAATACTAGGTATCTGTCTCAATTCTCAAATTTTTTGGTTTTAGGATTCCTTTACATTCTTAAAACTTATTGAAGACCTCATAGATTATTTTGCTTATGTATATTATATACATATTAAAAGTTAAAGCTAAGAAATTTATAAAACACACGAATAAACACATTTTATTTGCCAGGAGTGATGGCATCATTACTTTTTGGTAGACCTCTAGAAGATTCCACTCTGCTTGAGGGAATGATGAGGAAAAGGATAAGTAAGTCTTAGTAATATTATTAAAATAGTTTTGACCATGAAAACCTCCTGAAAGAATTTGGGGAAATTTCCAATTTCTCCGTTTGATTCGCACTACAATTTGAGAACCATTTGTATAAATTAAGTTCCAGATGAGGAAGATCTAAACCTGGAACAAAACCTTCATTAGAAGAAAGTATAGAGCCTGGTGTGGTGGTGCATGCTTGTGGATTTCAGCATTCGGGAGGCTGAGACAGGATTGTGATTCAAGGACAGCCTCAGCTACTACTTAGGCCCTTTGCAACTCAGTGAGTCCCTGAGAAGAAGAAAGAGGAGGAGGAGGAGGAGGAGGAAGAAGAAGAGGAGGAGGGGGAGGAGGAGGAGGAGGAGGAGGAGGAGGAGGAGGAGGAGGAGGAGGAGGAGGAGGAGGAGGAAAGTATAGGAGCTGGGTGTGGTGGTGCACACTTGTAATCCCAGCACTTGGGAGGCTGAGACAGGAGGATCAGTCGTGATTTATGGACAGCCTCAGCTACTCATTGAGGCCCTTTGCAACTCAATGAGACCCTGTTTCAAAATAAAGAATAAAAAATAGGGCTGGGAGTGTAGCTTGGACGTAGAATGCCCCTGGATTCAATCCCCAGTACAGAAAGAAAAAAAAAAAGGAAGAAAGTATAGGAGAACGCACATGTGATCACAGAAGATTACTTAAATGTGAGATCAGAAGCACAAATTATGGAAGAAAAGCTTAATAAATTTGAACACTTCAAATTTAGTACTTCTGTTTGATAAAATATCCCATAAACAAAACTGAAAAGAAAGCCACAGACTGGGAGAAGTTAATTATAACATATATATCAAGTGAAACATTAGCATTCAGACCATATAAATCTACTTTTATAAATAAAAGGAAGAATCCCCAATAGAAAAATAAGTTAAATCAAATATGCTCAACCTCACTAGGAGGAATACACATCAAATCCTGCATCAGATGCCAAAATGTCCAAGTCTGAGGATATTACGTACTGGCCTGGACCTGGAGAAGAGGACACTGACCCATACTGATGGCAGTGTAAACTGGTACAACTGACAGAGTAGAAGAAATAAATAGGTAGAAAGAAGACATAAGAGAAATGGAGGGAAATGTAGCTTGACTGCGTGCGCGCGCGCGCGCGCGCGTGTGTGTGTGTGTGTGTGTGTGTGTGTGTGTGGATTGAACCCAGGGCCATCTACCTCTGAGCTACACCCCCAGCCCTATTTTATTTATTTTTTATTTTTTTATTTTTTGGTGGTACTGGGATTCCTGGAAGCCCTCCTACCTCTGGGCTACACTCCCAGACCTATTTTTACATTTTTATTTGGAAACAGGGTCTCCTAAACCAGCGCGCGCCACTGGCTTCGAACCTGCACGATCCTCCCGTCTCTGCCTCCCAAGCGCGGGGATTACAAGCGTGCGCCACCACGCCCGGCCCCTATTTTATTTTTTATAAATAAAAAAGCCTCCCGAGTACTGGGATTACAAGTGTGTGCCACGATGTCTGGCTAAATGTAACTTTAATATGGAAGCCTGTAACAAGGCCCGGCGGACCCAGAGTCCCTGAGGAATCTGTAAGAGATCCTGAGCACTGTGGACCATCCTTAGGGTAGTGTCTGTTTATCAGACAACAGGTAACACGGAAGAGGAGTCTCCTTAGTCACTACTAAGAGGGCAATCTTGTCATCTTGTTGGTTATCCTTGAATAGTTTAGAAGGACACCTGATGGTTAGAAAGTCAGCTCAGGACCAGGGTACCCTAAATCATCTTGTGACATCTAGAGGTCATCCCACTTAAGACCTGCCCACCCCTCATGGAAGTCCTCCATAAAGGAAGAGTCTTGCATTCCCAAAGTGCCTCCCTCCCTCCTGAGATGATTCACATTCTCCCTTGAATGTGTATTTCCTACTTTCCTAAGTAAACCTCTGTTCTCGTCTCTGACGACATGGCCAAATTCTTTCAAGTTCACCAAGGACACCCCAGTCCTCACCTCCCACACAACGGCTCAGGAGAGCCATTCGGAAACGCTTTGCTAATTGAAACCGCATACAGCCTGTGATCTGGACACATTGATAGTTTAGAAAAATGTTGAAAATATGCACTAGGAAACAAAAATTCATTTATTTAGTGAAAAAAAGTTTACCAAGTTCCTGTCTAAACCAAATACCATGCTAAACCTTGGGAATAAAATAACATGCGATACTTCGCCCATGAAACGAGACCGCCTCAGGGCAAGCACGCTTATCAGCCCCGGTAGTGGTGACTGGGAAGCAGGGTCTACAGTCCAGGGGGTGAAGGATCAGGCAGGAGGTTGCGGTTCTAGGCAGGATGCGCAGGAGAGTGAATCTGAAGTAGGCGAGGGAGCAAGGTCTGTGCTTAATTCTGAGGAAGGCGTATTCTAGGCAAGAAGGAATGGCAAAGTTAATGCTCCGAGGAAGAGCTTGGAACGTTGGAAGAGACAGAGAAGGCCTGTGCAGTGAGGTGTACACTGGAGCAGTGCGTGGGAGAAGACGAGTCTGGAGGGTAAGCCAGGGCTGGATCACTTAGGCCTTAGGCTGGTGGCGAGTTGGACTTTTTTTCTAAGAATGAGAAGCCATTAGAGGGTTTTGTGCAGGGCTATTGTTCATCTAATTTGCATTCTGTGTGTGTGTGTGTGTGTGTGTGTGTGTGTGTGTGTGTGTAATTGAATCCAGGAGTATTTTTTTTTTTCTCTAGTAATACTACTGATGGAACCCAAGGGCATTCAACCTCCAAGTAACACCTCCAGCCCTATTTTTTTTATTGTTTATTTTAAAAGAGTCTCACTAAGTTGCAGAAGACCTCACAAGGTAACTGAGGCTGGCCACAGACCTGTGATCCTTCTGTCTCAGCCTCCCAAGTACTGGGATTACAGGTGTGCCCTGCCATGCCTGGCTGAGATTTGATCTTTATCTGTACTGTTTTATTTCTTTGAAAAAATATGTGAAGGAATTATAAAGAGCCGGGTGTGGTGGTGAATGCTTGTAATCCCAGCACTTGGGAGGCTGAGACAGGAGGATCCCGGTTCGAGGACAGTCTTAGCAACTACTTAGTGAGGCCCTTTGCAACTCAGTGAGACCCTATTTCCAAATAAAGAATAAAAAATAGGGCTGGGGGTATAGCTCGGAGGTACAATGCCCTTGGGTTCCATCCCCAGTACCACCAAAAAAAAAAAAAAAAAAAGAAATATGAAGACATAGTAGCATCTATTCATTCTGGGTCATAATGCATGGATGGTTTATATTTTTTGTACTTTTAAATATTTTATTTTCATAATGAGGTCCTCCCAACTTAATGAGACACTGTTTAAAAATAAAAAATAAGCTGGGTGCCGGGCGTGGTGGCGCACGCTTGTAATCCCCGTGCTTGGGAGGCAGAGACAGGAGGATCGCGCAGGTTCGAAGCCAGCCCCGCGCGCTGGCTTAGGAGACCCTGTTTCCAAATAAAAATGTAAAAATAGGTCTGGGAGTGTAGTCCGGAGGTACAAGGGCTTCCAGGAACCCCAGTACCACCAAAAAAAAAAAAAAAAAAAAAAGCTGGGCATGGCAGCGCACGCTTGTAATCCCCGTGCTTGGAAGGCAGAGACAAGAGGATCGCGCAGGTTCGAAGCCAGCCTCGCTGGCTTAAGAGACCCTGTTTCGAAATAAAAATATAAAAATAGAGTAGCCCAGAGGTAGAAGGGTTTCCAGGAACCCCAGTACCACCAAAAAAAAAAAAAAAAAATAGGGCTAGAGTTCTGTCTCAGAGGTAGAATGTCCCTGGGCTTAATCTCCAGAACAACAACAACAACAAAAAATTATTTTTATGAAAGGACAAAGAAGGACAGAGTGGTACCCAGGACCCCTGAAGCCAGCCTCTTGCAGTAGTGCAATGGCTTCCAGTATCTCTGAGGGCCTGTGGAGCTGGCAGCCCCAAAGTCCCAGCTCTGCTGGTGATCATATGGCTGATGACGGTGATCTGCTGGCCGCCGGTGCATACAGTTGATGCCTGTGGTCCATGACATGGGTCTCCCAAGCCGTATCCCACTCTTTATGGCATGCACAGTCCCCAAACTCTGAAATTTAGATACAACCCCCAAGAAAAGGAAGTAATTAGCCAAGATAGATTTCTGCCAGTGTTAGGTTGGAGGCATATAGCTGACGTCAAATGTATTTATAGAAAAACAAGATTTTATGGGAGGGTTATGGGAATTGAACTCAGGGGCATCTACCTCTGAGCTAAACCCCAGCCCTATTTTATTTTGAAACAGGGTCTCACTAAGTTGCAGAGGGCCTCACTAAGTAGCCAAGGCTGGCCACGAATCTGCGATCCTCCTGTCTCAGCCTCCCAGGTACTGGGATTACAAGTGTGCGCCACCACGCCCGGCTAAAAACAAGATATGCGTAAGGAAAAAAAGAAGCAAGGATGGGTAGCTGCGTACATAAATTTCTCACTGGAGAGAAGAGCAGGAAGTATTGGGTCAGGGAAGGAGAGGAAAGGGGAAGGGGCCTAGGAAACTGAAAGGGCAGTGTGATTGTAGCACCGGAGAAAGTAGCTGTGGCCAGATATGGAGAGGCGTGAATTAGAAGCTTGTGAGGTTCAATGCCTCCAGCTCCTTTTTATTTTATTATACTCATTTATTTATGATACTGAAGATTGAACCTTGGGCATTCTATCTCTGAGCTACATCCCCAGGCGCGCGCGTGTGTGTGTGTGTGTGTGTGTTGCCAAAAAAAAAAAAAAAAAAACAGAGGCATTCTACCTCCAAGTTATACTCACAATCAGATTTTATTTCTCATTTGGAAACAGGTCTCATTAAGTTGTGGAGGGCCTCACAAAGTAGCTGAGGCTGGTTTCAAATCTGAGAGATTATCCTGTCTCAGCCTCCCAAATACTGGGATTACAAGCATGCACCACCATACCCGGCTGAAAAAATTTAATAATTTGGTAATAGCGATTACATCTGATGAGGAAAATAGGATTGCTGATGGATAGAGTATGGAGACAAAACTACTTTCCATGATATGCTTTTTTATACCACTTTATTTATTTATTTATTTTGCTATACTGGGGATGGAACCCAGGGACATTCTACCTCTGAGCAACACCCCCAGCCCTAAATTTTTATTCTTTATTTTTGAAACATGGTCTCAGTGAGTTGCAAAGGGCCTCACTCAGTAGCTGAGGCTGTCCGCGAACCACCGTCCTCCAGTCTCAGCCTCCCAAATGCTGGGATTACAAGCATGCGTGCGCCACCACGTCCGGCCATTTTTTATACCTTTTAATCATGCATATATGTGCTACCTTTTTGAAAATAAGCAAAAACTTTAAAAAATCTATAGTAACGCAAAAATAGCCATTTATTTGTCCATGAAATATAAGTAGTTAGGTGTGGTGGCACATGCTTATGATCCCAATACTTGGGAGGCTGAGACAGCAGCATTGCAGGTTCAAGGACAGTCTCAGCAAGTAGTGAGACTCTCATCAACATAAGGAGATCTTGTTTCAAAATAAAAATAAGCCGGGCGTGGTGGCGCAGCTTGTAATCCCAGTACTTGGGAGGCTGAGACAGGAGAATCGCACAGGTTCAAAGCCAGCCTCAGCTACTTAGTGAGGCTCTTAGCAGCTTAGTGAGACCCTGTTTCCAAATAAAATAGAAACTAGGTTTGGGAGTGTAGCCTAGAGGTAGAAAGCCTCTGGGTTCCATACCCAGCACCACAAAAATAAAATAAAATAAATAAAAATAAAATAGGACTTGGGGTGGAGCTGGGAGGTAAAATGCCCTTGAGTTCAATTCCCAGTGCCACAAAATAATAATAAGTAAATGTAGACACAACCCCCTACACTTAAGTTACTTATGAAACACTGTACTTGCAATTCTTGAACTGTTGAGAAAATATACCACAGAGTTGAGCATTCGGACTTCTCCAAAGAGAGCATTATCCAGCCAATTGAGTTTTCTTCATTTAAAAAGATAGGCAACCTCTTAAACTGGGCATGACGGGGCATGCTTGTAATCCCAGTACTTAGGAGGCTGAGATGGGAGGATCATAGGTTCAATAATATAGTGAGACTGTCGGCAACCTAGTGAGATCCTGTTTTCAAACAAAAAATAAAAATAGGGCTGGGGAAGTATCGTAGAGGTAGAATACCTCTGGGTTCCATCCTCAGGACCACAAACCAAAAAAAGAAAAGACAGGCGACGTCTCAAGCGGTACCTCCGAGAATCATTACGGAACCCTTTATTTAACCCACAACACTTTGTTCCGTTAACTTGCTCCAATTCTGGAAACCTCTTACCTTGAACTTTTCTAGGTCTTTTAGTGGAAGGGCATTACATTCTCAGGAAGCCCCTGTCCTGCTGCAGATGCATAACCTGCCTAACCTGGAGACACTGAGATGGGTTTCTTTGTAGGTTCCCAGGAGAGGACTGTTTCTGGAGGAGTGAGGTGGTTTGAGGAGAGGGCGTTTAAAATCTCTGATGCAGGCAACCCTGCAAGGGAACTGTATACCCTGGAGATTCACCACCTGGGATTCCTGTGTAGTAACAGACATCGTAAAGGTACTAAGCATTTAGAAGAAATGGGGAAAAGAAGGAAATTTTGTTGAGAGTGTCAAATACAGATTTATGAAGCAAACCCTCCCATATAATAGTAGGAAGGTCACAAGTCACAGCTCTTCAATACAGGTTGACAATAGGGCCGCAGCCTTCATAGGGTTTTTTTTTTTTTTTTTTTTTTTCTGGGGGTGGAACCCAGGGGCTTTCCACCTCCGGGCTATACTCCCAGACCCATTTTATATTTTATTTGGAAACAGGGTCTCACTGAGTTGCTGAGAGCCTCACTAAGTAGCTGAGGCTGGCTTCGAACCTGCGTGATCCTCCTGTCTCAGCCTCCAGCACGGAGATTACAAGCGTGCGCTACCACGCCCGGCTTCCAGTATGGATTTTTAAGATTGTTTTACTGTAATAATAATATGACCTGTTATAAAATGGGTTTATATATACCATCTGCCTCAATATTAATTGATACTTGTTCTGGATAATATTATACTAGTGTCTTCAGATATTAATAAATATTGCTAAAATTATATATTCCATGATCAAATAAGTCTGGGTAACAGTAGTTTACATCGGCTTTTCTTTTTCTTGGTGGGATTTCTCAGAGCTTATAACACAGAAGTATACATTTTCCCAAGGTAGAAAGAAAAAATGTACTGTGCCCAAAATTGTCTTTCCACAGAACTCTTTTCAACATAGAGCATCTTACAGATAAATGTTATAGGAGACGCTTGGGAGTCGCTGATCCTTCCTCTTTTGGTCCTGGCCCTTCCCATTTCTTCCTCCCCTCCCCTCCCCTCTCCTCCCCTCCCCTCCCCTCTCCTCTCCCCCTCCTTCTACCCTTCCTTCCTTCCTTCCTTCCTTTTTTGTACTGGTGGTTGAGCCCAAAGGCATTCCACCTCTGAGCTACACCCCCTAGCCCTATTTTATTTTTTTTATTTTAAAGCAAGATCTCCCTAAGTTGCAAAGGATCTCATTAAGTTGCTGAGGCTGGCCTTGAACCTGTGATTCTCCTGTTGCTGCCTCTCAAGTGCGAGGATTACAGGCATGTACCCACTATGCCTGGCTCTGGCTTCCCATATATATATATATATATATATATATATATATATATATATATATATATATATATATATATATATATTGGTGGTACTGGGGTTCCTGGAAGCCCTTCTACCTCCAGGCTACACTCCCAGACCTATTTTTACATTTTTATTTGGAAACAGGGTCTCCTAAGCCAGCGCGTGAGGCTGGCTTCGAACCTGCGCCGATCCTCCTGTCTCTGCCTCCCAAGCGCGGGGATTACAAGCGTGCGCCACCACCACGCCCGGCCCCCATTTATTTCTTGATGCTCACTTTTGTGTTGTCCACTTTACTGTCCCCCGAATCTCCACATATCCTCCATTATGATGTTCAGACCTGGAAAATACTGCTGGCATGAGAAGTGACGATGGCGCCTTCACCCAAGGTTTCTCTTCACAGTTGTTACCATCCTCCTGTGCATGCGTATAAGGGAAGGCTGTGCAGAATTTTCTCAAGCGAGTAGAATGCAATGACTCAGAGCTCAGTGTCAGTGGGGGCTGACCTGGGAGCCACATCTTACGGGCACGGAGGCCACTGCATGCTCGCTGGAACCTCGTCATGCCTTCTCTTAGGACTCAAAACCTGCATCCAGGGCTTGGCCGTCGGCCTCCCTGAAGCAATCAGAGTGTCCTTTTCCACCCTTCCTTGTTTGATTCACCCGAATTTTTAAATCCTTTAAGGCTAAAATTAAAGTTAATTAGAGCTAGAAAATCCAGACCATGGAATGTCACCTCTCTAAAAATTTTTCATGCCTTGAGAGTAGAACAATCTGGTCAACAATCTCCAAGGGTAAAAGATGGAAGTAGATGGTGGTCCTACCGATTAGCTTCCTCCAGAGAGTCTGAGGGCTGAGGATATAGATCATTAGTAGAGCACTTGCCAAGTATATGCAGAATTCAATCCCCAGCACTGAAAAAATAAAACAAGAAAGAAGAGAGTCTGGTTACATATATATTTGTTGTTGTTGATTTCGGTGCTGGAGATTGAACTCAAGGCCTTACATGGGCTAGGCAAGCACTCTACCACTGAGCTACTCTACAGCCCTCTGATTGTGTATTTGTGAAACCAGAATAGGGCTTTCTTCAGCTTTAATGTTCATCTGAACATTTTGTCTCATTCAAAGAATCACCAGTCCATCTTTAAAGAGCTTTGAAAACTAATTTGTCTTCACCAAAGTTGCTTGAAAAAGTAACAAAGCAATTGCTCATGTCACAGAACAACAATAGAACTTAGTTGAGATCCTTTTCCTAGGCATTTCCCAAAAACCCCGCAGAGCAGCTGCTTCCAAATATCCCTGCTCTGCTTTCCAGTCACACTCTCCTCCTCACTTTCCTACTTTATCCCTTTCTTCTTCCTTCTGGACCTTATATACTGCAGGTAATTTTTCTGTTTTCTTTAATTCCATTTCTGCTATCTCCCGTCACTCTTTCTTTCCATTAACTCTCCCCATGTAGCCCATCCACTGGATGAGGAAGGTGGAAACAGAATGAAGATGGTCAGTTCTGACAGGCATACCTGTGTCTGACCTACAGATGCTATGTGCAATCTATTTGTCATGCATAACACATCAAGCCAATGTATATGACATATACATTGTGCTATGCCGCGTTTCCAGCAGAGTGTCATGGTAACAGTCTTTGTCATCTGTCCTGCAGTCATCTGATTGCTAAATTAATGGATCAATAAGGTATTTTCTTTGGATGCTCCAGTAACTAGCTTCCTTTTAACTATTTATACTCTTTACTCGATTCCACAGTGTAACAAATGGTGTTCTTAGTAGTTTCTCCAAAGGCTGTGTAATTGAGCTGTATGTGATTAAAGCAAATGGGCAGTACATTGATGTGTTGGTCATTTGTGTGAATAAATGTCCGTCTATGGCTTCTCTGGTCAGATAACCTGAGCTCCTGGAGCAGGACCCTTTTGTGTCTTGCTTGTGCTAAGCGAGATAAGAGAACCATTGAGCAGGAACTAGGTCAGCCGCCTTGACTGCTTATTACCATCATCAAAGCAAATTTCTTAGCGTGGAAGTTTCCTGTCTTTTAAATGGATTCCTTGTTCTCTTCTATTCAGACCAGAAGGGCATGTGCTTATCATCCCACTTCCAAGCAAGTTAATACATCAAAGTGGTATGTGTGTGTGTAGGTTTACAGGATTTTTCTCAAATTATTATTTTTGGCTTGAATATTGAATTATTTGCTGAACAATGGCTTCATATGTAATAACTATGCAAATATACATATTCAGGCTGAAGACAAAATGTTAGAATAAAAAGTAGAAACTTCAGAGAGAGACCAGACTTGAAGAGAAAATGTCAAAATATACTCCCGAATCCTTCTGCTGCTTGATCTTGGTCAGAGAGGAATCAGGACTCGGGGTGAGGACCACATCCTGTTGCCATGGAAATGATTGTGCTGTCACAAATTTAGCACTATGACTTCATGGTGAAAAGAAACAGATGGTCTGGAAGAGAATGGAAGCCTAGGGTTAGTGCAATTGTTTGGGAAATAAGCCAGCCTGGAGCCTTTCTGGAAGTAGGTGGGAGTATAAATAATAGGCAAAATCTACTTCATTGTAGCTTTTACAAAGCTACCGAGCAAGAAAGAGCTCAGCCAGGGTAAAACTAGAGATTTTTTTCAACAAAAGGGAAAAAACTAAGCATTTTAACTAGGCATGAAACAGAGGTAAGAAAAGAGAACAGCTTTCAGTAAGTGCATATTCCAAAGCCACTTCTCCACCCATCCCGGCCTCCCACTGTCTGAACACTATTGAAGTCAGTAATACTTTGAATGCTTACGACTAGCCGTAAGGCCCAGGTGGACTATACATTTTTTTTTTTTTTTTTTGCAGTGCCTCGCACATGCTAGACCAGCACTCTGCCACTGAGCTACCTCCAGCCCTTACGCACTTTTCCCACTGCCTCCCTTCCAGCATCTTAGCCGTTCACAGTGTTGGTTTTTGTTTTGTTTTACTGGGGATTGAACCCAGGGCATTCTACCTCTGAGCCATGTCCCCAGCCCAATTTTCTTTTTATTTTAAATTGGTTCTCTACGTTGATGAGAGTCTCACTACTTGCCGAGGCTGTCCTTGAACCTGCAACCCTCCCGCCTCAGCCTCCCAAACACTGGGATTACAGGCGTGCACCCCCACACCCTGCGCTTGCAGTGTTGCTTGATATGTCAAAGCACAGGCCTGGGCTTGAGCTCCCAACTGGGCTGGTAAGTTTAGAGCCCGCACAGTAAAACCAGGGACACGCGCAGCTCACTCACCTCGCCCCTGAGAAGTCGTGGAGACAGTGCCAAATCTCTAGCCACGATGGCACTCGAAACTAGTCTCTGCTGATAGGACAATAAAACTGAGGTATCTCCAGCCACTCCCTATCAATGGACATTGATTCAAAGTACTAACCCTTACCTGCATGTGATGACACATACCTGCAATCCCAGCACTTGGGAGCCTGAGACAGGAGGATTACAGGTTCGAAGCCAGCCTCAGCAACTTAGCCAGACCCTGTTTCAAAACGAAAATTAAAATAGGCTGGGAGGCGTACAACTTGGAGGTAGAATGTTTCTGGGTTCAAGCCCCAGAACCACACACACATACACGCACACCACTGTCTTTTTATACTGTCAGCCTGGTATCTTTCATTCATGATTTTGCTCATTAAAAGGTCAAATAGAAGTCATATATGGGAGCACATGCCTGTAATCCCACTACGTGGGAGGCTGAGACAAGAGGATCACAGGTTCAAGGACAGCCTCAGCAACATAGTGAGACTCTCATCAACCTAGCAAGACCCTGTTTTAAAATAAAAATAAAATAGAACTGAGAGTGTTGCTCAGAGGTAGAATGCCCCTGGGTTCAATCCCCAGTGCCCAAATATATAAAAAAATTTTTAATCAAAACTCCAAAGTTTGAGTGTGTGTGCATATGCACGTGGGCGTGCGCACACACACGCGCGCGTGCGCATGCTAGAAAAAACCAACAAACCCCACTTAATACTCGGGAAAACCCCGTCCTGCCCAAGCATGCCTTTTCCCTCGGTGAAACTCTCAGGAAAGGTTAGGTACAAGTGAGCGTCACTCTTCCCAGGCTGATGAATCGGGTCCAGGTCACGCTCGTGTGGGAAGCGCGTCCTGTTCTTTCAGCCTGCAGACCTGCTGGAGAGCACAGAGAAATGGCAGGCACAGCCACCAGCCCATCACTTACCGCTGCCTGTGTGGTGAATCGCCGCCTTCTGGTCGCATATTTAATTTTAATTCACATTATGGCTCCTGCACTTTCCCCAGAGAGGCTGACAAAGCAAAAGACCCATCATTCCTAATTATACGAAGTTTGATTACTTCAAAGTACCCTTGCAGTGCCATTTGTATACGGAAATGAGCCCTCCAGTGTGGCGTGCTGACGCCTCCTCTCTGTGATGAATCGGCTCAAAGCATTCTGGAAGCCTCTTTAGCTCATAGGCTTTCTCCAGCCTGGAGGGGATTTTAAAGCATTTTCATCTCAAACGGTCTGCACTTCCCTTCTGTCAGAAGTCTTTCTTGAAAGCCAGGTGTGGTGGCAAGTGCTTGTAGCTTGTAATCCCAGTAGTTGAGAGGCTGAGACAGGATCGCGGTTCATGGACAACCTCAGCTACTTAGTGAGGTCCTCTGCAAATTGGTGAGACCCTGTTTTGAAATAAAAAATAAAAAATAGGACTGGGTAATTGGATGATGTGTGCTTGTATATCCTCTCAAGTCTTGTATTCCAATGTGATATATGATTACAATGCACCAATAAAAATAAATTTTAAAAAATAGGACTGGGGGTGTAGTTCAGAGGTAGAATGCCCCTGGATTCCCTCTCCAGCACCACACACACACAAAAGTCTTTCTTGAAAGAGGTGTGCTGTGGTTAGGTGTGGTGGCACAGGCCCATGATCCCAGCACCTAGGAGGCTAAGATAGGAGGACAACAGGTTCAAAGACAGCCTCAGCAAGTAGTGAGACTCTCATCAACCCAACCAGCCCTGTTTCAAAATAAAAATAGGACTGGGAATGTAGCTTAGAGATAGAATGGCTCTGGGCTTAATCCCAAGGAAGGAAGGGAGGGAGGAAAGGAGGCCTGTGCTGAGACTTAGCAAAGCGTTGTCTCTGAGGAGCTAGGGAGGACTCAGCAGAGATGTGTGAGGGGACGGGGAGGCAGAAGAAAGCGCTGATGATCACCCACACGGAGCGCTGCCCGTGGGGCCCACACTCCACGGGGATTCCACCTGGGACTCTGGCTGGGGTCACTTCTACACACACAGATGCCCTCAGCTGCTGGCTGGAAATGTTATTGGGCTAGAGTGTGGGGCGCGCAGTTGCGCCTCCTGCTCCAATTCAAGATAGTCATCAAGAGCCCAAAGGAGCTGGGCGGGGTGAGTCATGTCTGTAATCCTGGCATTTGGGAGACTGAGACAGGAAGACCGCAGGTTTGAGGCCAGCCTCACAACTCAGGCCCTTTGCAACATAGATTCTATTTCAAAACCGAAATAAAATAGAGCTGGAAATGTAGCTCCAAGGTAGAATGCCCCTGGGTTTGATCCAGTAATGTAAAAAAAAAAAAAAAAGCCTCAGGTAAACCATTGGAGAGCCTCACTACACGCTCAGTTCTGCGGTGGAGAGGCAGCTGCATGCTCTGGTCTACGAGTCTTCTTTCAAAACTGCAGCGTGGGTGAGAGGAGAGCGCCGGGCGCAGGTGCACCTGGTGCAGATCCCGGCTCTGGCAAAGTATTTGACCCCTGTGACTCTTCTCATAGGGCAGATTGTGTTAGAATCCCTGCTGACCACTCTCGGCCCTTCTGTGACACACACAGGTAAGAAGTCAGAAAGTGTATGGCTGTGTGTGTGAGAGAGGCTGGAGGTCGAAACCAGCGGCATTCCATCTCTGAGCTGACCCCCAGCCCTATTTTATTCTTTACTTTGAAATATGGTTTGGCTAGATTGCTGAGGCTGGCCTCAAACCTGTGATCCTTCTGCCTCCGGCTCCCAAGTCCTCAAATTACAGGTGTGTGCCGCTATGTCCAGCTCATGTATCACTTTTAAGAGTCTCCTGAGAGTTTTTTTTCTTCCTTCCCTTGAAAATACATTTCCTGAGATGCTATGGAGAGCCAGAGGAGCCCCTTCCAGAGAGATGGCGGGAGGAAATGAAGGCTACTTTCCCTGCACAGGCTGGTGAGGTGTGCCCAGAGCAGTTTAGGAGCGCATTCATTTCCAGGTGTGATAGCCCATGCCTGTTATCCCAGGATTTGAGAGGCTGAGACAGGAGGATCACAGGCTCAAGACCAGCCTCTGCAACTTAGTGAGGCTCTCAGCAACCTAGAGAGACCCTGTTTCAAAATGAAAAATAGAAAAGGCTGGCGCAGAAAAGGTGGCATTCTGGAGGCAGAATGCCACCTGGTTCAAACCCCAGTTGAAAAAGAAGAAAAGAAGAAGGAGGACGAGGAGAAGGAGGAGGAGGAGGAGGAAGAGGAGGAAGAGGAGGAGGAGGAGAAGAAGAAAAGAGCACATTAATCAAAAGCAGCTAAGGATGGGAGAGAGTGGTGGCACACATTTGTAATCCCAGTACTTGGAAGATTGAGGTAGGAGGATCACAGGTTCAAAGCCAGCCTCAGCAATTTAGTGAGTTCCCCAGCTATTTAGTGAGACTGTTTCAAAATAAAAAATAAAATAGGAGCTCAGAGGTAGAATGCCCCTGGATTTAATCCTTAGGACAAAAAAAGCCATTAAAATGAGTCACATAGCCGGGCGTGGTGGCACACGTTTGTAATCCCAGTGCTTGGGAGGCAGAGACAGGAGGATCGCGCAGGTTCGAAGCCAGCCACGCGCGCTGGCTTAGGAGACCCTGTTTCCAAATAAATTGTAAAAATAGGTCTGGGAGTGTAGCCCGGAGGTAGAAGGGCTTCCAGGAACCCCAGTACCACCAAAAAAAAAAAAAAAGATGAGTCATATGAGTCATATAATATACACTCCCCACATGCTTTACCAGATGAGATCTCAGAACATTTAAGGCTTGGAACCTCTAAGCGCATCTTTTCCTCCTCAAGCAAAAGAGCCATAGGCCATCTGTCAGAATTAAGACTGAGGATGTACATATTATTACAGCTATCCAATGTGAATAGTGTCCTTTGTACATCTTTCTAGAATAAATCTGTCAGTAATGTTTAAAACTACACATAGAGCTGGGCATGGTCGCGCATGCTTCTAATCCCAGCATCTGGGAGGCTGAGACTGGAGGATCGCGGTTTGCAGGCAGCCTCAGCTACTTAGTGATACCCTCCGCAACTTAGACCCTGGCTCAAAGTAAAGAATTAAAAAAAAAAAAAAACAGGGCAGGGGGTGTAGCTCAGAGGTCGAATGCCCCTGGGTTACATCCCCAGACCCACAAAAAAACAAAAACAAAACAAAAAACTACACATTGACACGCAGGGTGGCTCTCAATCCCCAGGCTCCCCTCTCCTTCCTTGAGTTCCTTTTAGATTCTCTTTTCTGAAAGATAATTGCAGGTAAAGTAAGCTCATTTCTTCCTTCCTTTCTCATTTCTTTATCTACCAGGGTAGCTCCAATTCCAGCTAACCCTAGGATCACTGTCGCCTGGACTTTCCAGGACAGGCTAGACAAGGGCAACTGCCACCAGACCTGACGGAAGTGGGGAGCCCATATTCCATTATCTCCCTAAGAAAGTGTTTTTCCTTTCTTTTGTGGCTCAGAGGTAGAAAGTTCCTGGGTTTAATCCTCAGTACCAAAAACAGAAAGAACAACGTGTGGAGCACTATTACCGCTAAATTACTCATGAAAAAATTATTAGATCTTCGTAACTCTTATTATTCCAATTGGCTCTGCTATTCTTGTACAGAACCCTAGAATTCTCTGCTCACCCCAGCCCTCTCTTCCCAGTCATCTACATCATCCCGTCTGATTCATCTTTTCAACCTCTTCCTTCCCTGACTCATGAAACACACGCGTGCACACACACACACACACACGCACACACGCACGCACTCACACCCTGTAAGTCTTTCATAGATTATTCCAATTCCTGTCAGTCAGTGTCTTACTCATCACACATTTACATTTCCCAAATAATTGCATTTACATGTAATTTTCTCTTGCCCCACACACAAAGTGGGTTCAGCAAGACACAGCAATTAAGGGGGTGTGCCATCCAGGCTTCATTTCAGGAAACGGAAACAGCTCTAGGTATTTTAAGCAACAAGAAATTAAAAATAAGGAGTTAAGTGCTTATGGAATTCACTAGAAGAGCTAAAGAAACTGAAATTAGTGGCCACCATGAACTCTAAATTTCAAAGGCACAGTACCATAGCTACAGAGCAGAGTCAGCTGCCGATACTGCCTCTCGATGCCGTCACAGTGATGACTGGAATTCCGTGAGGACTGAAGTGTGGGTGCTGGCCTCAAACACACATGGACAGTGCTGCTCAGCAGCAGTCACAACAGGAAAATGAGTTCTTACTCTGCCTCCTAAACCTCACAGAAGGTCATCTTCCTGGTAGAATCTAATACATACAAAAATGTAGCTGCAAGGGAGTCTGAGAAATGTAGTTTCTAATTTTGTAGCCTCTGAAGTTCAAGCATGACCATAGGAAGCTTGGAGAATGGATGTCTACCTTTGGCTGACAATGGCACACACAAAGGAAGAACTCTTTTTCTAACGAGAATGAACAACACAGCCAAGGTCTAAAAGAAAGCTTAAGGAGAGAATGGAAAGGAGCTTAAGGAGAGATGGAGAATGGAAAGTAGTGTATACTGATCTTATGGTTGGAGGCTTCACAGATACCTGTTGGGATTCATTATGGGCAGTCTTTTTCTTAGTTTTTGAGACATCTCAGAGTGGGAATAAAAAAATAAATATGTATGGAGAATGGATCCAGCCATAAGTCAAAACCATTTCACACTTATTATACAAATATTTTTAATACTATGTGCTAGACTGTTAAAGACACTGGAGGTATAATAGTAAATAAGACAGAAGCAGTCCCTGGAGGGTTTGCAAGAGGAGAGTATTGGGAAAGCCTAGCTGACCACCCAGAACCAAAGCCCGCCTCCGCCCCTAGCTAGCTGTATTGCTTGAGTGGTCTAGTTAACTTAATCTGTACAACAGATGTAATCAATGAACCTATATCAGAGATATAGTAAAAATTAAATGAAACAATGTCTAAGCATACTGCCTGGTGCATGGTAAATGAAAAACTGTTGATGGTCTGAATAAATGTTGGTGGGAAATATAATCAAAAGGCAGTTGCAACCAGGCATGGTGGCACATGCCTGTAATCCCAGGATGATCACAGGTTTAAAGACAGAGAGCAGTAATTTAGCAAGACCCTGTTTCAAAACAAAACATTAAAAAGGGCTGGGGGTAGCCAGGTGTGGTGGCGCACTCTTGTAATCCCAGTACTTGGGAGGCCAAGACAGGAGGATCACGTTTTGTGGCCGGCCTCAGCTACTTAGTGAGGCCCTCTGTAACTTAGTGAGACCCTGTTTCAAAATAAAGAATAAAAATCGGACTGGAGGTGTAGCTCAGAGGTAGAATGGCCTTCGGGTTCAATCCCCAGTCCCCCCCCCCCAAAAAAAAAAAGAAATAGGGCTGGGGATGTGGCTCAGTGGTAGGAATTGCCCCCCATTTCAATCTGCAGTAACACACACACACACACACACACACACACACACGGCAATTCAACATAAGGCATTATGATAAGTGCTACAATGCAGGCAAAACAGCACATATGAAGAAAGAGGCTAATGTGGCCCCGGGGGCTCCTGAAAGGTCGAGAGGTAAATTCTGGGTTGAGCCAGAATTAGCCGTAAGGGACAGGGATGAGAGAGTAGTGAGAGCATGTCACTTTTGGGGACTAAGTTCCTAATTTAAACAAATGAATAAGATAAAGATAACTGAGGGTGAGCTGGGCGTGGCGGCACACACTTGTCATCCCAGTACTTGGGAGGCTGAGACAGGAGGTTCACGGGTTTGCGGCTGGCCTCAACTACTTAATGAGGCCCTCAGCAACTTAGTGAGACCCTGTTTCAAAATAAAGAATAAAAAATAGGGTTGAGGGTATAGCTTAGAAGTAGAATGCTCCTGGGTTCAAGTCCAGTACCACAAGTAAATAAATAAAAATAAGTTAGGACACAAATTTTGACCTCCGAGCTATACCCCCCTGCCCTAGTTTTTTTATTCTTTATTTTGAAACTGGGTCTCACTAAGTTGCGGAGGGCCTCACTGCCGTAAACCAACTCAGTCCAAATGGGACGCGAGTCCACTCGCAATCGAGAATCTCAGAAAAGATGGGGAAGGATAGGGTGACGTACTGCAGCCTTGCAGCCTCTTATCTGCAGCGATTCTTTCCCTTCTAGGAACTAAATTTCTTTAAGTTCCTACTGGCGGCGCTTTCTGGAAAGAATCTGATATGGACAAGAGCTTCTTGAGCTAATGACACTTTATTACAAGAACCCTGAAAAATTTATACCCTTCACCAGTAAAGTTAATAATAAGAGAAAAGGAGGGGAATGCAATCATTGTAAAACAATAGTGAATAACATGTAAACAAAGGTAAAAAAAAAAACTTTCGGCTTTCAAGAGATTAGCTCCGGATCTTCTCCCGGATTTTGCAGATAGGCAGTTCCAAAGGGCAATCTTCCAGAAGAAACGGGCACGCCCAAAGGCTTAGAGGCCTCTCGGGGAATCTTCTTTAACTTTCTTGGAACTTTCCATTTTTGGGGCTCAGTCTGTATGGCAGGCATGGGGAGATGTGGTGATTCAGGTGGATGTGATAGAGTTTTCTCAGGTGTTGCCGTCTTACCTCCTAAAATCTGAAAGCTTAAGCAAACTCACAACACAGTTTGGCAGACAAACACCAAAAATACCATGTAGTTTTTATATTTAGTTGTCAGATATACTTCCTTGGCTGTGAAACACTTTTCCCCCAAATGATAGGCTTATTAGAAACCTATTCATCTTATAAATAATCCATATTCCTGTCCCAGACCCTTTGCAATATCCTTTCCTTGGCCACGTGGCACCTCTCCCATCTCGGGCAGGGCTCATACTGGGTGTAAAGGTCAAGAATCTTCCTAGCCTTCAGCTCCATTGTATTGGGCAGTATTAGTTGCTCATAAACTGGGTTGCTTTGATGTTACACCCAACGTTTGTCTTCCCGTATCTGGGCAGGATCACAAAGAGAGGTAAATAGAGGCATCGGGTCGCCTCCCCCTCTAGGTTAGTTAGTGATTAGGTTGAAGGTCAGAGATTGAGAGGAAATCTGCGTTTGTAATTATTGACTGGAATGCCACAACTGCATCTAATTTCTAACTAAGTTCTATTACCATTTGAACAAAGCCAAGGACATTTAGAGGTTTGGACGAATTACCAGAAATTTTATTTTCCACGGACTCAGTTTCTCTCACAGTCCTGATCTTACACCACCGGAGCAATTCATGTGGAGAGTTAAAAGAATCATTATTAAAAGAATAATAGTTATGAAAGAATATCTAAAAGTGGAGAGTACTTTCGGCCAGCGACCACACCTTCTCTCAGGGCTATTTCTCACTTTGAGATTCTGCCTATGGACTGCATGAATAATTTACATGCAGATGCCGAGAGGGCGTGGCTGTAGCTGGTATCTGCACCTCACTAAGTAGCTGAGGCTGTCCACTAACCGTGATCCTCCAGTCTCAGCCTCCCGAATGCTGGGATTACAAGCGTGTGCCACCACACCCAGCTCAGGAAACAAAATTATTTAGATGATATATCCTTCTGGATAACAGTATGTGAGTGGCCTCCAGAAACACATATCCCATGGTAGTAATTTTTTTTTTTTTTTGTATTGGGGATTGAAGCCAGGAACATTCTACCCCTGAACTACACCCCAGCCCTATTTTATTTTTTATTTTGAGACAGGATCTCACTAAGTTGCGGAGGGCCTCACTAAGTTCCTGAGGCTGGCTGCGAACCTGCAACCCTGCTGTCTCCGCTTCCCAGCTACCGGGATTACAGATGTGCGTTACCACACCTGGCTCCGTGCAAGCCACTTCACATTATTGCACATTTAGGGCCATGTGGGGGAAAAAAAGATGTGCGGGGACTATGTTTGCAGTTCACTTTTGCTTTGGTGTCACTCAAATCCTGCAATGAGTGCAGTTTAGAAATGGCCATCCGTCTCTTCTTAGGGAAAGCTCTTTATCTGAGCTACATCTCTTAGGGTAAAAAGAGGGATCACATCACACCATCCTTACCATTCTCTTCCTAGCTCCTGGCCTGGTGGAGTTTAATTTGGGGTGTGCTTTGGGGAAGGTATTAGAAGTGCAACAGTAGCCCTTAAAACCCCCACCGAAGTGGTAGATAGAAGCAGACCCATTTGGGGGTCCCAGATGAGTGAACAAAGACAGTCCCGCGAGCTTAGAGGATTCTGCGTTAACAGGATTCCTTCTACAGTGTGAGCCAAGACACAGACACTGAGGTCAGTGGGGCCAGGAAGCTTCCAGAGGAGGATGGTACTGATGCACGGTCCGAACAACAGATTATAGTGGGAGGCAAGGAGAAGGAGAGGCCGTGAAGGGCATGAGAAGCTCCTAGATCCACCCAAGCTCTCATCCTCCAGAGGCTCTTTCCAACATTCCTCTCCATCCCTGAAAGCTGCAGCATGAACACCTTGCACTGATGGAGGACCACATTTACCTCGGAGTGCCCGCGCCTTTCTCATCAGCCTCTGTCCTCCTTCCACAGTCAGTAAAATCTGCCTATTTCCTACATGGTACTCGAGTTCTAAATACTAAAAAGATATTTCCTGAGCTGGGTATGGTGGCATGTACTTGTAATCTGAGTACTTGAGAGGCTGAGATAGGAGGATTGTGGGTTCGTGTCCTGCCACACAACTTAGTGAGACCCTATTTAAAAATTAAAAATAAAAAAGTTTGGGGGTATAGTTCAGAGGTAGAAGTGTCCAGGGTTCAATCTATCTCAAGTACAAAAAAAATAATAATTCTGGATTCAATGATCTTGTTGAGCTGCATGTCTAAGTCTTTTTAGAGCAGTGATAAATAAGGATATTATTTGCATAATTTTCTTTGCCTTAGAATATTACAGACCCAGCATGTGGGTGCAGTCGGCTTTCCTGCCTGATGAGGTTGGCCAATGAGAATATTTCCTCTTTCCAGTCACAGCCATGATCAGGGAGGGCAGGACTAATCAGAGTTTCCCTTGAGACTTTCACCAGTGTTCTTGAAAGATGCTGTCTCTTTCAATGGGATGAGGTCTGTAAAGACAATGTCATTTAAGGCTGCCAGCATTCTCCTTGCTTGAGCGTGGCAGCAGGCCCCTGCAAATAAAGCAATCACAGAGAAAAGTAGAGATGTTGAGAGAAAGAAACGGAGACTTGATGTTATTTGAACTCTTGGATACAGCTGTGCTGAAAGCTAGATCAGTCCTTTAGACTCCTTGGTCACATGGATCAATCAATTCCTCTTTAGCCTAAACTCTAGTTTCAGTAGAGCTCCCATTATTTACTTTTTGGGGAATTCAAGCAACTTAAAAGTCCAAGAGTGTACAGCTAGTAGCTCTGAGTCACCTCACTGTGTGACAAAAGAATGAACAAGTCCTGAAACTTGAGACCAGTGAGACCGAGTGTGCAAACTTTTTTTTTTATGCCTTTGTTCCCTCTGGAATTAGTTTAGTTATCACTGGATTCGTGACAAGTGGTTAGTGTAGCTCACCTGCTGCACAGCTGTTTTTTACATCTAAGTTTCAGGAGACATGGGATGGAAATTCCAGGTTGAATCTGACTATATTGTGAAGTAAAGACGTATTGGAAAAATCCTTTTGTATTTTAAGTTCCCTATGCTTAATGCTGCCTTGAGTCAAATGTGTTTTTCATTTGAGTAACTTAAAGGAGGGAGCCAGAGTACTTTCAGATGTCACTTCAGGGAATAATTTTGCTTCTTGATGAATGATACTTCTTTCCAAGTCTGTTGGAACTGACTTTCCGATCTCCTATTTCTGTTTTTTGGGGCCAGCCTCAGCAACTATTTCTGCTTAGGGGAAAAGAAATATAAGTAGTGATATTTATAGTCTTTAGATTAAATAATTATTGGTATCACCCCCAAATAATTAAAAGAAATCATGATGAACAAAAAACCAAATATCTGAGTTAGCTGCAGAAAGTGGCCTTTAATGGTATACAAAGCTTATTGGCCGTGGAGACCTGCCTATTCCCATTTTACCACAGTAGCAGCAGAATTGTTATGTTCATCATTGATAATCAGGTTTTAAAATTTAGAAACATGGCACCCCAGCCATTTTTAAATTTTGAAACAGGGTCTCTAAGTTGCTGAGGATCTGAGGATCTTCCTAAGTTTGCTAAGATTGGTCTCAAACCTGCAACCCTTCCGTCTCAGCCTCACAAGTAGTAGGATTCCAGGTGTGTACCACACTGCCTGGCCCTAAAGGCATTTTTAACTGCAAAGGAGGCAAAAATATTTGCTTGTAGGGAAGAGGGGGAGAGTAGTGTCAGTCATTTTACTCTACCCCAGAAGATGTTTATCTTGAAGAGAAGTGGGGAAAGATAAGGAAAGAGGTCTATACAAACGCAGAGAACTCTAGTGAATCCTAAGAAAAGTAATGGCTCTCTCAGAATAATATCATTACTAGGAAAACATAATATAAACATTTAGCATCAGACTTGAGCCCATAACTGAGAGGGCCACATTTTGTGCGTGTCTTCTTATCCCTCCTATGGAGGATGGTCCTTAAGGTTATTTTGGAAGTCAGATTATAAACATGGAATGTTCTCACCCTGATTTGTAATGAAAATGCATGAGTAATCTTCACTAGGTAAATAAGGAGATAAATGAGCACACATATTCACTGTTAGACTTTACATATGCACATTTCAAATCAGACCCAAAAGACACTTAAGCCTGCCCCATAAGAGCAGACCTTTACAGCAGGGAAAATTCTAGGCTGGACTGTCCACCTCGAGTCATTAGGAAACTAACCTGGCTGGAGCAGACTGCAAAGTTGAGGCAGTGGGAGAGTGACTCTAGCTCCTTCTTTTCACCTTAAAGCAATTCCCAGCCATCAGAAAGTTGAAATAGCAGACCAATTTCTATTGCCTAAGTTAAAAAAAGCACTCCTGAGGATAGATCGTGACATATATTAAGGTGCATCTATTATGCAAGAGCGGACACGCCTATTTCTAAATCTCACACACCAGTGTTGGAATCTTGACTGAAGACAAATTCATGGTTGGTATGTTTTGGGCTGTTTGTTTTCACTGCAGATATCTCTCTCTCTCTCTCTCTCTCTCTCTCTCTCTCTCTCTCTCTCTCTCTCTCTCTCCCTCCCCCCCCTCTCCATATATATATCTATCTGCATTCCAGAATTGTTATTTTCTAGAACAGGTACTTCTGGAAACATCTCTGACAAACCAATCAATAGAAACAATGAAACATTTAGAAACAATAGGTTTTCTATCAACTGTGCAGTTTGACCTAAAGCTAACAATATATATATTTTTTTAATTTATTCATTTACTTAATCTATATAGCAACCCTGTAAAGTACACAGGGCATGTACCATAATATCCCTCATTTGATGGATAATAGTGTGGCGTGTGTGTGTGTGTGTGTGTGTGTGTGTGTGTGTGTGTATTATCTTTCAGGCTCTGGTCAATTTTGTAACACACACACACACACACACACACACACTCATTCACACATACAACCTAAAGGTAGGCACAGTTCAGTTGACAAAAGACAGGCTCAGCAATAAAGGACTGGTCCAAAGCCACACAGCTAGCACGTTGCAGAGCCAGGTCTGGCTCTCATGTTTTCATGTTCAAATTCCAGAACCCTCTTTAGGTATACATGACTTAGAGACAAGAATAATGAAAATTGCAGGAGACTATTAGGATCACAATCTAATATCAGAATGTAAACTATTACTTAGTATACAACCTACAAGGCTAAAAATATGTCCATTGCATGGCATTACAAATCCTCACTGTTGCTCCCTGGGCACTGAGCTGGCAAAAAGATTTTTGTGTTTAATTCATCAGTATTTACTAAGCACTGTTCTGTTTGGAAATCTGAGTTGAATATTCTTCCGTCTTCCCTTTGTTCATTCTTTTTTTTTTTTTTTTCTGATACTAGGGATTGAACCCAGAGGCATTCTACCTTCAAGCTACACCCTTAACCCTATTTTATTTTTTATTTTGAAACAGGGTCTTGCTAGGTTGCTGATGGTCTCCCTATGTTGCTGAGGCTGGCCTTGAACCTGCAAACCTCCTGTTTTCAGCCTCTCAAGTATGTGGATTATAGACATGTGCTAGATATGTGCCACTACACCAATTTATTTTATTTTATTTTACTTTTTGTGGATCTGGGGATGGAACCCAGGGGCATTCAACCTCCAAGCTACACTCCCTGCCCTATTTTTTATTCTTTAATTTGAAACAGGGTCTTACTGAGTTGCGAAGGGCCCCGCCAAGTAGCTGAGGCTGTCCGAGAACTGCAAACCTCAGGTCTCTGCCTCCCAAATGCTGGGATTACAAGTGTGCGCCACCACGCCCGGCCCCCAATTTATATTTTTAACTAAAATTAACTTGAAGAGTTGAGTGTCCAGTCATTGCCCAGTTGTCCATCTTTTTCCTGGATACAGAGGAAGGGAAACCCTGAAGAGCTAGTGTCTTAGCCCATTCGGCTACCTCAAAACGTGCCGTAGACTGGGCGACTTATGAAAAGAAGCTCATTTCTCACAGGGCCGGGGGCTGGGAATCCAAGTCAAGGCACCAGTAGGTCCAGTACCTGGGGAGGGCTGGTTTCCCGGTTCCCAGGAGGCACCTTCTCAACGGTGTTCTCCCATGCTAAAGGGGGCTATCTAGCTCTCTTGGGGCCTCTTTTATAAAGGCATTAATCCCATGCATGAGAGCTCTACCCTACGCCCTGGTCACACGCTCCAAAAGCCTACTTCTCCACACTATCACACTTGGAATTAAGTGTCAGTGAATGAATTTTAGGGGGCACAAATCTTCAGATTGTAGTACCCGGCAAGGCAGTTCTCAGTCTATCCTTCACCCTCTGCTACAGAGTCCCATTCCATTGCTTATCTTCTGTGCACTCACTGTTCTACCTATGCCAACTCGATCTTCACGTCTCTGAGGTGTGGCGGGTACTGTAAATCCTCAGATTTATTGATTTATTTATTATTTGCTAAGGATAAAACCCAGGGGCATTCTGCCTTCAAGCCATACTTCCAGCCCTATTTTGTTATATTCCCCCCAGTACTGGCGATGGAACCCAGGGGCATTCTACCTCCAAGCTACACCCCCAGCCCTATTTTCATTGTTTATTTTGAAACAGGGTCTCACTGAGTTGCAAAGGACCTCACTAAGTAGCTGAGGCTGGCTGCAAACTGTGATCCTCCTGTCTCAGTCTCCCAAACGCTGGGATTACAAGCGTGCATCACCATGCCCAGCTATTCTTTTTTATTTTGAAAGAGGGTCTCACTAAATTGAGGATGGCCTAAGTTGCTGAAGCTGGCTTTGAACCGGCCATCCTCCTGTCACAGCCTCCTAAAGTACTGGGATTACAAGCCTGTGCCACCACGCCCGGCTTAATCCTCAGTTTTAAAATACTGTTTGTAGCCGGGCGTGGTGGCGCACGCTTGTAATCCCCGCGCTTGGGAGGCGGAGACAGGAGGATGGCGCAGGTTCGTAGTCAGCCTTGCTGGCTTAAGAGACCCTGTTTCCAAATAAAAATATGAACATAGGTCTGAGAGTGTAGCCTGGAGGTAGAAGGGCATCCAGGAACCCCAGTTACCACCACCAAAGGAAAAACAAAACAAAACATGGTTTGTATATCACGAGAGTGAAACAAGAGGAGAAAATAGCCTTGGTTCTAGAGCAGGGCCTTTGACCCAAACTACTAAATGTTGAATCTGGCTTCCTACATACTATTTAATCTCAGACCAGTTACTTAAATTCTGTGTGCCCCCTGTATGCTCCTCTCCATTAGGGATACAATCACATATAGTATTTAAAAGGCTTGAAATAGGAGGACTGAAGGTTCGAAACCCGCCTCAGCAACTTAGTGAGACTCTTAGCAACCTAATGAGACTTTGTTTCAAAACAACAACAACAACAACAAAAATCTGGCAGTGTATCTTGGAGGTAGAATGTTCCTGGGTTCAATTACAAGTGCCACAAAATTAATGAATTAATTAATCAAACAGCTTATAGTGCCAGGGCTTCTAATAACCACTAATGAAGGTTGGTTGCTGTTATTAATTTGGTGTGTCCCAGGGCTGAATCTGAGGGCCTCTCCTCTGTATATCTGTTTCTCCCTAGGTGACCCCATTCTATCTCATAACTTTACATATAAACTATGTGGTAACTCCAAAATGTCTATCTCCTACCAAACTAGTACATCCTGAATGTAAGGTAGCTTACATCAGGCCCTCCAGTCTCTATCAGCAAAAAAGTCAAGAACCTATCCAGTGAAAAAGCCAGGACCAGCCGGGCGTGGAGGTGGAGACAGGAGGATCGCTCAGGTTCGAAGCCAGCCGCGCTGACTTAAGAGACCCTGTTTCCAAAAATTAAAAAGTATAGCCAGGCGTGGTGGCGCACACTTGTAATCCCCGCGCTTGGGAGGCGGAGACAGGAGGATCGCGCTGGTTTGAAGCCAGCCACGCTGGCTTAGGAGACCCTGTTTCCAAATAAAAATATAAAAATAGGTCTGGGAGTGTAGCCCGGAGGTAGAAGGACTTCCAGAAACCCCAGTACTACCAAAAAAAAAATAATAATAATAATAAAAAGTATAAAATAGGTCTGGGAGTATAGCCCGGAGGTAGAAGGGCTTCCAGGAACCCCAGTACCACCAAAAAAAAAAAAAAAAAAAAAAAAGCCAGAACCCTAACCTGGGCCTCCACAGTCGGTCCTTGCTTTTCTGTCCTGCCTCCCGGGTTTCTGTGTTCTCCACTTCAGCCTCGCCCTCACTGCGCGTTCCCCAAGCTCCCTCGCTCTTCTGCCTGGTATGCTGGTTCCCAGACACACAGAGGACATTTTCCTTCACTTTATTTAGGTCCCTTCCCAAATATTGTCTGGTCGGAAAGCCGCCCCTGACTACCTTAAGTAGAAGAGGACTTCCTCTCCTTCTCTTTTCTTTGTTTTCTCCTCCTTTTCTTTTTCTTTGTGGTGCCTAGAGCTGTTATATCTATCCATTTGATCATGGGCTGCTGTTCTTCTCTACAACATGAGTTGCATTAAAGCAGGAACTTTGTTTTAGTCACAGCTTTTATTTCTTTAATTTTATATTTTGTGGTACTGGGGGTGGAACACAGGAGCTTTTCTACCTCCGGACTATTGTATATTTTATTTGGAAACAGGGTCTCACTAAATTGCTGAGAGCCTCACTAAGTATCTGGGTCTGGCTTCGAACCTGTGCGATCCTCCTGTCTCAGCCTCCCAAATGCCCGGCTATTTTAAAAATTTTGCTGAATAGCGAATCAACCCTAATATGCATAAAATTTCTGGCTTTAATACAAGAGTATTAAACTGGGCATGTACCACACCTGCCTGTAATCCCAGATATGAGGGAGAGTGAGGCAGGAGGATTGCAAGTCTGAGGCCAGTTCTGGCAATTTAGCGACGCCTACTTGAAAATAAAATTTGTAAAAAGAGCTGGGGATGTAGTTGAGTGGTAGAGTGCTTTCCCAGCATGATTGAGGTCCTAGATTCAATCTGCAGTACCACAAAAATAAATAATAAATAAATAAACAGAACCTCAGAACTAATATATAAAGCTGGGTGTGGAGGCACATGCCTGTAATCCCAGTACTTGGAAGGCTGAGGCAACAGAATTACAGGTTCGAGGACAGCCTTAGCAACCAGTAAAACTCATCAACCTAGTAAGACCCACCCTGCTTCAAAAATAAAAATAAAATAGGGCTGAGGTATAACTTGGAGGTACACCCCCAGTACCACACACACACACACACACACACACACACACACACACACACACACACACAAATAGCCGAGCATGATGCCAGATGCTTGTAATTCCAGTACTTGGGAGGCTGAGACAGGAGGACCACAGGCTCATGGCTAGCCTCAGCAACTTGTGAGGGCCTCTCTTCATGAGACCCTGTTTCAAAAATGAAGAATTAAAAATATATATATATTCAGGGCTGGGGGTATAGCTCGGAGATAGAATGCCCCTGGGTTCAATTCCTAGTATACAGCCGGGCATGGTGGCGCATGCTTGTAATCCCCGCTCTTGGGAAGCTGAGACAGGAGGATCGTGCAGGTTCAAAGCCAGCCTCAGCTGGCTTAAGAGACCCTGTTTTCAAATAAAATATAAAATAGGTCTGGGAGTGTAGCCCGGAGGTAGAAGGCCCCTGGGTTCCATCCTCAGTACCACCAAAATAATAATAATAATAATAATAATAATAATAATAATAATAATTCCTAGTATACAAAAAAAAAGAAACTGTATATTAGTCCCATACATAAGAGCTTTAGTGCCTTCCTTTTGTGATTCTGCTCTAAGTCTTTCCACTCAGAAAACCTTCTGGGCCATCATCCCAGCCTCCCAGCTGTACTCAGTTTGGCCCTGACCACCAGCACAGTGTCGCCTACCTTTTCCCTCGTGCCCGCCCAGTCTGTCCACCTGTACCTTCTTTCTATGGGCATGGGAAGCCGTTCCCTATCCTGAATACTGGCATCAGCAACTCCATCTCGTCTAAATGGTCTCACCCTAAACATTGTCTCTCCAGAGAGGCTCTCACAGACCACCTTATCTGTCCCCGCCTGCCCCCTATCTGATCTGTCAGAGAGGGAATTACATCCATTTTTGTGCATCACACAATGGCAGTGTCTCCCTCCAGCATAATGTAAACTCAATAAAGAAATGGGCAGAATAGCAGTGAGCACGCAGTACTCAAGCAACACTGGTCGAATGGCAAAGCTTTGTCTCAACTGGATAGCTTAAGACTACAATCCTCTCCTCCTCCTCCTCCTCCTCCTCCTCCTCCTCCTCCTCCTCCTCCTCCTCCTCCTTCTTCTTCTTCTTTTTGTGGTACTGATAATTGAACCCAGAGGCATTCTACCTCTGAGCTACACCCCCAGAACAATTTCTTTCTCTCTTTCTTTCTTTCTTTATTTTGAAACAGGGTCTCACTAAGTTGCAAAGGGTCTCACTTAGCTGATACTGGCCTTGAACCTACATTTTTTTTTAATCTCAGCCTCTCAAGTACTAGGATTACAAGCATATGCCACCATGTCTGGCCCAATTTTATTTCTTATTTGGAAACAGGGTCTTGCTAGGCTGATGAGAGTCTCACTACTTGTGGACACTGTCCTCGAACCTGTGATCCTCCTGTCTTGGCCTCCCAAGTACTAGGCTTACAAACGTGTGCCACCATTCCCCAGGTGCTGCAATCATTTTCTAATACAGCTTTGTAACCCTCCACATCCTCTCACATGATGCTTCAAAGCACACAATGGGTGTGTGCTTTGAAGCATGTGTCCCTCTTTCTTTCTTTCTTTCTTTCTTTCTTTCTTTCTTTCTTTCTTTCTGGTGGTAGTACTGGGGTTCCTGGAAGCCCTTCTACCTCCGGGCTACACTCCCTGACCTATTTTTACATTTTTATTTGGAAACAGGGTCTCCTAAGCCAGCGCACGCGGCTGGCTTCGAACCTGCGCGATCCTCCTGTCTCTGCCTCCCGAGCAGGGATTACAAGCGTGCCCACCACGCCCGGCCTCTATTTCTTTCTTGGTAACTGCTAGGCCGCAATATGGATTCAGTTCAACAGTTCAGAGTCATTCGATCAGGAGGAGAAAGAGCGGCAGGAAAGGAGCCGGCTGAAACGGCCCACTGTCACCTCTCACTTAAAATGTCGAGGAAGTGAGAAATAAGATCCATGAGATCAAGACATATTTGGAGTCAGAGATGTTGGAGAAAGTAGATGGGAAGAAAAAAACCCATTAGCTGAGGGAGGAGGACAAATAGAGGAGTCAGGAGACAGCGCGCACTCCGTGCCCTGAGCACCCAAGGTTCTGGGCTTGGGTACCAAGTCCTGCCCTGCAGATAAACACCAAGGAAGAGAGGGTGACCGAGTGGAGTGGGGCCGGGGGAGAGAAAGGCGAGGGAGGGGCGCCAGGACCAGAGATGTGGGGAGCGGGAGGAAGCTAGAAAGAAAGAAGGGCTGAGCGGAGAGGGAGGGCGCCGGCAGCCGGAGCTGCAAGCGTTAAGGGGAGGCGGAGTGACGCGCTGTGCGTCTGGAGCGGCTCCGCGGAGTCCACAGCACCCACAGCGAGCCTCGCCTTCCTCTCTCCTCCGCAGACGGATCGAGACACAATAAGAGGCCACCGGTGGACCAGGCGAGGGGCCCACCCGCACCATGACGGAGACCACCAAGACCCACGTCATCTTGCTGGCCTGCGGCAGCTTCAACCCCATAACCAAAGGGCACATTCAGATGTTCGGTGAGCGCCCCTTCGCGGCGCCGAGGGGCGTGCGCCCACCGAGGCGGGGGTCTCGGGGCCTGGGGCGGGGCGGCGGCGGCGGCGGGGGTCCCTAGCCGGGGCGGGGGCTCTAGGCGGGAGAGCTGGGGCGCGGCGGGCGGGCGGGGGGCTGGGCTGGGCGGCCGGGCGCGGGGCGGGCCGGGCGGGGGGAGCGAGCTGTTTGTTTGGGCGGCGAGGTCTGCGGAGTTAACCGCGCCCGGGGCGGCGCGCGTGGGTTTGGGGATTGTGACCCTGTGCGGCCCGCGCGGGGCGGATGCCGCGTGGACGGGGAGGGGGCCCGGGCTGCCCACGCTGGGCCGCCGCGGGGACCGTGCGCGAGCGGGTGTAGACGGATCAGGCCCGAGCCGGCAGGCTCGCGCGTGCGGGGCGTGTGCACGGCGCGCGTGGCGGGGCGGGGGCGCAGCAGCGCGCGTGTTTCCTCCAGGCTTCGGGGCGTAGAGAGCGGGAGCGAGCCGGGGCCTGCGGGTCTGAGGTCCAGCGAGGCCGGGCAGGGCGCTCGCTGGACGCGGGCTGGACGCTCCCCCTCGGCGGAGAAGCCGCTGCTCCGGCAGCACCCGGAGCCCGCGGGCGCGTTTCGGCCCCCGGGGACAGCCGCGGGGGCCACTTTAGAAGCAGGATGAGAAGTTGGGAGTTGGGGTGCTTTGTCCTGGGCCTCGGGGCCCGGGAGCGGGCACCGGTGCGCTGGGGCGGCGGGCCGGCCTGGGGCCGGCGCTCTCCGCAGCCCGGTGCTGAAAGCCGGGTTTACCGAGCCCAGCGCGGCCGCAGCGACCCGGCGGGCGGCGGGGGCTCCAAACGCCCCTAAGCCGAAAGGCGCCGGCCCGGGCCCGCCTGGTCAAAGCCCCTCGGGAAAGAACACCGGCACCGAGCGGATCTGGGGGTCGCTGTGCAGGTGGAGGGAGGGAACCCGAACGAGACCGAGCGTCCCTTCCTCCGGCTCCTTCGATTTTAACGTGGGCTTCTCGTGTTTGTTTTGCGCTAAGGCCACTCGGTGCAGCGAGGCTGTTCGGGGCTCGCCAGCGCCCAAAGGAACCGTCCGCGCCCTAGAAACGCGCCGTCCGCTTCCCGGGGCGGCCCCGCGCCCCGCCCGCCGCCCGCACCTCCTCTGCCCCGCGTGGATGCCCTTTGGTCCCCTCCCTCGGCCAGGCCGGGGAAGCGCTTTGCGGGGGAACTCCTGAGCTGCAGGAATCTGCAGGCTCTTCTCTTCTGGGGCCTAGAGAAGTGGCTAATCCTGCTTGTTTTACATTAGAAGAGGGACCGATTTAAGGGGAGAACTCGGGACTCTGGCTCTGTCCTGCAGCTGAAGAAAGTTCAGGAGCAGCAGCTATAAAGGCCTTTGTTAAGTGGGTGTTGATCTGTCAATTCTCCAAGAGCTTCGACTTGTGACATGTGAATAGAGGCCCGAGCTGTAGCAGAAGGGTTTATGCAGAGAATAGGCCCAAGAAGATGTGGACAGCGGTGATTATTTACTTAGTATAAGCACTTAGGACCAAGCAAGAATATCTGTCCACAAAGCCCTTCGAGTGCCTGTTAGTTGATTATAACCCAAAGAGCAACACAGAAAAAAAAAAAAAAAAAGTGATGTGCTGACTGGCTTCAGGGCGCTCAGTACCTAATGAAGGACTCGGCACATAAAAGCCGAGAAGAAAGCAAGAACAAGAAGGCAAAATGCATATTCTAATTATTTTTGTTGAATCTCTTAAGGGGTTTTTTGAGCTCTCTCTCTCTCTCTCTCTCTCTCTCTCGAGCGCGCTCACGTGTGTGTATGTGTGTGTGTGTGTGTGTGTGTGTGTGTGTGTGTGTGTGTGTGTGTGTTTTACTGGAGATTGAACCCAGGGGCATTCTATCTCCAAGCTATACCCCAGCCCTATTTTATTCTTAATTTCAAAACAGGGTCTTATTAAGTTGTAGAGGGCCTCACTAAGGTGCTGAGGCTGGCCTTAAACCTGCGATCCTCCTGGCTCAGCTTCCCAGGTTTTGGGATTTCAGATGTGTGCCTCCATGCCCAGCTACCCCACATTTTTGATCTCTGAGTCTTCCATACTGCATGACAGGCAGGAGGTGCTCATTAGCTTTCTGATTGCTAAACTCTGAAACCCTCCATTTCCTTCCAACAGATACTAACAGATTAGAATCAAATTTGCCATTAACTCACTGGATTCCTAAATATGCATTTCCTTAAGAGCTCATTTCCATCTCTAAAGAAACAGATTACCTATGAATGATTTCCTTCTTTTAAATAGGTTTTTAGAAGCTGGGCATGGTGGCCTTTTTATTTTTTTCCAGTACTGGGGATGAAACCCAGGGACATTCTACCTCCAAGCTACATCCTCAGCTCAATTTTTTATTCTTTTTTATTTTGAAGCAGCATCTCACTGAATTGCAAAGGGCCCCATTAGGTAGCCAAGGCTGACCTCGAACCGTGATCCTCCTGTCTCAGCCTCCCAAATGCTGGGATTACAAGCGCACACCCCCACTCCTGGCCTCCAGCCCTATTTTTTATTCTTTATTTTGAAACAGCGTCTCACTGAGTTGCAGACAGTCTCACTAAGTAGCTGAGGCTGGCCGTAAGCTGCGATCCTCTTGTCTCAGCTTCCCAAATGCTGGGGGTACAAGTGTGAGCCACCAAGCCCAGCCATAAAACATTTTAAATGAGTTTTTCTGTTACTCTGAAAGGGAAGTTGATATGACTTCTGCTATGTTTGACTATGGAAACACACAGGAAAAAAGGTTTGTGCTAAAAATATTTAAAGCCAGACATGGTGGTGCATACCCGTAATCTCAGTACTTGGGCAGCTGAGACAGGAGAATGGCAGGCTTGAGGACAGTCAGCAGGTTGTGAGACTCTCATCAACCTAGTGAGACCCTGTTTCCAAACAAAAAGTAAAGTAAAAAATAGGGTGGGGTATAGCTGGGAGGTAGACTGCCTCTGGGTTCCATCTCTAGTCACACACACACACACACACACACACACACACACACACAGGTGTTTGATATGTATATATTCAAATTATAACTAAAATGTTTTCAGGGATGAATAAAATTTAGGGCAAAGTAAACCCATAAACTAATGACGTCATGTGCCACTAATGATGTCATGTGTCACTAATGACGTCATGTGTCACTAATGACGTCATGTATCATGGGGCTGCTGCGTTATATAAGAAGCTAATATGAAGCTAGAAGTTATTTTTAATGTAAATTATTTGTTTTGACAACTTTTTTTGTGTGTGTGGTACTGGGGTTCCTGGAAGCCCTTCTACCTCCGGGCTACACTCCCAGACCTATTTTTACATTTTTATTTGGAAACAGGGTCTCCTAAGCCAGCGCGCCCGGCTGGCTTCGAACCTGCGCGATCCTCCTGTCTCTGCCTCCCAAGCGCGGGGATTACAAGCCTGCGCCACCACGCCCGGCTTGTTTTGACAACTTTAAGGAAAGACATACCCAAGTATAATCTTACCAAACTGTGTAGTTTCTACATGTTTAATCACTAAGAACTTTCATTACTGTATTTGTCAAACCCACCACTGGAAGTCATATAGCAAGTTTAAACAGTAAGACAGAACTGATAAGTTATTTGGCCATTAAAACGAAAAGAATTAGGGGATTTAATAAAAGTAGAAATATATCCTGTTTTTTTATGGTTGCTAAATAAGAAAGGCTTCATTTTCTCTACTTTACAAACAGTAAATACTGAGGCTTCCAGTATTCCTATTTCAAAATAATTCTGCTTCAAACAAGTTAAGTCTTTTGAAAAGATGCAGGATCCAATTATGCTCCTCTTAAACGTTAATGAAGAGGGCTCTCTGCTCGTGTGGTTGGAAATGCAGCTCCTGTTGCTACAGTTAGAATCTTGACAAAAAGGAATCTGAGTGGCTCCTGATGCAGAGAAGGTTCAGAAATCAACAACGTCTTTAATAAGCTCAAAATGCTTCTATCAGACATGTTGGCTGTGCTGGCACATGCCGGCAATCTCAGTACTTGGGAACCTGAGACAGGAGGATCACAGGTTTGAGACCAGCCTCAGCAACTAAGACATTCTCAGCAACCTAGCAAGACCCTGTATTTTATTTATTTATTTATTTATTTATTCATTCATTCATTCATTCATTTATACTGGGGATGGAACTCAGGGGCATCCTACCTCTGAGCTATGCCCCCAGCCCTGTTTTACTCTTTTATCTTGAAACAGGGTCTCACTAAGTTGCAGAGAGCCTCACTAAGTTGTTGAGGCTGGCCATTAACTTGCAATCCTCCTGTCTCAGCCTCCCAAGCACTGGGATCACAAGCATGCACCATCACGCCTGGCTAAGACCCTGTTTTAATATTAAAAATTTAAAAAGGGCTGGGGATATAGCTCAGAAGAAAAATGTCCCTGGGTTCAATCCCCAGTAGCAAAGAAACAAGCAATATGTTTACAGTGTTGTCTTTTATACTTTTGTACCACAGTTTCACAACTATGAGACACGATGAACCTACTTAGCGAAGCTCTCAGCAACTCAGTGAGACCCTGTTTCTAAATAAAATATAAAATAGGCCGGGGGGTGTAACCCAGAGGTAGAGGCCCCTGGGTTCCATCCCAGTGCCACAAAACAAACAACAACCTCAGGAAAGAACTAGTTTCAGGACATACAGACTGGCTCTCATTCATGATTCATTTTCAATATTCCCTTATAATTACAAGAATGATATTGAGATTCATTCATTAACTCCTCTGAAAGGAGGAATCATCCCAACTTAGCTGTCAACAAAGAGTAATGGTAACTTTGTACATTTTTTTCCCTTGGCAACACAGGCCAAAACCAAAATATATTTAACAAAGATAGCTATTCCCAATATCTCATGCTTAAGAGAAAAGACAGCCAGGCATGGCAGCGCACTCTTGTAATCGCAGGACTTGGGAGGCTGAGACAGGAGGACTGTGCAGGTTGGAAGCCAGCCTCAGCTATTTAGTGAGGCTCTCAGCAACTCAGTGAGACCCGGTTTCCAAATTAAAATATAAAATAGGTTTGGGAGTGTAGCCCAGAGATAGAAGGCCCCTGGGTTCCATCTCCAGTACCACACACATACAAGAGAGACAGAGAGACAGAGAGAGAGACACAGAGACAGAGAGATGGCAGCCAGGCACAGTGGCACCCAACTGTAGTCTCAGTATTTGGGAGGCTGAGACAGGAGGACCACAGGTTTGAGGCCAGCCTATGCAATTTATTTATTTTTTTTATTTATTTATTTTTTTTGGTGGTACTGGGGTTCCTGGAAGCCCTTCTTCCTCTGGGCTACACTCCCAGACCTATTTTATATTTTTGAAACAGGGTCTCTTACGCCAGCACGGCTGGCTTCGAACCTGCGCGATCCTCCTGTCTCCGCCTCCCAAGCGCGGGGATTACAAGTGTGCGCCACCACGCCCGGCAAGCCTATGCAATTTAGATCCTTAGCAACTTGGTAAGACCCTGTTTTAAAATAGAAAAATCAAACAGGGCTGGGGGTGTAGTTCAGGGGTAGAATGCCCCTGGGTTTTATCCCAAGTACAAAAAAGAAAAACTTTCTTTTCTTAGTTCTCTTGGGTTTTCTATTTAACTGGGTCCACAGACCGTTCTTTCCACCACTTCTCCCATCTTCTCCTTCTTCCCTACTCTGTCACCTCCAGTAGCCCCTGTCCACCTTCAGCGTTTAGCTTCAGCAGTACTCTGTCGGGGCTCTCCACTGCCTCTGGCTATACTCACATTCGTGCCCACAACCCTTCTACTTTTTCTCTTTAATTAATTAATTCATTAATTTGCACTTAGGATCAAACCCAGTGTGGATTCTAATTCCAAGCTACGCAGCCAGTTCCTGTATTTCTGTTTTGAAGCCAGGTCTCGCCAGGCCGATGAGAGCCTCGCTGCTCGCTGCGCTGCCCTGCCACCTGCTCCCATTCCAGCCTCCCAGACGCTGAGGGTACAGGTGCGCCCAGGCCTGGACCTTCTACGTTTTCAGGCCACTGATCTCAGCCGGTCTGTGTTCTGGCTGTCTTCCTTGCTAGGGCTTTGTCTCCGTGAGAACAGAAACAACCCGTCATCACACCACTGACATGTTCCTCAGTACCAATAGTGGCTGAATAAATAGAAAATAAACGAATGGCGAGAAGCTCGTGTCGGCAGAGGAAGCGGCCGTGTCCGAGGGCGGGGCTGATGGCCCGAAGAGTCGTGCATGGTACGACCGACCGAGCAAAGGTTCAGAGGACTCGAGGCAGAGACCAGTGAGCCGTGGGGCGGAGGGACAGAAAGGTGGACGTCTGATCCGTTACGGAGGCTCACAGGGTGTGTTAAAGAATCTCAACTCTACCTCATGAGGAAGAGATAGTCATATATTGATTAGGATTTCGTTGGATTTGGGACGTGGATTGGCACAGGCCAGGGTGCAGTGACTACTTGGGCGCAGTGTATCTCAGCAATACAGAGTGAGCTGGAGAAGATGGTCGCCTGGCCCCGGCTGGAGGCGTTTGGGATGGAGAAAGAATGTGTTTGAGAGTTATCTAGGAGGTCAGAGAGATGCTCACTCGGTAATTTGTTGCTCTCTGTTCAAGGGTTGTAAGTAGAAAACAATAGATGTAGGAAATGCAGATTTGGTTGGTTGGGAAAGGGAAGACCCGTGTTTCTTATTCTAAAATATTGGAAATACAGCCGAGCGTGATGGCACACCCCCGTAATCTTAGTCCTCGGGAGGCTGAGACTGGAGGATTGCAGGTTTGAGGACAGTCTCCATAAGTAGTGAGACTCTCATCAACCTAACAAGACCCTGTTTCTAAATAAAGAATTTTAAAAAAAATAGGGCTGGGCTCTAGCTCAGAGGTAGAATTCCCCCTGGGTTCAATTCCCAGTACCACAGAAAATATAAAAATAAAATAAAATATTGGAAATATGTGTTCTAACTAAGCCTGATGCAAAAGAAAAAAATACCTAAATTCAAAGTCTCTTTGTAGCCTGAGATAGCTGAGTCTTAGAATAAAAGCTCCCAGGAGGCTCTGGTTGGATTATTCAAAGTTATTCATAAGAGAAAGAGATCAAGGGTTAGCAAGTCAGTGAGACCATGTTTCCAAAAAATAAAGAATAAAAAATAGGGCTGGGGGTGTCGCTCGGAGGTGGAATGCCCCTGGGTTCCATCCCCAGTACTGCAAAAAAGAAAAAGGAAAGGTCAAGGTTCATTAACATTATGAAGACAAAAAGAGGTGGTTATTTAGCATTAAATGAGAGAGAACCAAGTTCGTAAAACTGAGTCAAGTTCTTAGAATGTTGAGCTCTGCGGCCGGCAGCAGCTGACAGCCCACAAACCCTCCAGCCCTTGCCGAGAAGGCGCCCGCCCGCGGTAAGAGCCTCAAGTTGCTCTTTTAGAATCTACCCAACTTGTTGATAAGTTGAAGGGCCAGGGAGGGCAGCGTGTGGGTCACTCAAGGGCGTCTTCCAGGAGGAGCTGACGTAAGAAGAGTGGGTTGAAAAGGAAGAACTTGACATTTTGGCTCCTGCAAGCAGGTGGCTTGACTTGCGTTCTCCTGCTGATTTCTTGGCTGAGCCTCCTGTGAACCTGAGCTGGGCGAGTGGCCGCTCTCCTTCGCAGGCGTCCGGCCCCAGCCAAGCGACAGGAGGCAACCCACTTGTGCTCGGAGAGTTTGGCAATGAAGAACTCTTTATTTCCAGTTCTTCTTTGCTTTTACTTGATCCCATTCTGCATAGATAAACTTTATGCTTAGAATGAAGAGGCTCATATGTCCTTCTTCCTTTTCTCTTCTCTTCTTTCTCTCTCTCTCTCTCTCTCTCTCTCTCTCTCTCTCTCTCTCTCTCTCTCTCTCTCTGTGGTACTGGGGATCGAAGCCAGGGGCAGTCCCAACCCTATTTTTCTTTCTTTCTTTATTCCTCTCTCTTTCTTTATTCCTCTTTCTTTCTTTCTTTCTTTCTTTCTTTCTTTCTGTTTTTGTTTTTGTTTTTGTTTTGGTGGTACTGGGGTTCCTGGAAGCCCTTCTACCTCCAGGCTACACTCCCAGACCTATTTTATATTTTTATTTTGGAAACAGGGTCTCTTAAGCCAGGGAGGCTGGCTACGAACCTGCGCGATCCTCCGGTCTCCGCCTCCCAAGCGCAGTGATTACAAGCATGTGCCACCACGCCCAGCTCTTTCTCTCTCTCTCTTTCTTTCTTCCTTTCCCTCCCTCCCTTCCTCCCTTCTTCCTTCCTTCCTTCCTCCCTTCTCTCTCTCTTTCTTTCTTTCTTTCTTTCTTTCTTTCTTTCTTTCTTTCTTGCAGTACTGGGGATGGGACCCAGGGGCATTCTACCTCCGAGCTACGCCCCCAGTCCTATTCTTTTATTCTTTCATGGTCTCACTGACTTACAAGGGGCCTCACTAAGTAGCTGAGGCTCTGTTTGCAAACCGTGATCTTCTGGTCTTAGCCTCCCAAATGTTGGGGTTACAAGCACGCGCCACCATGCCCAGCCTCTCAGCCCTGTTTTTTATTCTTTGTTTTGAAACAGGGTCTAACTGAGTTGCAAAAGGCCTCAATAAGTAGCTGAGGCTGGCCATGAACCCGGATCCTCCTGTCTAAACCTATGGTATTACATCACCATGCCCGGCTTCATATACCCGTTCAGAAATAGACTGGCACTTTCCAACACAAAGAAATGAGAAATGTTTAAGGAAAAGAAAAACCTGATTTCGTTGTGTCTATCATATGTATGGACAGATGTGAATTATTACACAGTGCTCTTTAAGTGTGTACAACTATTATGTGTCAAAAAAAGAAATAGTTTGAGCTCTTGTTTGGTAGGAACAGCCTTTGAAATGTTCTAAATCTTAGAGAAACATTTATATACAAAACCCAATCTTAGACCAATTCAAATGAACAGCCCAAAGCGTGGAAGCGAAATAAAAAACATAATCTGCCAACAGAAAGAGTTTGAACCTCTCTGCTTCCAAGACACCCTGAGACATGAGAGGAAGTACAGAAGGATGGAATATATATTATATATATATATATTATATTATATTTATTTTATTTTCTATTTTCTTTTTTGTGGCACTGGGGTTTGAACCCACCATGCCTTCCTCCTTCTGATAGCCAAGAGTTGTGGGGAAAGAATCTGGAGGACTGGGAAAACGGAAAACGAATGATGAAAACTCAGTTTTGAAAATGTTTCTTTGAACCAGGCGTGGTGGTGGACTCTTGTAATCCCAGCATTCGGGAGGCTGAGACCGGAGGATCATGGTTCGCAGACAGCCTCAGCTACTTAGTGAGGTCCTCTGCAACTCAGTGAGACCCGGTTTCAAAATAAAAGAATAAAAATTAGGGCAGGGGGTGTAGCTTGGAGGTCGAATTCCCCTGGGTTCCATCCCCAGACCCGAAAAAAAAAAAATGTTTATTTGAGCCAGGCATGGTGGTGCACACCTGTAATCCCAATACTTGAGAAGCTGAGACACGAGAATCCCAGGTTCACAGCCAGCCTCAGACACTTAGCAAGGTCCTCAGCAATTTGGTGAGACCCTGTTCCAAAATAAAAAAAAACAACAGTCGGGTGTGGTGGCGCACACTCGTAATCCCAGCATTTGAGAGGGTAAGACAGGAGGATCTGGGTTTGCCGCCAGCCTCAGCTACTCAGTGAGGCCCTCTGCAAGTCAGTGAGACCCTGTTTCAAAATAAAGAATAAAAAAATAGGGCTGGGGTTGTAGCTCGAAAGTAGAATGCTCCAGGTTCCGCCCCCAGTACTGCAAAAATAAATAAATAATTAATTAATTAAAAATAAAAAATAACATAGGGCTCGGTCTATAGCTCAGAGGTAGAATGCTGCAGAGTTCAGTCCCCAGTACTCTACACACACACACACACACACACACTACACCACACCGCACACACACACAGAGGGAGGGGGAGAGAGAGAGAGAAAGAAAGAATATATTTCTTTGAAAGATTCAAGTCTCTTCTGTTTTTTTTCTTTTTTGGTGATGCTGAGAATCACCATTTATGTGCTAGTCTATACCCACAGCCCTAAGATTGAGGTCTAAATTCCATACTGTTCTCTCAGCCGCCAGTACAGTGTTCTGTGTGTGGTGGTTGCTTAATTAATATTTGCAATGCCATGAGATATTCCTTCTAGTACAGTTCTTCAATTTTAGAGTTTGCAGATCACCCAGAATTGCTCAAAAAGGATTCTAAATGCACCGAGGAATGCATTCGCTCTTTTCTCAATACCTATTTTTGTAATCTTCAATAAATTTTGTTGAGACAAAGGAATCTAGAAAAATTCCTTAGGATTTGATGTCAGAGCCTAAGACCTGGGATACAGAAGTTCACCTTATAAAGGATTGCATAACTCTACTTAGGGATCTGATCCCTAGCTCAGCCATGTCCACGCAGCATCAGTTCACAGGGTGGGAGGGGATTTCTACTGCCAGAGATCTTCCAGTTACAAGCGTTCAACTGCGTGGAACACATTTCCTTCTTTGGGGTACAGTTTGGCAGCTAGCCGCAGGAGTGTTTTTGCCTTAAAAGCTGTTTCCACAGCTTACGTGGTGTGACCACGGCCAGCCTCTTGCTTCTGTATTTTGCATCTCCATGACTGATGAGCCCTGCCGCAGAGGCACACACTGTAGTGACCAGCATCTTCACGGTCTTCGTTATCCTAACAGCAGAGCTGCCTGATTTTGAGCTTTTGAAAATCCTACTGCCACTCATCAGGTTTCCAATAAGTGTATTGCATAATTCTCTTTAGTTTTAGATAAGTAAGCCAGCCCAGGCAGTTCTTACAATTCTGAAGAGAGAAGGTTAAGAGGAGGGGGTAGCCAGGGAGCCAGACGCCAAGGCCAGACCCTGGACATGGTGGCAGCTAGTCAGCCCTCTTGTGGGGGAAGGGGGATATTGAGGATTGAACCCAGTGGGATTAGACCTCCTAGCTATACCCCCAGCCCTATTTTCTTTTTTTCTTTTTTCTTCTCTGGTCTTAGGGATGGAAACCAGGGATGCTCTACCTCTGCGCTACACACCCAGCCCTATTATTCTTTTATTTTTTAAAGGGGTTCTTTTTGTGTGTGTGTCTCTTTGGAACCAGGTGCTTTGCTACTGAGCTACATCCTGGCCCCTATATTCTTTTATTCTGAAACAGGGTCTCACTAAGCTGTGCAGGGCCTCACTATTTTGCTGAGGCTGGCCATGAACCTGTGATCCTCCTGTCTCACCCTACCAAGTACTGGGATGACAAGCGTGCGCGCCCACACCCGGCTTACTATTTTTATTTTGAAACAACTCAGTTGCTGACGGTCTCGCTAAGTTGCTGAGGCTGGTCTTGAACCTGAAGTCTAGCCAGCGCTCTTGTTTCCCTCTTTTCTCCTGCTTCATAGTGCTTCTGTAGACGTAGCCATTTGACCATTTACCGGACAGTAGGACCATGAGTGAACCACATCCCCAGAGAAAACTAAGTGCTCGTAGCTTTTCAAGTGTGTAGACCAAAGATCTTGGACTAACGCTCCTCTCTTCCTTCTTCTGCACCCCTGGCTATGTCAGCAAATATTGCGGAATCTTTTATGGTTGTAATGGTGCTATAGACTCTTCTTCCTCTATTCAACTATGATTTGTTGAATAGGGAAATTAAAACTAATAGGCAGCTTGGTGCAGCTTTAACAAGTCTTTATTACAAGCTCAGTAAGAAACAGAAAGAGAAGAGAAGAAAAAGCAGTGTGCCCAGGGCATGCTAAAGAGCCCAAAAGTGGAACTCTGCCCCCCTCTCCATCCTTGGCCTTTAAGTAGATTCTGTATTGGTACGTTTTTATCAGCGTTACCAAGGCAATGGGCGAGGAACTTATTTCTTAGGCCAGTGGTGCCTCTTTGCCTCTGGACAGTGCACTTACTAAGTGCAGGGGTCGATGTCTACCTGGCTTCCACCTCTATTGTACTAGGCCGCATTGGCTGCTCATCAACCCTGGATGCTTTGAAGCAGCTCGTAGAGTTTATCTTCCCTATACCCAAGCCAGGTCACAAAGGAGAGGAGGTAAGCAGAATGCCTCTACTATTTTTAGGGCTAAAGGCTTTAATTGTGTCTAGGGCTTCTAAGGCCAAAGGCCTTAATTTCCTTTACGTTCTTACTATAGGTTAACCACTAAAGCAAAGGGTGGGGCAGGGGGAGCTCTGCAGTGTAACAGCAGCCCCCTCCCCGCCTGAGCGCCTGCGCAGCACCCGGACTCTGACTGCTTTTGACATTTTGGAAACTGATACCAGAGCAATTTTTTCAATACCGGTATGATTTTTCTTTCTTACAGTAGTAACCTGGATGTCAGGTGTGCCGCCCTGAGGACCCCCACACGGAGGGCACGATATTCAAGAATAAAGAGCAAGAGCTTAGCATGGCTTGGTTTGGCTTGGTTTGGTTTGGTTTGGCTTAGTTTGGCTTGGTTTGGTTTGGTTTGGTTTAGCTTGGTTTGGTTTGTTTATGTGGAACTGGGGATTGAACCCAGGGACATTCTGCCTCTGAGCTACACCCCAGGCCTCTTTTATTTTATATTTTGAAACAGGAACTCAGTAAGTTACTGTGCTCTCAGCCCAGACAGCTGCTCTCCAGCCAGGCCACTGGGTAGCTCTGGCTTCTAATCTCAGACTCTCCCTAGTACCTGCCCTGATGGCCCTTCACCATCCAGAGGGCAGCTTCTTCCTCTGGGCATCCTTTTACTCATTCTCACCTGTCTTAAGATATCTGAACTGCTGTGCTTAGTTCATTACCCCAGGGCAGAGGAAACACTCTCCTCCATGTGTCTATTCCCGGCCTAGCACAGTGCCTGGGGCACATCCATTGAACTCGCTGAACACTGACAACAGCCACTGAGCCCCTCAGGACTCACCCTTCCTGCCCACAGATCTCCCAAAGACCCCGCAAGGCTGGCAGGGAATTCTGACGTTTTATTCATTCATCACACATTTATTTAGCAAAGTAAACAAAGGACCCCGACCATGGGGAACGCCATTCTCACTAAGGAGACAGACATTAAATAACAGACATAGCAAACAAGAAAATAACGTGTTTGTTAAAGGGTAATAAGAGCCTATAATTTCAGTACTTGGAAGGCTGAGACCTGAGGACCATGGGTTCAAGGCCAGTCTCAGCAATCTAGTGAGACCCTGTTTCCAAATAAGTAAAAAGGAAGCTGCGTGTGGTGGTGTGCACTTGTAATCCCAGCATTTGGGAGGCTGAGACGGGGAATCGAGGTTCAAGGTTTGCAGATGGTCTCAGCTACTTAGCGAGGCCCCTGGCAACTCAATGGGACCCTGTTTAAAAAAAAAAAAAAGAATAAAAAATAGAGCTGGAGGTATAGCTCAGGGGTAGAATGCCCCTGGGTTTCATCCTCAGTACCAAACAAAACAAAACAACCCCCCCCCAATAAATAAAAAGGGCCAGGGTTGTAGCTTGGAGGTAGAATGCCCCTGGATTCAATCTCAGTACAAAAAAATTAAAATTAAAATTAAAAAAAGGTGCTAGAGCTCAGAAAAGACAGAAGCATTGGCGGACAGGGGCTGAGGGCACCATGTGAGATTCTCTATTCTGTGAGGGCAGGAAGCTGGCCCCACGGAGCAGCCTGAAGAAGGCCACACCAGAGCGAAGAGGGAGGAGAGTGAGCTAGATGTGGGTGCAGCCACTCGAGGCAGAGGGGCCCTTGGTACAGAGACTCAGGCTGAGGCAGGGACATCAGGAGGGTGGCCAAGGATGAGGCGGCAGAGGTGTGGGCGGGTGGCAGGTGTGGAGGCCTGGGGGTCCTCGGGGGCCTGGAGTCTTCCTCTGAGCCAGAGTGGGAGCCACTGAGGATTTTGAGCAAAGGAACACCTGGCTTCCGTTTTCAAAGGATCACTCTGGCTATTTGTTATTATTTTTAATTTTTTGTGGTACTGGGGGTTGAACTCAGGGGCATTCTACTTCTGAGCTACATCCCCAGCTCTATTTTTTAAATTTTATTTTGTAACATAGTCTTGCTAGGTCAGTGACTCACTACTTGCTGAGGCTGTCCTTGAACCTGTGATCCTCCTGTCTCAGCCTCCCAAATATTGGGATCACAGACCTGTGCCACCACACCCAGTTTATTATATTATTGTTTAAATGTGCTGACTTTCCAGCGAGGAGTGGGGCTTCCCAATGCTTTATTCCTCAATATTTTTCTAATCCTTCATCTTGGTGTCCACAGAAAGGTAGAAGAGACATTCCATGGAGCCCGAGATTAAACTACATCAATGCTATTGCTGAACTATTTATTTTTTTATTTTTTATTTATTTTATTTATTTATTTATTTATTTTTATTTTTTTATTTTTGGTGGTACTGGGGTTCCTGGAAGCCCTTCTACCTCCGGGCTACACTCCCAGACCTATTTTTACATTTTTATTTGGAAACAGGGTCTCCTAAGCCAGCGCATGCGCCTGGCTTCGAACCTGTGCAATCCTTCTGTCTCTGCCTCCCAAGCGCGGGGATTACAAGCGTGCGCCACCACGCCCGGCCTTGCTGAACTATTTATGTGCTGATAAATATTTGGCAGACTGTCACTCATCACATGCACTAGAAGTTCTTTGAGATAAGGCCATTTTGCTGGGTGTAGTGAGACATACCTATCATCCCTGCTAACCTTCTAGGCTGAGGCAGGAGGGTGGCAAATAAGAGGCCAGCCTCGGCATTTTTAGGGAGACCCTGTCTCAAAAACAAATATTAAAAAAGGGCTGGGGGTGTAATTTAGTAGTCAAACACTTGCCTAGACTGTGAGGCCCTGGGTTCAACTCCTAGTAATGAAAGAAAGAAAGAGAAAAATGAAATAAAGAAAATGAAGACAGGATTTTTTAAAATTCAGAGATTGTCACCCACTATAAATGAAAATGCAGAAAGACAGTAAAATCTTGTACCTATAAATTCAAGCCATAATTGTTTTATTTACCAGGATCCAACCTCGCTAAGCATCATTTGAAAGTTGTTTACTTGTTATGCCCCAGGGAATCAAAGTTGATAGTTATTATATGGTTGTTTCATGCACGTATAAACAATGTGGCTTGAAAAAGTAGATGAATATTCCAGTTTTTCCTATGACTCCATTTCTTTCTTTTTCTATGAAAACTAATAAGTGAATGATTATTCTTTTTCACATACCCTTAGTCTCCAGGAGCCCTATTCTCTTCCTTTGTAAGAGAGGGTGACTGATAGAACCCAGGAACTGGCCAACTGGCCTGTGGCCCAAGGTGGCCTGCCACCTGTCTTTGTAGGACATGAAAGCTAAGAATAGCTTTTATATTTTTAAATGGTAGGAAGAAGATGTAAAAGAAGAATCGTATTTTGTGACACATGCAAGTTTTATGGAATTAAAGTTTTAGTATTCATAAATAAAGCTTTATTGGCTCATAGCCACCATCATTCACAGGTGGATTTATGGATTTATTTTTGCACGAAAACAGCAGAGTTGAAAAGTTGCAACAGAAACCTTGTGGACTGCAAAGTCAAAAACATTTGCTATCTGGACCTTTAAAGAAAAAGCTTGCCCACCGTTTATTTAACTTACCTGTGGGGTTGGAGTGAAAGTTAATCTAAAAGGTTCTTAAAACAGGAAGTGCTGTTGAAGTCCATTACCCAGAGTACAGCTTAATGAACAATTTTCATTCTAAACTAAATCTCTAAAAAGACTCATTTAAGCAGTAAATGTAGTTTCAGTTTCATAATTGTAAATTTTCTGGCTGACTGGATAAACGATCATGTTCACAGTGGAGATGGTTTTCTGGCATCTGATTTACACTGGACGTTGATTAGCCCCTCTGGCTAATGCCGGACATTTATCTGATATTAGTAGACTTTCCCATCCTTTTCTTGATTCTCAGCTACTACCTCTTTTAAAAATGTAATATTCAAGCTTAGTGTGGTAGTGCACACTTGTAATCCCAGTAGTGGGAGGCTGAGTCAGAAGTATCATAGGTTTGAGGACAGCCTCAGCAAGTAGTGAGACTTTCATCAACTGAGAGAGATCCTGTTTCAAAAGAAAAATAAAATAGGGTTGGGTGTGTAGCTTGGAGGTAGAATGCTCCTGGGTCCCATTCCCAGGGCCACACAAAAAAGTAACAGTCATATATCTCATGTTTGAGGATAAAAAACTTAGCACAGTATTTGCATGAGGGCTTGCAGGAACATCCAGTTTTTCTGCAGCCTCTCGCCTCTTCTGAACTTGGATAACACTTGATTTGTACCTCTCTTATAGCACTTAGCACATTGTGCTGGGTTGGAGCTATTTATGCCATACTTCTATTCCCTTTCAGACTTAGCCACTTGCCAGGTCTTCTGGTTTGTTCTCAATCTCTCTCTCTCTCTCTCTCTCTCTCTCTCTCTCTCTCTCTCTCTCTCTCATATATATATATATATATATATATATATATATATATATATATATATATATATAATCTCCGAAGGTACCTAGCATAGTGCTCTAAGCACCTGGCAGATATTAGAAATATTTAGCAAGTGAATGAGTTATTAGACCATTAGGAATATTTAAAATCTCAGCATCTACACAAAATAGGTGGTTAGGAAAAAGACAAGTCTTTGGGAACCAGGAAAACAGAGACTCAAGACAGAGCCAGGGAACAAGACAGGTAGCAAACCCAAGGTGCTAATGGTGCAGGGGCTTCAAAACGGAGGTCATTCTTGCCGCAAGGCAAGAGAGATGGAGCTTGCTTCTTAGGATGGAGCCCCAGTCTGGAATATAGTCGTCCCAGATCTGCAAGTCACATGGTAACCTGAGAGACATGTTTGGGAGCCGCTGTGAATGTATATGTTAGATGTTACATTAGTGGCCATACGGTCTCATAAATCAGAATAGAAACTGTTTGCAGTATTGCTTTATCATTATTATTATTATTATTATTATTATTATTCTTTTGTAGTACTGGGGGTTGAACCCAGGGGTGTTCTACCTCTGAGCCCTTTTATCTTTTATTTTGAGATAAGTTCTTGCTAAATTATTGCCTGCTGACCTCGATCTGGTCCTCCTGCCTCAGCTTCCCAAGTACTGGGACGTTTGCAGTACGTCTAAGCACAAGCATTCACCCTCAGACTGGTGCCTTCTAGCTAAGTACTCAGCTTCTGGGCTTTTGCTTGAGTTGTTATCAGTTTGGATAGGCCAGTTCATACTGATTCAGAGTCTGGATCGGTAGCCATAGATAATGTTTGATGGGTGAAAGAATGGGAGGACTTTTTCTTCCATGTCCTCACAGATGGAGAAAATAACTAAACAAACCCCACCTGGTGACAGAGTTGACGCCTTCTGAAGTCCTGGCTTGTTTGGCCTGACTTTGAACTCTGTATAAATTAAAAGTTCAGCCCTTTTTTACTGGTCCCTTAATCCTTCCCTCCTGCTGCTTTAAATCAACTTTGCAAAGTGTATTGTTACGCAGTTTTGTTTCATTTGCATCTAAATGTAGTGAAGAGACAGCTCCTTGACTACACCCTGTTCACCCAGTGAAAGTTTAAACCCAGTGGCGTCAGTAAATCGCAGGGCTCTGAATATTCATTTAAGAGGCCAGCCTGCGTTCTCGTTTGATAAGAATGGCTCTTTGTGGTTTTGTTTGGGGTTCTATGGCGCTCCGGCAGATGGGGAAGGCATGAATGGTGAGGAGTGGGTAAGGACGGTGCCCCCTCAGGCCACCTAGTGCTGATTATCTTTCTGGTCTTGGTCCCCTCCTCCACTTAATGCAGCCCACACTTCCTTACACACACACACACACACACACACACACACACACACACTCACTCGTGCTCGTAAACCCTGAGCAGCTGCAGGTCTCCAGCCACACCTCTGCACGCATGGATGGCTACAGGCATCACTTCACACTTGGTGTGTTTCGCACACGCTCTGTCTAAAGGAGCGGGATGGATGGGTTGATACCAGCAACCGTGGCCAGTGTCTGCCCTGTGATGCCTTGCGGGTGGAAGGCTGGAGAAGCGGCTGAGAGGCAGAGCAGGGCTGGCGACTGCCATCCAGGCACGTGGGGGGGCGGGCTGGGGTCTCAGAAGGGCCTCAGACATGTGGACATAGTCAGCCGGCATCCAGAAGCCACCACGAGCGTCCCCAGAGTATTATTCAATAATCAAGTTGTCCCGTCTGGAGCCCTTTGCTCTTCTTTTTTATGGGTTCACGAGTGGCTTATCTGTCAGTGAGAACAGAGGGACTGGCTGAGACATCTGCCGTGTCCAGTGGGCAGAGGACCTCCTGAGACGTGGGCTCCGTGGGCCTGGGGAGGCAGGGAGGCTCGCGCCCCAAGGATCAGGCCAGCTGTCAGGTGCCAGCGCATCCTCCGTGAGGCTGGCGAGAGAATCATGGTGTGCGCCTATCCCCACCTTGTCACCCTCCGTCGCCCTTACAGAACCTCTCACTGGAACAAAAGGTGGCTTGGGGTGGAGAGAGGCGCTACGGAACAGAACTAATCAGGTTTGCCCTGGAAGCGGCTTCGGAGGTCATTCATTCCCTTACTGGATACCTTCCAGGACAGGGAGCTCATTCCCAGTCTTGCTTCATTGCTGGGCAGCTTCATTTGTTAGAAAGCTTTTCTGTCTCGAACTTCATCTGTGTGCCTACCTCTATGTCTGCCCTAGCGCGACCTTTTGCAGGCATTGTTTTCTTTAGCTTTAATATCAGCCCATTTCCTACACCTAGACTGGGAGTCTTGAAGTCTTTGGTACCCAAGGTGTATACTACATTTGTAGCCGTGTGGAGCGCAGTCCAGGACTTGTGAGTAGCCTGTTATAGCAAATGCTGGCCGTCTACGGCGGCTGTCCAGCCTCCCCGCCGGCCTCCATCAAGAACATAAACCCCATGACAGTGTGGCCTTGCCCCGGCCTATAATGTCATGTTCCATATCCATATCCTATGTTTAAATATCCTAGAATACAAGAAATTCTTGGTTAGTATTTGTTGAATAATTGAAGAGCCAAATTAGGATGGTGACAACCCTGGATTCTGTTGGTACTCATCTCAGCACTCTAGAGGGACAAGTGGAGTGTGTGTGTGTGTGTGTGTGTGTGTGTGTGTGTCACTGGAGATGAAACTCAGGGGCGTTCTACCTCCAAGGTACACCCCCAGCCTGATTTGTTTATTCTTTATTTTGAAACAGGGTCTCACTGAGTTGCTGAGGGCCTCACTAAGTAGCTGAGGCTGGCCATGAACCCGGATCCTCCTGTCTCAGCCTCCCGAATGCTGGGATGACAAGCGTGCATGCACCGCCACATCTGGCTGATTTTTTTAATTAAATTAAATTAATTAATTTTATGGTAATGGGAATTTCCAGGGACAGTCTACCTCTGAGTTACACACCCAGCCCTTTTAATTTATTTTATTTATTTATTTGTTTATTTTATTTATTTTTTGGTGGTACCGGGGTTCCTGGAAACCCTTCTACCTCCGGCTACACTCCCAGACCTATTTTATATTTTTTTTATTTGGAAACAGGGTCTCTTAAGCCAACAAGGCTGGCTCCGAACCAGCGCAATCCTCCTGTCTCTGCCTCCCAAGCGCCAGGATTACAAGCGTGCGCCACCACGCCCAGCTTATTTTATTTATTTTTTAAACAGAGTCTCACTATGTTGCTGAGGCTTGCCATGAACTTTGAAATCCTCCTGTCTCCAACTTCCAAGTGCTGGGATTACAGGCGGTCCGCTGGTATAGCAGCAGTGATCCTAGTCCTGGAGTCCGGATTTAGGCTCATCCCAGCTTTGCGCTTATTATCCAATGACCCTTAACACCACCAACAACCAATACCTGAGCAGCGACTGGGTGGAAGCATCATTCCACTTGCTAGATGGACAGCAGGGAGAAAAACACAAAAATCCCTCTCCTCATGGTCAGTCTAGAGGAGGCAGAAAGACAACAAACAATAAATAAGTAAAATATACAATGTAAGATTATAAATGTCAAGAAGAAAAAGAAAAAAAGATGGGGAAGAGGGAGTATGGAGATGGGGTTGCACTTAGAGGGTAGCTGGAATCGCACTGGGTGACACTGGAGCAGACTTGGGGATAAAGGATTTGCCCTGGATGCTGGGGGAGAAAGCATCGCAAGGAGAGGACACGGCCAGCGCAGAGGCCCACGCCGACAGCTGCCTTCGTATTTCCAAATGAATGGATAAGTAAAAACAAGATAGCTAGGCGTGGTGGTGCACACCTGCAGTCCCCGTACTTGGAGGCTGAGATAGGAGAATTGAAGGCTCAAAACCAGACTCAGCAACCTAGTAAGACTCTTAGCCAGACTCTTGGCTGTAAAAACTCCCGCCATCCATTATCTTTCTTTCTTTCTTTACTTTTTTTTTTTTTTTTTTTTTTTTTTTGTGTGTGTGTGTGTGTGTGTGTGTGTTACTGGGGATGGAACCCAGGGGCCTTCTACCTTCAGGCTATACTCCCAGACCTATTTTATATTTTATTTGGAAACAGGGTCTCACTAAGTTGCTGAGAGCCTCACTAAGTAGCTGAGACTGGCTTTGAACCTGTGTAATCCTCTTGTCTCAGCCTCCCACGTACTGGTATTACAAGCATGCGCCACCATACCTGGCTTCATCCATTATCTTTCTAATACCACCTATCACTCCATCTCTCTTCCCTCACTCCAGACACACTAGTCTCATAGTGTGTGTGTGTGTGTGTGTGTGTGTGTGTGTGTGTGTCTGTCTGTCAGTCTGTCTCAGCTCTTTTTTTTGGGGGGGTACTGGATGAAACCCAGGGGCATTCTACCTCTGAGCTATACCCCAGCCCTATTTTTTAGTCTTTATTTTTGAAACAGGGTCTCATTGAGTTGCAAAGGACCTCAGTAGCTGAGTAGCTGAGGCTGTCTGCAAACCACAATCCTCCTCGTCTCAACTTCCCAATGCTGGATTTACAAGCATGTGCCACCATGCCTGGCTATTTATTTTTGTTTTGAAGCAGAATTTTACAAAGTTGAGGCTGGCACCAATTTGTGATCTTCCTGTCTCAGCTTCCTGATTATTGGGATTTACATATGGGTTCTACCATGCCTAGATTAATATATAATACATATATGCCAGAGATTGAACCTAGGAGCATTCTATCTCCAAGCTACACCTCAGCCCTGTTTTCTTTTATATTTGGAAATGGGATCTTGCTAAATTGCTGAGGCAGATTTTGAACCTGTGATCCTCCTCCAGTCTTAGCCTCCAAATAGTAGGATTACAAGTGTGTGCTGATTTTTAAATTTTGAAACAGTGTCTCTAAGTTACTAAGGCTGTCCTTGAACCTGAGATGGTCTGATCTCAGCCTCCCAAGTACAGGAATTACAGGCGTGTGCCACTGCACCTGGCTAGCCATTTGGAAGTCTTTCCGAGGTGCGTCACATGATCTGACATCTCCCTAGATTTATTCTGTCTGCAGTGATGGTTCTAGACCAGAGTCTGGCATCCAGATGGAATGGGTTAAGGAGATGCTGCCTGCAATCTAGAGGAGAGATGATGGAGGCTTAGACGAGGGAAGTGGGGGTGAGAAGTGACAGGATTCTAGACGGGCTTTGTAGGGACTGCCAAGAGGATTTACTGCCAGGTCTGTTTGGGGGAGAGAAGAGACAGCAGGAAGATGCGCCAAGGGCTTGGCCTGAGCCCTGGGAAGGAAGGAGTCACCATGTACTGATGGGACTTATCGGGTGCTTAATCTCAGATGTGTTACTTCTGAGAGGATGATTAGACATTTGAGTGGCCAAGAATAAAAAATAGGGCCGGGCGTGGTGGCGCACGCTTGTAATCCCCGCGCTTGGGAGGCTGAGACAGGAGGATCGCGCAGGTTCGAAGCCAGCCTCAGCTACTTAGTGAGGCTCTCAGCAACTTAGTGAGACCCTGTTTCCAAATAAAATACAAAATAGGCCTGGGGGTGTAGCCCAGGGGTAGAAAGCCCTTGGGTTCCATCCCCAGTATCACAAAATAAATAAAATAAATATAAAAAATAAAAAACAAATACATCGGGAATCATCAGCATGGAGCTGGTATTTAAAGCCACATGACTGGCTGGGAATACCAAGGGAGTGAGTTCAGACGCAGAGGTCGAGGACGCTGCCACCTCTGGAGCCTGCGGAGATGGGCAAGGGACAGTCGTGACAGAGAGAGGAGAATCGGAGAGTGTGACGCCCTGGGCGCCAAGGGAGTGTGTGCGTCAGGGGACTGGTCAGGTGTCAGGAGTCCCCTTGAAACGTTGAACTTACTCTTGGCGTCTCAATGCGGAGCCGGAGACGCTGTGAAGGGAGCACAGTTCTGGAGTGGTGGGGACGGAAGCTGTGACTGTAAGGTAGAGAGGGGCGTAGCTGTGCAGCACATACTTAGACACTCTTTTGAGGATACGTTAGAGGGGGACAGGGAAGGGGATGGCTGGTGAGGCCATGGGTCAAGAAGAGGTCTGTGTAGTTGGGCATTCCGGGGCATGCCTGCAATCCTAGTACTTGGGAGACTGAGACAGGAGGATCACAGGTTTGAGGCCAAATGCTGGTAACTTAGTGAGACCCTATTTCAAATCGTAAAAAAAAAAAATAGGGGTAGGGGTGTAGCTCAGAGACAAAATGCCCCTGGATTCAACCACCAGTACAGAGGGATTGATTTACTTTTTCAAGATGGAAGAAATAACAGCATGTTATTTATATTGATGGGACTCATCCAAGAGATAAGGGAAAACCTATAGTACCAAACACATAGGGGAGAGATCTTTGAAGGCAGTCCTTGAGTAGGTGAGAGGTGTTGGATCAAGGCAAAATGCCGACCAGCACTGACCACGCATCCATCGTAGTAGAAGAGAAGATGGAACGCGGCGTCACGCACAGGTAGGGGACGCGCAAGGTGGGGGAGCATGGGATGTTCTCTCCCGAGAGCTGCTGTTTGCTCTTGAAATAGAGAGAAAGGCCTTCCTCATAGAGTAGGGATCGGAGCTGGGACTTGAGGTGAGAACTATGTGAAAGGCAGGGGAGGGAGGCGGCGTTCCTCCAGGGCTTTGGGCATTCCACTCTGGAAGGGAACTCCTCTGTGCAGATCCAGATGTCCCTGCCTTTTCTTCCAGCTTTCCTGGTCAGACTCCTAGCAACTTTCAGGCCTAAGTTCTGCCCGAAGCTCACCGTCCATCACTTCACATGATTTCAGGCCCAGGCGCTATCCAAACAGTCGTGCTATTTTTAAAGTTTGACTTTGTGAAAAAGAATGTTTCATACTGACCTCAGCTGTCCTGAATTTCTGCAGCATTGCATGGTTTAATTTTGCCTTCACACTGCTGGTTCGGAGGTCAGTCCTGGTCTGGGAGAGGAATCATTGCTTTTGTTTTGGACAAATGTGCTACCTTTTACATTTCTTTCTGGCAAAATGGCTTTGGTTTATCTGGCTTGACATTTGCAGTTCAAGTTACTTTATGTATTTTTCAAATTTTAGGGGCTTACTCGAATCACTACCTTTTAGATTTCAGCCAAGAGTCCTCAATTTTGGTTTTAAGTATAATTTGCACACCTCCCTTTAGACTCAGTCAGCATTTGTGAGGCAATTATGACGTGGGTGACAGAGTGCTCATGCCTGGCCGTTACAAAGTGCCAATGACAGCAGGGTGGGGTGCCTTCTCAGCTCAACTTCTCATTGTAAGAAGACTGAGGACTGGGGAAGGGGTGACAGGTTTAGGGCACAAAGGTGACCTTGGCTAGTGACATTTTCTCACCATAAGAACTAAAGAATATTCCTTCAGATTGTTAAGATGGGTCTGTCCCTTTCCAAGGGCTGCCTGGCATGGTGGCATTTTCAAGTGGCTATATGAACCAGTGATGCCCATGTTACTCACCCTACTCAGTAACCACTGCAGCCCACAGGAACTGCCCGGTACGGCTGATGACTTCAGAGGTCCTGGTACCCCAGAGACCGTGTTCTAAATGGCAGTGTGTTTATATTAGATATTCTCTTGGTCCCTGTGTTAGTCAGAGTTTCAATGCAGTGGCCAAAATACCTGACAAGAGCAATTTAGAGGAGGAAAGATTTATTTGGGCTGATGGTTTTGGAGACTCAGTCTATGATTGACTGGCTCTAAGGCCAAAACATCGTGGCAATAGGACAGGTAGAGGAAGCTGTGTGGCTCATGAAACACACACACACACACACACACACACACACACAGAGAGAGAGAGAGAGAGAGAGAGAGAGAGAGAGAGAGAGAGAGAGGCGCGCAGAAAGGGGCCAGGTACAGATAAAGTCATCAAGGCCATTGACCCCTTCCCCAGCCATGCCTCACCTCTGCATTTCACCATGTTGCCTAACACATGAGGCTTGGGGGACACATTTCAGGGCCAAGCCCAAATGACCTTCATGGTTTCTTTTAGGTTGTTGAGAGTTTACTTGAAAGACAAAGAGAAAACGAATGTCTTCCTACTGCCTCCTCTGCACCAGCTGCTTTTGCCTGTTTTGTCCTGTTTAATTCTCAAAAGAGCCAAGTCAGTTTTATTCCCGTATTTATAAGACAAGGAGACCCAGGTGGTGAGATTTATGTCCTTTGACCGAGATCATTGCAACTCTAAAATGGTAAAGACTGGGCTTCAAATTCAGGTCTCTGTATGGGATAGGAAAAGATAAAGATATTTGTAAGAGAGAAAAATTATTGTTAATTTTCATGCTCCTTTCTAAGGAGAGGGATCCCAAGGGGTATGTCCTTTGCTCAATAGGGAAGACAGGTGTGAGGAGGTAAACTAGAAACTCTACATCGCTCAGCAAAATGAGAAGAGGGATTTGGAGTTACAGGAGAAATGAAGATTGTGACCGGCAGTGCTGGAGGCCTGGCAGATCAGAGGGCGTAGGGAGGGCCAGCTGGCAGGCGAGGAGCTTGCTGGGGACAGTGGGCCCAGGAGAGATGCAGAAAGGACCAAACTGCTGTGCTCCATGGGAGGTTGCTTCCCCCATCCCCAGCTCCTCTAGACATCTCCATCAAACTCCTTCCCTGTGGTCCACGGAATGTGAGCTTCATGACACGAGGGTTTTAAAACAGCGCCCACACACTAACTCCGAGCTGGCTGGCTGCTCACAAGGGTCAGGGGAACATCTTCAAAGCCCATTCTTTTTCAAATATTCACTTCATGAATATTTGCCGAGTTTTTTCTATGTGCCAGGCATTATTCTAAGGTGCCAGAAATACAATGTTAAACAAGAATGAAGTCTCTGCCTTTATGTAGCTTCTATTCTAGCCAGAGAAAGAGGGAGAGAAAGAGAAAGAGGAAAAGAAAGAGAAAGTGAGGAGGGAGGGAGGGGAAGAGAGAGAGAGAGAGAGAGAGAGAGAGAGAGAGAGAGAGAGAGAGAGAGAATGCTATAAAGAAAAATACAACAAAATTTTTGAAATGTTGGGTAAAAATCTTTTTAAATATCTTTAACATGTGTCTGCTTTAGTAAAGAGAGACAACTGAATTGAGGAATACTGGCTTATGGATATTTGTTTAGCAAGAGTTTTATTGATTAGTTGCAATGTGCAAAGTCTAATTCTAGATACTTTGTGAGTTGAATGTGGATCTTCAAGGAGCATCTATTTAATAGCAAAGATGTGACAAGTTTTATTAGTTATTTTAAAAGGAATGAATGGAGCATGGCATGCACACCTGTAATCCCAGAACTAAGGAGGCTGAGACAGGAGGATCCAGGTTCGCAGGCAGCCTCAGCTACTTAGTGAGGTCCTTCACAGCTTAATGAGATCCTGTTTCAAAATAAAGAATAAAAAAAAATTAGGCTGGGGGTGCAGCTTGGAACTAGAATGCCCCTGCATTCAATTCCCAGCACCCCAAGAAAGAACGAAAGAACGAAAGAGGGAGGGAGGGAGGGAGGGATGAGGAGCTGGAAGTGGTGGCGTACGCCTATAATCCCTGTACTTGGGAGGCTGAGATGGGAGGACTGCAGGTTCAAAGTCAGCCTCAGCAACTTACAGCAAGACTCTTCATAACTTAGTGAGACCCTGTTTCAAAAAAAAAAAAAATTAGGGCTGGAAGATTAGCTCAGAGGTAGAAGCCCCTAGGTTCAACCTCCAGTACCACAAAATAAATAAGTAAATAGAAAAAAGAAAAACAATACAAATGCAGCAGGTATGTACACTGTATGGGTCTTCCAGTGTATCTGGCCAAAATGTATTTCTTTAAGACCCTGACACTGGGCCAGAAAGGGGAGAGAGCCCTTGCGGCTTCCCCGTGCACCCTCAGGTGACTGTATCTCTGCCTCCGAATGCTTCGCCTTTGGTCCCCAACGAAACACGTACAAAACACGTGTGCCTCTGCCCCCTGCCTTCCAACCTGCCTTCCTGCACCTGGCTGTTCTCTTACACCACCATAGGAGGCGTCCTCACCAAGACAGAAAGCCCAAAGTTTCTGTCCATGATTTCTTTCTTTTTTTTTTTTCTTTCTTTTTTTTTTTTTTGGTGGTACTGGAGTTCCTGGAAGCCCTTCTACCTCCGGGCTACACTCACAAACCTATTTTTTATACTTTTTTATTTGGAAACAGGGTCTCATAAGCCAGCGCGTGCGGCTGGCTTCGAACCTGCGCGATCCTCCTGTCTCTGCCTCCCAAGCACGGGGATTACAAGCGTGCGCCACCACGCCCGGCCTTCTGTCCATGATTTCTTAGCAGTACCAGTGTGGGTAATACTATACCTGCTTCGTGCAATTCTTGTGAAGATCATATTTATTTATTCACTTATTTATTTACTATTTTTATTTTTTGTGGTGCTGGGATTGAACCCAGGGGCATTCTACCTCCAAATGTTTTTGTTTTATTATTTTATTTTATTTTATTTTATTTTATTTTTGTGGTACTGGGAATAGGACCCAGGGGCCTTCTACCTCCGGGCTACACTCCCAGAGCTATTTTATATTTTATTTGGAAACAGAATCTCTTAAGCCAGCTGAGGCTGGCTTTGAACCTGCGGGATCCTCATGTCTCAGCCTCCCAAGCATGGGGATTACAAGCATGTGCCACCACGCCCGGCTCTACCTCCAAATGTTACACCCTCCCCAGCCCTGTTTTATTTATTTATTTATTTTTTATTTTAAGTCAGGGTTTTAAATCATGGTTTTGCTAGGTCGAGGATAGTCTCATTCCTCACTGAGGCTGTCATTGAACCTGTGATCCTCCTGTCTCAGCCTCCCAAGTCCTGGGATTACAGGGGTGCACCACCACACCCAGCTGAAGATCAGATTTATGTAAAGTAACTAGAAAAGCACCCGGCACACAGCAAATTTTGAGTTAGACTCAGCACTTATGACTTTGGTGTTATCTAAGTGTCCGTTATTATTTGGCTTGACCTCACTTGCCAGGACCTTGAGATCAGCTGGGCTGAGAATCCACCTCCCCACTCCAATCCCAACAGGAAGGTCACAGTGCCGAGCCATTGGCTGTGCAGAAGAGGTTTACTTCTACTAGAGACCTGCAAAAGTATGACCAAGTGGTACCTGGGTTGGACCTCAGAGACAGGGAGAACACGAACGTCTTATGGGAAAAAGAGAGGAAGGCCATGCTGGTCAGAACACCAGGAGCACAGCACAGTACTAGAGTGTTAGACAAAAAAAGAACACAATCTTTTTCATTTCTTGGCACAGTCTTCTCAGTGGGCATCAGGGATGAGCGTTAACCCTCTTCTCTCCGGGGCTTCTGTCACGTGGCTCGGCGTGATGCGATGCGGGCTCTCAGCACCGGGGCCCTCAGCCATGGATCTTGAAGTCTGGATTGACTTGTCTGGCTTTTTAACTGGATGTGAGGTGATCTGAGGGCAGACGCGGTGTCTCCATTACTCCCTCAGTCCCTGGAATTCTGCTTGAGAAGTGAGTAAACAAGAAAGAGCCACGCAGCCGCGGGCGATGAGGAGCATCCCAGTATCTTAGAGAGGCGGTCCGCATCTGAAATGCTGCCATACGCAGACTTTAATGTCTGTTGATCTCAACCATGTACACACATTCAGATTGTCCCCATCTGTTGCCTGGATGTACTGGTGGCCAAATCTCGTACGTGAGGTGAGGGAGGGAGGCCAGGCGACACCGGCAGCTTCAGTGTGGAGACTCTTCTGAAAAAAGTCCAGGCTCCTTCATTTATTGACATGCAGGGCATTGGCTGTGTGGTGGTGCCGAGCTGCCCGCCTGCCTTCATGGAATACATGCAAATTTAGCCAGTCCGTGGATCGCTACCCTCCTTTGGTTTTTGTTTTATTGCTGCTAGACCTGAACCCAACTTTATCCAAGGCTGTCTTCTGAAAGTGTGGTTTTAGATGGTTAGTAGCTGATGATTTTCCAGGAATTTCTGGCATCTATGGAGTGTGTGTGTGTGTGTGTGTGTGTGTGTGTGTGTGTGTGTGTGTGTGTGAGAGAGAGAGAGAGAGAGAGAGAGAGAGGAAGAGAGAGAGGGGAAGACTGAGATTGAACTCAAGAGCGTTCTATCTCTGAGCTATACTTCCAGCCCTATTTTATTTTTCACTTTGAAACAGGGTCTCACTAAGTTGCCGAGGACCTTGCTAAGTTGCTGAGGCTGCCTGCGAACCTGCGCCCTGCCTGTTTCCACCTCCCAAGTACTGGGTACAGGTGTGTGCCACCATACTCAGCTGTGTCTGTGGACTGGAGACCATCACTTTATCCACCCCAGCCACTGTCAGTAGCTCACATTTCCCAACCACACAAGCTCGTATTCTCTGCCGGCATTCGTGTTCATAACGTTCTTGCTTTATTCTGTAATTAATTAATTAATTTTGTGGCACTGGGGATTGAGCTACACCCCCAGCTCCTTTCAGTTTTTGTTTGGAAACAAGATCTCACTAGCATACTGAGAGTCTTGCTACTTGCTAAGGCTGTCCTCGAACCTGTGATCCTCCTTTCTCCCAAATACTGGGATTACAGGCATGGACCACCATCTAGGCTATTTCATATTTTATTTTATTCTTTTAATTAAAAAAATTTTTTGGTACTGGGGATTAAACCTAGGGGTGTCCTACCACTAAGCTACCCCCTCTTCAGCCCATTTTACTTTTTATTTGGAAACAGGATCTTGCTAAGTTGCTGAGAGTGTTGCTGAATTGCTAAGGCTGGCTTTGAACCTGCAATCCTCCTGTCTCATCCTCCCAAATACTGAGATTACAGGCATGCATCACCATGCCCGGCTTCTACTTCCTATTTTACATTGGTCGTGATCACAGTTCGTATGGCATCTTTCCCAGCACTCTGCTCAGTCGTCCCTAGTGACTGGCTGGGCACAAAGTATGCCTATGGGCATTCATCTTCAGCACCTGCTTTCACATTTGTGTTACCCTCTCAGCCAGAAATATCAGCATTTTCTACTTCGGGGCCGTGAGGAGTGCTGGCTGGGTAACGATGTGCACTGGGAAATGATTACTGGGACCAGAGTAATCAACGTTAGAGCACGATGGCACAGGGCCTGGATGCAAACCCAGATGCCTGCACTCGGTCATTCACCAGCTTCGTGATCTGGAGCAAGATTCTTACTCTCTCTCAACCTCGAATCCCTCCTCTTTTAAGTGGGTGTAAGAGTCTCTAACTTGTAGGAATTCTGCAAGGAGCGTTGCATTAAAATATGTGAAGTACCCCCCACAGATTAAATGTTATTCTAAGTCTTGGTTATTTATTTACATATTTATTGTCGTGGTACAATAGTAGCTATTTGCATTGGCTCTGGCTAACTGGAAAGGAGCTGGCTACCATGATCAGCACAAATTGGGTCATTCCCTCCCTGGCAAGGGAAGGCAGAGGTCAGCTGCGCTTCCTCTGCACTCAGAAGTGGGAGCGGCGAGAAGACCATCAGCCTGCAGTCTTCTGTTCAGGACCACGATCATGACGGCGTCCATCATGGAGAGCCTATTGTGTAGGCCCATTGTTGCCCACAGTAATGGAACAGGCCACTGGGCTTGGAGAACCTCCTGTAGAAGGATGAGGGGCTCAGGCCCCATACCTCTCACTTGCCTTCTGCTCTGGCCAAAACCTCTATCTCTTGCTTCATACTTTTATTTAAGCCATTTTTCTTTCCAAATTATCTTTCCTATCACTTTAGCCTATCAAATTTCCACCTTTAAAATTTAAAGAGAGAGATTACATTTTTTTTTTTTATTATTTTTGGTGGTACTGGGGTTCCTGGAAGCACTTCTACTTCCGGGCTACACTCCCAGACCTATTTTTACATTTTTATTTGGAAACAGGGTCTCCTAAGCTAGCGCGCGCAGCTGGCTTCGAACCTGCACGATCCTCCTGTCTCTGCCTCCCAAGCGCGGGGATTACAAGCGTGTGCCACCACGCCCGGCTAGAGATTACATTTTAAATGAAGCTGTCTTCCCCAACATTCGCCCTCCTGAGTCCATTTCTCACCCTGTCAGAATTTTCCTTATTTCTCCATAGTATTTTCATTTTTGTAGTGTGTGTGTGGTACTGGGGATTGAGCCCAGGGGCGTTCTACCTATGAGCTACACCCCAGACCTTTTTATTTTGAAACAGATTCTCACTAGGTTGCTGAGAGTGTTATTAAATTGCTGAAACTGGTCCCCGACCTGTGACCCTCCTGTCTCAGTCTCCCAAGTACTTTGATTACAGGCAAGAGCCACCGTGCCTGGCTTCCATAGTAATTTTTTTTGGATCTCCATGATAGTACTTAGTACAGATTGACTTATGATATTTGCCTTTACTTATTTCAAAACTACTTTTAGATGGCTAACAAAAAATGATATAGTAAATTTGTCAAAACTCATTTAATAATGCTTTGAATATGGGTTCATTTTATTATTCACAAATTATACTTCAATAAAATTGACTTTAAGGGGAAAATGTAGTAAAAGCATGGCAGAACAAATGGATGGAAAAATTGGGGTGAGAGAAAAAAGATGGAAAAGTAAAATAAATTCAAGGATAATGTTAGTACCAAAAAATGCATGCTACAACTTTCCACGGGCTAAAAATATTTCCTCTGAATCTCCTAGATGCCAAAGGAAATAGAGAGTTATAACAAGAGAAATAGAGACTTTTCTAGTTTTGAAACATGAGCAAAAATCCCTCTCATGAGCCCTCGTGAAGAGAACATCGTGTGAGCTGTTGACAGTTTCTTTTTCCACCAAAACCCTCTGTCAAACCCAATAAAGAGTGATATGGGTTGTTTCTTATCTCAGTTCAAATTACTGGCAGAACATCAAAGTGCAATTAAGAAAAGGGTCCACGAAGGACTAAAATAGTACGGTTTAAGTGCACAGCTTTCTAATGGTTTGGCTGGATTAGGAGGTATATTTTAAAACAGCTATAAAAAGAGATAGACTGCTTATCCTTTAAGCAATCCCTGGAATCAGTACGACTCTATCACCAATACATCTTTTGTCACTGAGGGAGTTTAAGGCTGAAGAGTTGGCCAAATGCTGGAGCACAAGTGACTGCTGATACCAGGCGGGGCAGACCTTTGTTTCTGAAGCTCTGTTGTAAGGTGTTGTGTCTTCTAGTTGACTTGACCCCTTGATCATTATATAGTATCTCTCTTAATTCCTGACAGTATTCCTTGGTCTGAGTTGTGCTTTGTCTGAAATTAATACCTCTACGTTAGCTTTCTTTCAGTTAGTGTTCACCTGTGTGTCTTTCTTCATGCTTTTACTGTTAACTTAGCTATGTGTTTATATTAAAAGTGAGGTTCTAGGAGATAGTATAGAATTGGATTCAACCAAGAGGCAGTCTAACTCTGAGCTACATCTCTAGCCCTATTTTATTTTTTATTTTCATTTTGAAACAGGCTCTCACCAAGTTGTGGAGGGCTTCACTAAGTAGCTGAGGCTGACAGCAAACCTGCAATCCTCCTGTCTCAGTCCTCCCAAGTACTGGGATTCCAAGCATGCACCACCACACTCGGCTAATATCTGTTTTATTTTTATTTTTTGTGGTCTGGGGATGGAACCCAGGGGCATTCTACCTCTGAGTTACACCCCCCCGCCATATTTTTTATTCTTTATTTTGAAACAGGGTCTCACTAAGTTGCGGAGGGCCTCACTAAGTAGCTGAGGCTGTTCATGAACTGTGATCCTCCTGTCTCATCCTCCCGAATTCTGGGATTACAAGCGTGCGCCACCGCGCTCGGCCTAATATTTGTTTTTTAACTAGTGTGTTTATACTATTCGTGTTTAAAGTGATTATTGATGTGATTGGGTTAAACGTTACCATCTTGCTTATGATTTCTGGTGGTTCCAGTTGTTCTTTGCTTATATTTTCTTTCTCTGTCTTCTCTAGGTTTAATTGAGAAGATTTTATAATTCTATTTTATCTCCTTTTATACTTATTTATATTAGTGATTATGCTTAAAGTACATATTTTAAATAGTTTGTATCTTAAAATGATATAATACCACTTTAAATGAAATGTCAGGACCTTACAACAGTGTATTCCAACTCCTTCCCATTCCTTGTGCTATTGTTATTATATTTCACTTTTTTTGGGTGTGTACTGCAGATGGAACCCAGGGGACTTCTACCTTCGAGCTATAGCCCCAGCCCTATTTAATTTTGAAACAGGGCCTCACTAAGCTTCTGAGGACCTCACTAAGTTGCTGAGGTCAGCTGCAAACCTGCTGTCCTCCCGTCTCAGCCTCCCAATCTCAGTACTGTGATTACAAGCGTGCACCACCAACGCCTGGCCTATATTTCACTTTTACACATGCTATAAACATACATGTTTCCCTTTATGTTTCTCAGGTGCCTTTTAAGAGAATTTAATAAATAAGAGAAAATATTTTATATTTCCTTCTTTCTTTCTTCATGTTGATTCAAATTTCTAACCTATATTATGTATCTTCTGCCTGAAAAACTTTCTTTAATATTTCTTATAGAGTAGGTCTACTGGTAATGAGTTCTGTTTTTGTTTGTGTGAGAAAGTCTTTATTTTTCCCTCACTTTCAATATCTATTTCTCCTAGATATTAGAATTCTGAGTTAAAAGTACATCTATAGCCCGCCCTCCCTTTCTTTCTCTCTTTCTTTCTTTCTTTCTTTCTTTCTTTCTTTCTTTCTTTCTTTCGTGGGTCCGGTGATGGAACCCAGGGGCATTCGACCTCCGAGCTACACCCCCTGCCCTATTTTTTATTCTTTATTTTGAAACAGGGTCTCACTGAGTTGCAGAGGACCTCACTAAGTAACTGAGGCTGTCCGCGAACTGCGATCCTCCGGTCTCAGCCTCCTGAATGCTGGGATCACAAGCGTGCGCCACCACGCCCAGCCCCTGCTTTCCTTTCTTCCTTCGTCTCTTCTCTTTCTTTCTCTCTTTGTGGTTCTAGGAATCAAATCTACTTTATTTTGAAACAGGGTCTTGCTATGCATCTGAGGCTGGCCTTGAACTTACAACCCTCTTGTTTTAGCCTCCCAAGTAATGGGATTATAGGTATGCACCACCATGCCAAGCTTTCAACTTTTTATTTTTTAGACCAGAAAAGCACAAACAAATAAATAAACAAACGTGGGACTTTGAGGAACCACCCATGATCACATTTCAGTATGCAAGGATATTTCATATATCCACACATACCTGCCAAAATATGAAAATTGTACTTTTAGAATAGTCAACAGTCCATTCATTACTTGTAATAATTTTAACTTTCCATACTGTGAACTTAATTTCTTTCCTCTGGATAACAGATCAGTGGATGTTTAGTTATGAATTAACACAAGTCTTATCTCAGTACTCAGGAGCCACTAATACAAAACTTAGCTATTTTTGTATGTGTGTGTGTGGTACTAGGGATGGAACCCAGGGGATTCTACCTCTGAACTACACCCCTAGACCAATTTTATCTTTTATTTTGAAACAGGGTCTCACTGAGTTGCTGAGGGCCTCACTAAGTTGCTAAGATTTGCTGTGAACCCGCAATACTCCTGTCTAACTAACATATCTGGCTGGCTACTTTTTTGTATATTGCTGGCTTCTGTGTTTTTGTTGTAACTTCCTAGAAAACAGAATCATGTCACATTTACCTTTCTATCTCTAACTTGACTCTTAAATGTGGGCCACCTAATAGGTGCTCAGCTGATGATATATCAATGGCTAATATTAATTATTCATATAGTAATTATCATGGATTTATTATATGAATATGTATTTTTTTTGCGGGTCTGTTATCCCAGACCCGCAAAAAACCCAGAGGCATTTGACCTCTGGGCTACACCCCCTGCCCAATTTTTTATTCTTTATTTTGAAACAGAGTCTCACTGAGTTGCGAAGGGCCTCACTAAGTAGCTCAGGCTGTCCCCACGCCACATCATTGTCAAAATGACCAATGTGGAAGCCAAGCAGAGAATCTTAAAGGCAACAAAAACAAAGGGCCAAGTGACGTTCAGAGGCAAACCAATTAGAATCACTCCAGACTTCCCAAACCAAGTCATGAGAGCCAGAAGGGCTTGGAGTAACATATTTCAAACTCTGAAAGAAAACAACTGCCAGCCAAAAATTTCCTACCCAGCAAAACTTTCTATCAAATTAGATGGAGAAATAAGAAGCTTCCATGACAAACAGAAACTGAAGGAATTTATGTCTTCAAAACCAGCGCTAGAGAAAATACTCAAAGAGATTAACTACAAAGAAGAAATAGGTAACACACACCAGAACCAGAGAAACAAGATTTTCCATCCAACAGACAACTAAGATTGGTTATCTGTGGAGATTCATTATTTATGTTAGTCTTTTACCTATCTCTAAATGGTATTGTTTGCCTTTATTGTTGTCATTTTTAGGATTTCTAGTTGGAATATTAATATACCTTCAGATATAGCATTTGGAAATATTTTATCCCATTCTATTAGTAACTGTTAACTCTGTTTACATTGTCTTTGGATATGCAATATTTTTTTTTAATTTTTTAGGGAGTTTGTATACTCTTCTGTTGCCTGTGCCATTGAAATCATATCCAAGAAATCACTGCCAATTTCAGTGTTGTGAGGTTTTATGACCCAGATTTTCTCCTAAAAGTTTATAGTCTTAAGATTTATATTTAGGTCTTTTATCTATTTTGAGTTAATATTTGTATATGAGATTAGGTAAGGGTCCAACTTTATTCTTTTCCATGTAATTATTATGTTTCAACAATATTTAGTTAAAAGATTATTATTTCCACCACCAAATGTTCGTGGAAACCTTGTCAAAAATAACTTGACAATATAGGGAAGAATTTAGCTCTAGGCTTTTATTTAACTCCAATGGTTTATATATCTGCCTTTAGAATAGTACTACACTGTTTTAATTATTGTAGCTTTATATGGTTTGAAATCAGAAAATATATATCTTCTAGCTTTGTTCTTTTTCAAGATCGTTTTGGGTATCTAGAGTCCATTTTCCATATTAGGATAGATTTTTTTCTGAAAAATAAATATATAAATATATGATAGTTTCACCTAAAAAAAATAGAAAAAAAATATTCTCTGGTAAGAAAGAAAGTAAAAAGAAATATTGAAATGTTATCTTTAAGTCATCAAAAGCTTGGTATCAGACAAATGAAACTGTTATGTGAGATTATCATTTTTAATTTTGGATAAATTGGTATAATACTATATGTCAACCACTAAGCCAAGCATGGGAGGGAGGGATGGGGAGAGAATGGGGTGGGGATCGGGTGGGGGCTGACTGGGCAATGTGTACATGTATGTCTACAAAAGTTTGTATCCCACTATGATGTATGAATACAGTGCACCAATTAAAAAAAAAAAAGTGAACTGCTCTCCTGGGACACCCTCCCCAGCTCTCCTGATGCCCTTTGCTAGAGTCTCTCTAGGCCTATCTGTGACGACAGAAACAATGTTATCACCTCCCATCTTGGTAGCATTGAGCAGGCGCCCTCTTTTATTTATTTTTAGTAGTGCTGGATATTTAATTCAGGGGTGCTCTACCACTGAGCTACATCCCCAACCCTTTCCTTCATCCCTTCATTTATTTATTTAGACAGGGTCTCACTAAGTTCCCCAGGCTGGCTGGCCTTGAACTTGTGATCCTCCTGCTTTGGACTCCTGCGTAGCTGGACTAGTGTGTACCACTGTGCTCGGCTTGGTTGCCCACTTTTAGATGTTATGGAAGATTAAAAAAAAAAAAAAAAAAAGATATGTAAGCCAGATGTGGTGGCGCGTGCCTGTAATCCCAGTACTTGGGAGGCTGAGACGGAAGATTGCAAGTTTGAGGCCATCCTTAGTAACTTAGCAAGACTGTTTCAAAATAAAAAATAGAAAACTCAGAGGTAGGATACCCCTGGGTTCAATCCCTATTACCGAGGGGTGGGGGAGGTACATAAGTTTGCCCTTAAGTAATTATAAAGGCTGTGTACCCAGGTGTTTACAGCACTAAGCAGAGCGTGGCTCATGCTCTAATTATGAATGCAGGTGCCATGAGAACAGAAGAGAGTGTCCATGTGCCCGTTTTCCTGTGAGTACTCTCTAGTGGCTGTTTTGTTCTGGGTTTATGTGGAGGCAGGAGAACATAGACTGCTTTTGATAGGTGGTGGTCAAGAAGTAACACCACCCAGGCATGAGGAAAGGACAGAGGGATGTCGAGGAGCGCAGTGATGCGGCGAGGGGACAGGCCCTTCTAGAGGACGGGGGATGGCAGGTGGCCAGAAACAGAGCTAATGCTGACCGCGGGAAATTTGAGGTGGTGTAGAGAAAAGTGGCACTGGAATCGTCCTTGAGGCTGGGTACTGCTTGGATGTGTGAGTGTGGAGGAGGGGAATTTGCCATTGGGCAGAGCCCAGGGAAAGGCACAGAAAAGGAAAAGCACCGGTCAGAACCAGGACATGGAGCCGGGCATGGAGGTGCATGCCTGTAATCCCAGTACCTAGAAGGCTGAGACAGAAAGGTTACAGGTTCAAGGATAACCTCAGCTACTTAGTGAGGTTCTCATCAATTTAGTGAGATGTTTCCAAGTAAAAAATAAAACAGGGCTGGGGGTGTAGGCCAGAGGTAGAACACCCCTGGGTTCCATCCCCAGTACCAAAAATAAAGAGAGAGAGAAGAGAGAGAGAGAGAGAGAGAGAGAGAGAGAGAGAGAGAGAGAGAAGAGAAGAGAAGAGAAGAGAAGAGAAGAGAAGAGAAGAGAAGAGAAGAGAAGAGAAGAGAAGGAAGGAAAAGGAAAGGAAAGGAAGAAGCTGGGAGTGGTGGTGCATTCCTGTAATCTCAGTACTTGGGAGGCTTGAGACAGGAGAATCGTGGTTCATAGACAGCTGAAGAAAGAAAGAAAGAAAGAAAGAAAGAAAGAAAGAAAGAAAGAAAGAAAGAAAGAAAGAAAGAAAGAAGAGTGTGGTGGCTCATGCTTGTAATCCCAGTACTTTGAAGGCTGAGACAGGAGAATCACGGAGAATCACGGTTCATGGACAGCCTCAGCTACTTAGTGAGGCCCTCTGCAACTCGTGAGACTCTGTTTCAAAATAAAGAATAAAAAAAAAAAATAAGGCTGGGATGTGGCTTGGAGTTAGACTGTTCCTGGGTTCCATCCCCAGTATCACACAAAAAAGAAAGGATGGAAGGAAGGAAGAAAGAGAAAGAAGAAAGGAAGGAAGGAAGGAAGGAAGGAAGGAAGGAAGGAAGGAAGGAAGGAAGGAAAGACGATCAGGACATGGGTAGGCGCACCGTGTTGGTGGGGGTAGGAGCATGGATCCGGGGTGGGATGAGACCTGGCTGGAGAGGGTGTCCAGAACCAGATGGCCAGCACAGAGCAGCTGCTCAGTAAATATCTGTCAAATGATTGGATAAAGAAATGGAGGCCTTTAGACATAGGTTGTAGTTACTGTATTCATTTTGGTGGATAATGGCTTTGGACAAGGGGGTGGGGCGGTCGCTTCTGGTGTCAGACCTGAGATGAAGGTGAGACCGCGGGCTGAGGGGGCAGCCGTGAGGTGGGCAGCTGTGGCCTCCCTGCTCCCAGACCGGCTCTCTGGATTCGCTGCCTCTCAACAGGCAGCTGGCACGCTTCCCGCTTCTGAAATGTTTATGGGTCAGTGGCTGCCAGCGTGCCAGCTCAACACAGCGCAAGTTAGATGCACGCTGGAACATCGACACGGGTCGGCTTCTCGGAAGAAGGCTCAGGCTGCCCAGTTGCATTCGGGCCAGGCCGGCCGGCTGCACAGAAACCGGGAGAGGGCAGCTGAGTGTGACCGCGGGTCCTGAAGGCTGCCTCGGCCTCCGGGAGTCCTGAGCTTGACGGCGCTCATTTTCTTTTCCGGGGACAGAAGACAGAGAGCTGTCTGACGTTGCTCTTAATTCTCATCCACTCGGTATTGACATCCACACGCAATGAAATCACAGGACCCAGATGAAATGAATCTATTTGCTTCGCATGTGGTGCAACACAGTTGGAAAACAAGAAACAAATCAAACGCTTTGAAAGCAAAACGATGCAAAGGAAGGTCTGGAGAAATCTGTCAGCCGCCAGCGCTCGTCTTGCCTTCCTCTCCCCTTTATGTCTAACCAGCACCGACTTCCTGAAGCTCGGATGTGAATCACAGCCCCATCCGGAGTGTCTGATCACGGCCGTGCCCTGGTTTCGGCACACTGTCGCCTACATGTGGGGGGAGAGGCTGGCGTCCATGGGCGGGAGGCATCGGGCCCTCCTAGCCTGGTCCCTCGTGCTCCTCGGGAGGCCGCTCAGAGCCAGGGGCATGCACAGATCCCGAGAGTCTGTCTTTCCTTTTGATGAACAGCAATCTGTATTTTTTTTTTTTTTTTTTTTTTTTTTTTGGTGGTACTGGGGTTTCTGGAAGCCCTTCTACCTCCTGGCTACACTCCCAGACCTATTTTATATTTCTTTTATTTGGAAACAGGGTCTCTTAAGCCAGCGAGGCTGGCTCCGAACCAGCGCAATCCTCCTGTCTCAGCCTCCCAAGCGCGGGGATTACAAGCGTGCACCACCACGCCCGGCTATTTTTTTTTCTTTTATTAATGTTTCTTGTTAAAAATTTTAAATGGAGCCGGGCATGGTGGCGCACGCTTGTGGTCCCCGCGCTTGGGAGGCGGAGACAGGAGGATCGCACAGGTTCGAAGCCAGCCCCGCGCTGGCTTAGGAGACCCCGTTTCCAAATAAAATAGGTCTGGGAGTGTAGCCCGGAGGTAGAAGGGCTTCCAGAAACCCCAGTACCACCCCCCCAAAAAAATTTTTTTTAAATGAAGCCAGGCATGGTGGCTCATGCTTGTAATCCCGGTACTTGGGAGGCTGAGACTGGAGGATCATGGTTCTGGGTCAGCCTCAGCTACTTAGTGAGACCTTGTTTCAAAATAAAGAATAAAAAAAGAAGGCTGGTTCCATCCCCACTATTGCAAAAAAAAAAAAATTAATAGCATAATAGCGTACTGCTTGAGAGCATGCCTCGGGGTTGGAGAGGACTGGTTCAGACCCGCATCCCCAGATATGCGTGATCTTTGGAACAGTTCCTTAATTCCTCCAAACTTCATTTTCCTCCCCTGAAATGGGGGACAATAACTCTCAACAACACCTGGTCCTTGCGTAAGGGTTGGGTGATAGGATACACCCCATGAACTTAGCCAAGTGGCACGCAGGGAGTGCTCAGCCCGAGGGAGCTCCTCCTCACTAATAACAATGATTAAAGCTCTCCTATCTTTTGAAAAAATTATACTTTTAAAAAATATTTATTTATTTATTTATTTATTTTGCGTGTCTGGGGATGGAACCCAGGGACATTTGATGAAAAATTACACTTTTATTGGTGCGTTGATGTCTCACAGCATAATGCAATTCAGAGTGACAGGGACGCGCGCGCGCACACACACACACACACACACACACACACACACACACCGCACTCCCTCCCGCTCCTTCCTCTTCCCCCGACATGATCTTGAGATTGGCGTTGATAACTCCGTGTTTACCTAGCATCAGTGGAGGCGTTTCCTTCATCTGGCCTCCCTCCCTGTCCTCGTCTCTCTCCCCTAGAGGCTCCACTGGGGTTTCTCCTCATTTACCTGGAGTCTCTCTCATTTCTCAGTTTCTCCCCACACGAGAGAAAACATACAACCCTTCACTTCTGTGGACAATAGTCTCTAGATCCACCCATCTTCTTGCAAATTATATAATTTTGCTCATCTTTATGGCTGAGTAGAATTCCACTGTGTATATAGCCCATAATTTTGTAACCCACTCATTTGGTGATGGCACCTCGGCGGGGCCTGTGACTCGGCTACTGTGAATTGTGCTGCTCTAGACATGGATGTGCAGCTGGGCAGAGTGGTGTGTGCCTGTGATCACAGAACTTGGGAGGCTGAGACAGGAGGATCGCAGGTTTGAGGCCAGCCTCAGCTACTTAGTGAGGCCCCCTGCAACTTATCAAAGCCTTATTTCAAAATAAAATAAGGCTGGGGATGTATTTTGGAGGTAGAATGCCCCTGAGTTTAATCTCTAGAACCATACACACACAAAAATAGGAAGAGACAGACAGACAGACATTTTATTTGGCAATGTTACCACTACCTCTTCCTCTTTAAGATGACCAGGAAATGAACTTGAAGGCACGCTGGGGTGGATAGAGAAGCCACCCTCAGCAGGTAGGGGGCCCGGGCCCCTTATCCCACCTAGGGTGGAGTGCCGCAGAACCTCAGCTCACCCAGCACCCTCCTGGGTCCTCCAGCCCAGTAGCCACGTTTAGATTCCGTCGGTACAGAAGGGGGACAGTTGGGCTCTGTGGCCTGCCTGGGGAAAGCCGCACCTTCCCCTACTGAACCCGGAAAATGAGATACTTGGGCCTTCTGGGTCACAGGAGGATCCCAGGAGGCTGTTTGCAGCCCCGGCAGGCCCTGGGGGTTCACCTTGAACACTCCTTCCTGCCCCGTCTCCAGCCACTCGCTGTGTCAAGGCCCAGTTATTTTCCCTGCCCCCAGGATCTTATCTCTGCATTGACATCCCTGGAAACCCAGCTGCTTGCTCCTGCGCTTTCCAGCTTCACACTTTGGGATTTGCAAGATTTGCCTTGGAAATTATCTAACCATTAAATTAAAGAGAGAGGGCATTTCTTTTTTTCTGTTTTGTTTGCAGAAGTAGAGCACGTGAAGGGAGGACAGGGACCCGAGGCTTTTGCAGCGGGCTCTGAACATTGTTTCCCTGAAAATTGGAATCTGTTTTATTTTGAGGAACAGAAAGGACCTGGGGCTCCATCTGCTGCTGCACACGGGCGGCCCCGCGCAGGCAGATGACAGCTAGCGCTCTGCAGGCTGGCTCCCAGGCTGGCTCCCGCCCGGTCTTGCCATCCTGCTCCTGCTCCTGGGCTCGGCCTCCCCTGGCTCAGCCAGTCTCTGCCTTTGCCTTGCTGGAGCTGGTGTGGACGGCCATTATTGTTGTGCCTGTGTCTTTCTGATCTGCTGGGAACCTTTTGTTCCTTCTCCTCTTCCTCCTCCTCCTCCTCCTCCCTGAACACACACACACACACACACACACACACACACACACACACACACACACACACACACACTACTCCAGGGGCCTTCTACCTCTGAGCTGTACCTCTAGCCCTTTATTTTTCCCTTTATTTTTCCTTTGTGATTCTAGGAATGAAACTCAGGGACATTCTACCTCCAAGCTACACCCCCAGCCCTATGTTTTCTTCTTTATTTTGAAACAGGGTCTCACTGAGTTGCAAAGGGCCTCACGAAGTAGCTGAGGCTGGCCACAAACTGCGATCCTCCAGCCTCGGCCTCCTGAATGCTGGGATTACAAGCGTGCGCCACCACGCCGAGCTCCTCCAGCCCTTTTTAGTTAGTTTTGAAAGAGAGCCTCGCTAAGTTGCTGACGGTCTGTTACTGAGGCTGGCCTCAAACCCATGATCCTCTTGTCTCAGCCTTCTAATTACTATAGGTATGAGCCTCTGCATTCAGCTTCACACTCCTTTGTTTAAAAAAAAAAGACTTCCATTTTTTTAAAATGCCATTTTCATCTCTTCTCTGTGGTTAGTAACACAATACCACAGGCCGGGGGAGTTTTAAAGACAAGAGGTTAATTCTGTCTGCGGGTGCTGGAGGTGGCAGGTTGCGGGGTCACAGCTGGTAACGGGCCTCTTTCTGCCAGGGTCCACGTGGCGAGAGACGGGGAGCACAAAGTCCACCGTGACTCAGTCTTGGGGGCCCCACCCAATGACCCGATCTAATCCTAACCGCCTCCCAAAGACTCCACCTCCAAACACCATGGCCTGATTGAGTGTCCACCCTCCGAGTACCGCGCCGTGGGGATGAAGTCCAACCTGAGTTTCGGAGGGGATGCGCCGTGTCCACACCGCAGCCTTCTCCGGGGGCCTGCTTTCAGCCGGCCACGCAGCCCTTCTTGGATTTAGAGTTGAGTGATTGAGACCATCAATCAAAGCCAACCCTTGTCCCGCTTTTGATTCCTTGTGGAATCCCATCTGAACCCTAACCCTAACCCTAACCCTAACCCCTGTCCAGGCAGTGGACCTGCTTCTCTTTAACAAAAGCGCACCAGGCCCTGTGGCCGGGCACAGGCTCCCTCGGGGCGGTAGGTGCATCTGCCCCGGGTGCCCTGGGGGTGCACTGGAGGACCCCGCGCAGCAGGAGCTGTCCAGCGCCCGCTGGCCTGCAGGGGTTTGGTTTCCCGCAGCATTGGCGGCACCAGGAGCCATCAGCATTCTCTTGCGGTTTTCCCACCAATACTTGGGAAGCCAGAGGCAGAGCACACTTCCCGGGGATTTCATCTTATCCCCCGGGATCGATGGGTCCTGCTGGAGGTCTCCCCACTCCAGGGCCTCGCCCTGTACCTCAGTCCTCTCTCCCTCACGCACTTGGCGTGGCGAGCAGCTGCAGGCTGGCTGGCCTCCTCGTGCTCACGGAGGCCTTGCAGTTTGCCTCCAGGGCAGGGTTTAGTGGGAAGGGGACGGGGTCACAATTCCTGAGTTTCTGCTGCGTCAGGCGCTCGGCTCTTATTCTGAGCAAACCTGCGGTAAGTCCAGGGAAGTCTCTCTGGATCGCTCCCTGTCCTGGGCTGCGCTGTCTGCTCTCTTCTGAGCGCCCAGGGTCTTTGCACACCATGCAGTAAACATTGATTTGAACAGACTCGGGGTGTTTGGGAGGATTCCCTGCAGGGAGTCTGCAGGTCTGAAGGATCTCCGCCCCTTACCAGGGTGCAAACCCCATCCCGTAGTCTACTGTGCGCGTCCGCCTCCCTCTGCAGTCCCACCTCAGGCCCCTTGCTCCCCACCCTCTCGCCCTCCCCACCCACACTCCATAAACATGCGCTGGCAGAGTCAGCAAAAACATCCACACTTCTCAGACAACAGGAACCGAGGTCACTTAACTGGATGTTTTCCTCTGTAGGTTTGTAATTTTGGGGGCGGTACTGAGGATGGAGCCCAGGGGCAGTCTACATCCGAGTTATATCCCCAGCCTTATATTTTATTCTTTATTTTGAAACCGGGTCTCACTGAGTTGCGAAGGGCCTAAGTAGCTGAGGCTGTCTGCGAACTGTGATCCTCCTGTCTCGGCCTCCCAAATGCTGGGATCACAAGTGTGCTGCAGTTTTTTTGTTTTTGTTGTTCTAGTTTAACCACCAAAATTGGCCAGGCACCAGAGCCCACTAGTCATGGGCTGAGTTTGTGCAAAATGGGGACATTTACAAGCAGTGCTCCATGGGAGACAGATTGCTCCCAACGTGGACGTCCTCTCTACGCTCACTGTGGGCTTCCAAATGGCTGAAATGTTGAGATCTGTGTTTGTTTGTTTCTAAGAATATTTTACCATAACTGAAAAACCTTTCTTGAAAGCCGGGCGTGGTGGCGCACGCTTGTAATCCCAGCATTCAGGAGGCTGAGACCGGAGGATTTTGGTTCACAGACAGCCTCAGCTACTTAGTGAGGCCCTCTGCAACTCAGTGAGAACCTGTTTCAAAATAAAGAATAAAGAATAGGGCAGGGGGTGTAGTTCGGAGATGGAATGCCCCTGGGTTCAATCCCCAGACCCACACACACAGAAAAAAGAATATCTTTCTTGAAGGATTTGGGGGAGGCTAGAAGGAGATACTGTGTTAAGCACGTAGGGTCAAGCCTGGCCCTTAAGTCAGTACTCCACAAATGGACTGCTCTGTGCTCCAGCCTCTGCCTCCTTCAGGGAAGTCCTGGAAGCCGAGGCAGGGTGGGCAGTGCACGGCTGTCTCTCGGCTCCAGTGGCCATGAGAGGGGCTCTCAGCAGCGCCCAGAGCAGTTCCTTGTCCCGGAGATTACAGGGCTGTCAGGACAGGGACGGAGACTATGCACGTCCCTGGAAGAGCGCTCACTGCCAGCGGGCACGGTGGCGCATGTCTATTATTCCAGTATGTGGGAGGCTGAGACATGAAAATCACAAGTTCGAGGCCAGTCTCAGAAACTTAGTGAGATCTTTTTTCAAAAATCAAATAAATAAATAAATAAATAAACAAAGAAAGAAAGAAAGAAAGAAGGAAATGGGCTGGGGGTGTAGCTGAAGTGTAGCTCAGTAGTAGAATGGCCCTGGGTTCAATCCCCAGTACAAAAAATAATGTCCAACGCCAAGGTTATAAACGGAGCGCTGCTTGCTAAATTTCCCCACTTTGCACAAACAGCCTATGACTTGTGGGCTCTGGCGCATGGCCAAATTTGGTGGTTAATCTAGAACAAAAAAATGTACAAACCTCCCCCGGAAAATATCCAGTTAAGTGAGCTCAGTGAGCGATGTCTGAGAAGAGGGTGCAGTCTGGATGTTTGTGCTGACTCTGCCAACGCCGCATGTTTGTGGAGTGGGGTGGCAAGGGGGAGGAGCTGGGCTGCGCGTAGAGCTCAGGTCAGGAATGGCAAGGGGCCTGAGTGGAGCCGAGGAGGGGAGGGAGACACGCGCAGTAGACGTGGCCACTGGACCCGCATCGTGCTAAAGGGCCAAGGTCCTTCAGACCTGCAGACTTCCTCAACGGATCCTCCCAAACACCCCAGTTCTGTTGAGACCAACATTGATTGCATGGCGTGTAAAGACTCTGGACGCTCAGAAGAGAACAGACAGCCCAGCCCAGGGCAGAAAGCAGGCCAGAGGAAGACTTTCCTGAGTATGGCCTCCAGACCCTTCCCAGCACAGCCGTGGTTCTGGACGCAGAGGACCCGGGCTCTCTGCAGGGACTCCCTCCAGCATCCTCCGGGCAAAGGACCCAAGGCTGCTCTAGAACTTCTCAGGCCCTTTTGAGGGGAAAGATTCGATTTCTGGTTTGTTTTGCTTTGTTCTGAGTTTCCAGTCTACAGTGGAATCAATACTTTCATATGATTAGTGTGAGTGATTGGTTAACTTCACTTGGTAAAGAAAGGAAGACATCAATTAGAAAAATGAAATAAGAAACAGAGAACGAAAAAGCTCAAGCCGATGTCTTGAAATTATTGCATCGGCATTCGCACACCCCCGGCTCTGTTTCTGTACGGGTTCTTGGGTGCACGCTCTTTGCTTTGGCATTTTTCTGTGTCACAGACTGGTGCCCAAACGGCCTGGGCCTGGTCGGGGGCCCTTGGCAGTGGCTCTGTTCTAGGTCACTGGTCTCCGGAAGGGCGTGCCGAGGGACCCATCAGGCACGGGACAAACACTGGCACTTCTACTTATGTTTCTTCTTTATCTCATTCTCTTCTAATATTTATCTTTGTGGACTCCAATAGTAAAATAAGACCCAAATATAATATATCGGCACATACATGTTATAGATACACAGATTATCTATGGTGAGTCTTACTTGGAATCTTTTTACTGAAAATTATGTGGTCAACAAAATTTGAGGTCTGCTGCCTTTATTGATGTAAAAAGTTGTTGCTGGGAAGGGGAGGGTGTGGGGAGGGACCGTGGGAAGCTCACTAAGTGCTGTGTGCACTTGTGTCCCCATCACTCTGACTAGATTAGGATTTAACGCCTACAATGCACCAAAATAAAGGTATATTTTAAAAAATTAATACTTTTTTTGCGGTACTAGGGATTGAACCCAGGGGCATTCTATTGCCAAGCTCTACCCCCAGACCTATTTTTTAGTCTTTATCTTGAAACAGGGTCTCACTGAGTTGCAAACAGCTTCACTAAGTAGCTGAGGCTGGCCGCGAACCGCGATCCTCCTGTCTAGGACTCCCCAAATGCTGGGATGACAAGCGTGCGCCACCACGCCCGGCTTGATATGTATTTTTAAAAAGTTGTTGCTCTGAGTCTTAAGATCTCATACATTCAAGCCTATCCTAAAATTATACTAAAATTATAAATTCTGCCATGGTGGTACCTGCCTATAATCCCAGTACTTAGAAGGCTGAGGCAGGAGGATTGCTGTTTTGAGGCAAGATCTTCAGCAACTTAATGAGACCCTGTTTCAGAATAAATTAAAAAAAATTAAAAGGGACTAGGAGTAGTTTGGAAGTCCCATGCCCTGGGTTCAATCCCCAGTACTACCCCCAAAATTAATAAATTATTTGAGGCACTATGCTTGTTTATGCTCGTGAAGGTGTTTATTAAACCGAGAAGAGCTTAGATGGGAGGCCAAAATACTGCGTGAGGGTGCGGGAATATGACGATAGCTAGGAATCCATGTCCACTCCCTAGGATGCGCATGGCTAGGTCTGGACCGAGATTAGGAAGTTGATCATTGCTCCCAATACAAAATGCAGTCAAAATAAGCTATTGTGGCCCAGCGTGGCGGACCACACTTGTAATCCCAGTACTTGGGAGGCTGAGACAGGAGGATTTCAGGCTCGAGGATAGCTTAAGCAAGTAGTGAGGCTTTCACCAACCTAGTAAGATCCTGTCTCATAATAATAATAATAATAATAATAATAAAATTATTATAATAATTATTAAAATAATTATTAAAATAATAAAATAATGGTGGCGCATGCTTGTAATCCCCGTGTTTGGGAGGCTGAGACAGGAGGATCGCATAGGTTTGAAGCCAGCCTCAGCTACTGAGTGAGGCTCTCAGCAACTTAGTGAGACCCTGTTTCCAAATAAAGTATAAAATAGGTCTGGGAGTATAGCCTGGAGGTAGAAAGCCCCTGGGTTCCACCCCCAGTACCACCAAAAAATAAAATAACAACAACAACAACAACAATAATAATAATAATAAATAGGGCTGGAGTGTAGTTCCTAGGTAGAGGGCCCCTGAGCTGAATCTCCAATATCACAAAACAAGCTGCTGTAAGAAGCGAGCCCTAGACATGGAGAGTGGGCATCTGTCCGGGGTGTGCTCGGCGGAGGCTTTGCATGCGGCGGGCCCGGGATGTTTGGGTAATATGAACTAACATTCTAAAAGGCCCAGAGGTCTTCAGGGCTGCCAGCTCTCCTTCCCTCCTGTGGCTGTTTACATCTCGGTGATCCCCAGTCTCTATTCCAGATCTCTCGTCTTAGCATAAGGTCTGTTAATCCACCTGCCCCCCCCCCCCCGTCAGCTCACTCTCGGCGCCCCATGGCACCGCCGTCGGCCCCTGTGCCCACTCTAGACCCTCCCCTGCCACCCACAGCCATTCTGTGCCCGCCTGTTGGTTCCACCCCGTCTCTGGGTCTCAAATGCACCCCCTCTCAACATCAACAATGACTGCACCCTTCCTAAAGCCGCTGTTTTTTTGTTTTTGTTTTTGTTTTTTTACCATTATTTGTTCTTCCAAGGCAGGGGCTGGACTAAATCATCTTAGAATTTCCAGTGGCTGACAGAGTTCTTAGCGTACCAGAGCACGAATATCAGGGATGAGAGAGAGGGAGGGAGGGAGAGCGAGAGCAAGCGCGAGCACACCAGAGAGAACAGGAGTCTGATGTGGATGGTCTTGATGGACGGGAAAAGGAGGTTGGCTGGTTCTGGTTTGGTTTTGTTTTCTTTGGGTTCTGGGAATTGAATCCAGGGACAGTCTACTTCCAAGCAATATTCCTGGCCTTTTTTTTTTTTTTGCAGGTCTGGGGATGGAACTCAGAGGCATTCCACCTCCGAGCTACAACCCCTGCCCTATTTTTTTATTCTTTATTTTGTTTTGTTTTTTTTTTTTTTTAATTAATTTATTTTTTAAATTGGTGCATTGTAGTCATATATCAATCACATTGGAGTACAAGACTTGAGAGGATATACAAGCACACATCATCCAATTAGCCCTCCTCCAGCCCCCGTCCCATTCCCTCCCCCTCCCTCCATCCCACACTTCTTTGGTGATTTACTTTGATACATTTGTTTATGTACCTCCTGCATTTTAAAGAGGCTCCGTCCTCCAGTATTACATACCCTCTGATTGATCACATTAGTTGCTTCACTATAGGGCCCTTTCTATAGCTCAACCTCTTCCTGTTGCCCTTTTCCTCCTAGTTATTGCTGATTAAGAGAAGCGTCTGATTTATATTTTCTGCGATATTTCTCTGTGCATGCTGCGTTGCAAGTACCAATCCCACTCTTGATGGTCCCAGTAGTGGCCTGGCTACTCAGTGGACTGATCCAGACCTCGCTGGCTCACGCAGCGGCCTTGCCTCATGGGAGGACCCAGTTCTGGTCTCGCTGGCCCCTGAACCGGTCAAACCCCTAAGCTGGCTTTGGTCCCGACCTTGGAGGCCGCAGGAGTGAACTTGCCTCACGCCAGGCTCCGATGCTGGCCATTGGCCCCTGCACCGGTCTAACCCCTTGGCAGGATTCCAATCCCGGCCTCGGAGGCCCCAACACTGGTAATGCCTCACGGCAGGCTCCGATGCCGGCCTCACTGGCCCCAGCACCGGCCTAACCCCTTGACAGGCTCTTATCCTGGCCTCAGAGGCCCCAGTACCGGCCTTGCCTCACGGCAGGCTCCGATGCCGGCCTCGCTGGCCCCAGCAGCGGCCTAACCCCTCGGCAGGCTCCGATCCCACCCTCGGAGGCCCCAGCACTGGTCATGCCTCAAGGCAGGCTCCGATGCCGGCCTCGCTGGCCCCAGCACAAGCCTAGCCCCTTGGCAGGCTCTTATCCTGGCCTCGGAGGCCCCAGTACCGGCCTTGCCTCACGGCAGGCTCCGATGCCGGCCTCGCTGGCCCCAGCACCGGCCTAACCCCTCGGCATGCTCCGATCCCGGCCTCGGAGGCCCCAGGACTGGTCATGCTTCACGGCAGGCTCCGCTGCCGGCCTCGTTGGCCCCAGCACCGGCCTAACCTCTCGGCAAGCTCTTATCCTGGCCTCGGAGGCCCCAGTACCGGCCTTGCCTCACGGCAGGCTCCGATGCCGGCCTCACTGGCCCCAGCAGCGGCCTAACCCCTCGGCAGGCTCCGATCCCAGCCTCAGAGGCCCCAGTACCGGCCTTGCCTCAAGGCAGGCTCCGATGCCGGCCTCGCTGGCCCCAGCACCGGCCTAACCCCTCGGCATGCTCCGATCCCGGCCTCGGAGGCCCTAGCACTGGTCATGCCTCACGGCAGGCTCCGCTGCCGGCCTCGTTGGCCCCAGCACCGGCCTAACCCCTCGGCAAGCTCTTATCCTGGCCTCGGAGGCCCCAGTACCGGCCTTGCCTCACGGCAGGCTCCGATGCCGGCCTCGCTGGCCCCAGCACCGGCCTAACCCCTCGGCAGGCTCTTGTCCTGGCCTCGGAGGCCCCAGTACCGGCCTTGCCTCACGGCAGGCTCCGATGCTGGCCTCGCTGGCCCCAGCACCGGCCTAACCCCTCGGCAGGCTCCGATCCCGGCCTCGGAGGCCCCAGCACTGGTCATGCCTCAAGGCAGGCTCCGATGCCGGCCTCGCTGGCCCCAGCACCGGCCTAACCCCTTGGCAGGCTCTTATCCTGGCCTCGGAGGCCCCAGCACTGGTCATGCCTCATGGCAGGCTCCGCTGCCGGCCTCGTTGGCCCCAGCACCGGCCTAACCCCTCGGCAAGCTCTTATCCTGGCCTCGGAGGCCCCAGTACAGGCCTTGCCTCACGGCAGGCTCCGATGCCGGCCTCGCTGTCCCCAGCACCGGCCTAACCCCTCGGCAGGCTCTTATCCTGGCCTAGAGGCCCCAGTACCGGCCTTGCCTCAAGGCAGGCTCCGATGCCGGCCTCACTGGCCCCAGCACTGGCCTAACCCCTCGGCAGGCTCTTATCCTGGCCTCGGAGGCCCCAGTACCGGCCTTGCCTCACGGCAGGCTCCGATGCCGGCCTCACTGGCCCCAGCAGCGGCCTAACCCCTCGGCAGGCTCCGATCCCGGCCTCAGAGGCCCCAGTACCGGCCTTGCCTCACGGCAGGCTCCGATGCCGGCCTCGCTGGCCCCAGCAGCGGCCTAACCCCTCGGCAGGCTCCGATCCCAGCCTCGGAGGCCCCAGCACTGGTCATGCCTCAAGGCAGGCTCCGATGCCGGCCTCGAGGCCCCAGCACCGGCCTAGCCCCTTGGCAGGCTCTTATCCTGGCCTCGGAGGCCCCAGTACCGGCCTTGCCTCACGGCAGGCTCCGATGCCGGCCTCGCTGGCCCCAGCACCGGCCTAACCCCTCGGCAGGCTCTGATCCCGGCCTCGGAGGCCCCAGCACTGGTCATGCCTCAAGGCAGGCTCCGATGGCGGCCTCGCTGGCCCCAGCACCGGCCTAACCCCTTGGCAGGCTCTTATCCTGGCCTCGGAGGCTCCAGTACTGGCCTTGCCTCACGGCAGGCTCCGCTGCCGGCCTCGCTGTCCCCAGCACCGGCCTAACCCCTCGGCAGGCTCTTATCCTGGCCTAGAGGCCCCAGTACCGGCCTTGCCTCAAGGCAGGCTCCGATGCCGGCCTCACTGGCCCCAGCACTGGCCTAACCCCTCGGCAGGCTCTTATCCTGGCCTCGGAGGCCCCAGTACCGGCCTTGCCTCACGGCAGGCTCCGATGCCGGCCTCGCTGGCCCCAGCAGCGGCCTAACCCCTCGGCAGGCTCCGATCCCAGCCTCGGAGGCCCCAGCACTGGTCATGCCTCAAGGCAGGCTCCGATGCCGGCCTCGCTGGCCCCAGCACCGGCCTAGCCCCTTGGCAGGCTCTTATCCTGGCCTCGGAGGCCCCAGTACCGGCCTTGCCTCACGGCAGGCTCCGATGCCAGCCTCGCTGGCCCCAGCACCGGCCTAACCCCTCGGCATGCTCCGATCCCGGCCTCGGAGGCCCCAGCACTGGTCATGCCTCACGGCAGGCTCCGCTGCCGGCCTCGTTGGCCCCAGCACCGGCCTAACCCCTCGGCAAGCTCTTATCCTGGCCTCGGAGGCCCCAGTACCGGCCTTGCCTCACGGCAGGCTCCGATGCCGGCCTCACTGGCCCCAGCAGCGGCCTAACCCCTCGGCAGGCTCCGATCCCGGCCTCAGAGGCCCCAGTACCGGCCTTGCCTCACGGCAGGCTCCGATGCCGGCCTCGCTGGCCCCAGCACCGGCCTAACCCCTCGGCAGGCTCCGATCCCGGCCTCGGAGGCCCCAGCACTGGTCATGCCTCACGGCAGGCTCCGCTGCCGGCCTCGTTGGCCCCAGCACCGGCCTAACCCCTCGGCAAGCTCTTATCCTGGCCTCGGAGGCCCCAGTACCGGCCTTGCCTCACGGCAGGCTCCGATGCCGGCCTCACTGGCCCCAGCAGCGGCCTAACCCCTCGGCAGGCTCCGATCCCGGCCTCAGAGGCCCCAGTACCGGCCTTGCCTCACGGCAGGCTCCGATGCCGGCCTCGCTGGCCCCAGCACCGGCCTAACCCCTCGGCAGGCTCCGATCCCGGCCTCGGAGGCCCCAGCACTGGTCATGCCTCAAGGCAGGCTCCGATGCCGGCCTCGCTGGCCCCAGCACCGGCCTAGCCCCTTGGCAGGCTCTTATCCTGGCCTCGGAGGCCCCAGTACCGGCCTTGCCTCACAGCAGGCTCCGATGCCAGCCTCGCTGGCCCCAGCACCGGCCTAACCCCTCGGCATGCTCCGATCCCGGCCTCGGAGGCCCCAGCACTGGTCATGCCTCACGGCAGGCTCCGCTGCCGGCCTCGTTGGCCCCAGCACCGGCCTAACCCCTCGGCAAGCTCTTATCCTGGCCTCGGAGGCCCCAGTACCGGCCTTGCCTCACGGCAGGCTCCGATGCCGGCCTCGCTGGCCCCAGCACCGGCCTAACCCCTCGGCAGGCTCTTATCCTGGCCTCGAGGCCCCAGTACCGGCCTTGCCTCAAGGCAGGCTCCGATGCCGGCCTCGCTGGCCCCAGCACCGGCCTAACCCCTCAGCAGGCTCTTATCCTGGCCTCGGAGGCCCCAGTACCGGCCTTGCCTCACGGCAGGCTCCGATGCCGGCCTCACTGGCCCCAGCAGCGGCCTAACCCCTCGGCAGGCTCCGATCCCGGCCTCAGAGGCCCCAGTACCGGCCTTGCCTCAAGGCAGGCTCCGATGCCGGCCTCGCTGGCCCCAGCAGCGGCCTAACCCCTCGGCAGGCTCCGATCCCAGCCTCGGAGGCCCCAGCACTGGTCATGCCTCAAGGCAGGCTCCGATGGCGGCCTCGCTGGCCCCAGCACCGGCCTAACCCCTCGGCAGGCTCTTGTCCTGGCCTCGGAGGCCCCAGTACCGGCCTTGCCTCAAGGCAGGCTCCGATGCCGGCCTCGCTGGCCCCAGCACCGGCCTAACCCCTCAGCAGGCTCTTATTCTGCCCTGGAGGCCCCAGCACTGGCCTAACCCCTCGGCAGGCTCTTATCCTGGCCTCGGAGGCCCAAGTACCGGCCTTGCCTCATGGCAGGCTCTGATGCCAGCCTCGCTGGCCCCAGCACCGGCCTAACCCCTCAGCAGGCTCCGGTCCCATCCTCGGGGGCCCCAACACTGGCCTTGCCTCACGGCCGGCTCCGATGCCGGCCTCGCTGACCCCAGCACCGGCCTAACCCCTCAGCAAGTTCCGGACCCGACCTCGGAGGCCCTAGCACAAGCCTTGCATCATGGCAGGCTCCAATGCCGGCCTCGCTGGCCCCAGCATCGGTCTAACCCCTCTGCAGGTTCCAATCCCGGCCACGGAGGCCTCAGTAGTGGCCCTGCCTCACAGCAAGCTCCGATGTCGGCCACTGGCCCCGGCGCCCGCCTAACCCCTCAGCAGGTTCCGATCACAGTCTCTGTGGTTAGTATTTCAAAGGTTCCAGTTGTAATGTATCAGATCTCTGCCTCCCCCGAATATTGGCCACTGGCATTGCCACTGCCTCCACCGTTTCAAATCCTTCCCAGGCTCTTTTTCCACTCTGAATGTTGTCCAGTGTTCCTAAGCATGCGTGATGGTAGCATTCGACATTTGGTGTAATTTCTCCAAAAAAATAAAGTTGGTAAGATCCGGTTTCTGCTTCTCCTGAATACAAGTCTCTACCACCATCGCGAAGAACTCTTTCAGCACCGCATTTCTCCTTGGTCTCCGCTAAACTCTCTCCTTATATGTGGTGTCTGAGATTCTTAACAATATAGAGAAATAGCAGTCCTCTTTCACGGCGAATTTTTCCATAAGTTCCAGTGCATTTAGATAAGTTTTGTCTGCATCTCCAGTGTCCTGGCATCCATAACGGCTTTCTTACCACCTCTCCGATATTTTTCTTTATCTTTTTCTGTTCTGGGCCCGGTTTCTCCAGGGGTCTGGCGTGCTACTCGCAGTTCTGCCTGGGGCCCAGAGTCCCGCAACCCGGGCCCCATCTGGCGTGCCCAGCCCGCGACCCCTGCCCAGAACCCAGCGTCTTACTGGGTCTGGTTTCTCCAGGGGTCTGGCGTGCTACGCACAGTTCGGCAGGGGCCCAGAGTCCCGCGACCCGGGCCCCATCTGGCGTGCCCAGCCCGCGACCCCCGCCCAGAACCCAGCGTCTTACTGGGTCCGGTTTCTCCAGGGGTCTGGCATGCTACGCGCAGTTCGGCAGGGGCCCAGAGTCCCGCGACCCGGGCCCCATTAGGCGTGCCCCGCCCACGACCCCCGCCCAGAACCCAGCGTCTTACTGGGCCTGGTTTCTCCAGGGGTCTGGCGTGCTACGCGCAGTTCGGCCCGGGGCCCAGGGTCCCGCGACCCAGGCCCCGGCTTTTGTGCGCCGCGCGCGACCCCTGCCCAGAACCCAGCGTCTTACTTGGCCCGGTTTCTCCAGGGGTCTGGCGTGCTACTCGCAGTTCTGCCTGGGGCCCAGAGTCCCGCGACCCGGGCCCCATCTGGCGTGCCCAGCCCGCGACCCCTGCCCAGAACCCAGCGTCTTACTTGGCCTGGTTTCTCCAGGGGTCTGGCGTGCTATGCGCAGTTCGGTCTGGGGCCCAGAGTCCCGCGACCCGGGCCCCATCTGGCGTGCCCAGCCCGCGACCCCCGCCCAGAACCCAGCGTCTTACTGGGTCCGGTTTCTCCAGGGGTCTGGCATGCTACGCGCAGTTCGGCAGGGGCCCTTATTCTTTATTTTGAAACCGGGTCTCACTGAGTTGCAGAGGGCCTCACTAAGTAGCTGAGGCTGTCCGCGAACCGCGATCCTCCAGGTCTCAGCCTCCCGAATGCTGGGATTACAAACGTGCATCACCACACCCGGCTTTCCCAGCCCTTTTTATCTTTATTCTGAAACAGGGTCTGGCTGGGTTGCTGAGGCTAACCTCAAGCGTGTGACCCTCCAGTCCCCGCCTCCCAAGCACTGGGGTTACAGGTGTGCACACGTTATTTGGTTGGAGGTATGAGTCTGGGCGGATTATCTGCAGTTGGTACCTGCAGAGCCACGTTGGCATCCTGCCTCATCCAGCCCTTGCCACAGAAACATCGTGACGAATGTCTCCCAGGGAGCCATATACCTGGGGTTTATACTGAGCCATGCCACCTGTCATTGTCCCTTATTTTAAAAACCCATTCTGTGCGCGCTTGTGTACAGACACACACACACACACACACACACACACACACACACACCCCTCCCTATCCCCTTTGGAGCCTGGTTACCACAGACTGTTGGTTATATATCGAAGGGAAAGCAGTGGAAACACTCCCCATGCCCTCGCTGCCCTCCGCCACCAAGTAAATGCTAAGACACCTCCACTTCTCCTGCTCCTCGTTTCCTTCTTTCGTCCTGGCTAAAAATAAATACATGAATAAACAGCCCACTCTGATATGTGGTTGTTGGAATCATCGGGACAGGTTGGTTCTCCCTCTTCACTTTAAACATGAGCAAACAGGGTTCTAGAGAAAACAGGGGGCACAGGTTGGATGAGAACCCTTATCAGGTTCTGGGGGACATGAGAGGTAGAAATCATTCTCCCCTTGCCTAAATTTCTTCCTGCAATTTCTGCTTATATGTAACAAATCAAAATGCAAACTGCCAAGCGTGGTGGTGCATGCCTGTAATCCCAGTACTGGGGAGGCTGAAACACGAGGATTGAAGGTTTGAGGACAGCCTCAGCAATGTACTGAGACTCAGCAAACTAGCAAGACCCTGTTTCAAAATGAAAACATAAAAAGGGGCTGGGAGTGTAGCTTGGAGGTAGAATGCACTGTGTTCAATCCCCGGTAACTAACACACACAGGTGCGTGCACGCGCACACACACACACACACACACACACACACACACACACACACACGCTTGTGTGCACGCACACCAACAAAAACCCTGCAAGCTGATTTTAATACTTTTGTGTGGTTTCACCCATTTTTCTATTTAGAAAACCCACTTAAAGATTATTTATTTCTGCCGGGCGTGATGGCGCACGCTTGTAATCCCCGCGCTTGGGAGGCAGAGACAGGAGGATCGCGCAGGTTCGAAGCCAGCCGCGCGCGCTGGTTTAGGAGACCCTGTTTCCAAATAAAAATGTAAAAATAGGTCTGGGAGTGTAGCCCGGAGGTAGAAGGGCTTCCAGGAACCCCAGTACCACAAAAAAAAAAAAAAAAGATTATTTATTTCTTCTCTGCTGGTGTCCTTCTCCAAAATATGCCTTAGCGTGGAACGGTGGAGAGCCGGCTGTGCGTACCTCTCCTGTCTCCAGGGCCGTCTCTTCAGGGAGGGCTTGCCCTTGGGACACCTGCGGGAAGATGGCCCCTCGCTGCCTGCTCTTCTTGCAGGTCCCACTCTGTGGGCTCCAGTGTCGAAATTGCTTTAGAGCGATCATTGAAATACATCCGTATTTGTAGATATCTGTTCGCCCGACACATCACGAGCCCTTTGGTGGCACACGTCTGTATCATGGCTCCATCTGTGTTCCTAGCACGTGGTGCCAGGTCTTGCCCGTGGTGCCTGCTCAATAAATGATGGCAAGATTAATGGCTGAGCCAAGCATAGTGGCGCACACTTAATTCCAGCATTCGGGAGGCTGAGACAGGAAAATCGAGGTTCGCGGGCAGCCTCAGCTACTTAGTGAGGCCTTTTGCGACTCGATGAGACTCTGTTTCAAAATAAAGAACAAAAAATAGGGCTGGGGGTGTAGCTCGGAGGTACAGTGCCCCTGGGTTCCATCCCCAGTACTGCAAAAATGAATGCCTGAGAGCAGTTATCAGTCCGGCCATTCATTCTGGGTGTCTACTTCCTAATAAGGAAGACTACTTAGAGGAGAAGGCATTTGAGCCACGTTGTAATGGGAAGAAAGACAGCAGAGGGTAGCAGGAGGAAGAAGGTTGTTTTGATGCACGTAGAGCCAGCCAGACAAAGGCTTAGAGTGGGAGACTAAAATTACTAGGTTGCCCATCAGGAAATTAAACAGCCTATCCATTCATTAGAGAAAGAACAAATGACAGGCCTATGCCTTTCCAGACACTTAATAAGCCAGGGCCAGACTGGCTGTCACGGGAAGCCAGACTCGGGATGTCAGGCTCCCCAGCACTCTAGGGCCACCGGTTCTCAAAGGCTTGCCCTTCCAGACTGCAAAGCCCGTGCAGCGCGCCGCTGCCGGAAGGAGGGTTGGTCCCCCTCCTGCGACTAGGTCCTCTTTCCTCCTGCTTCTCAGGGACCGACATGGGCTGTGTCTGTTCAAATGATCTCATGCTGAGATCAGCAGGGCCATGTTACTCTCATCCCCAAGTGGAGGCTGTGTGTGTGTGTGTGTGTGTGTGTGTGCGTGTGTGTGTGTGTGTGTGTGTGTAAGGGAGACCTCAGAATATGACCTTCCAAGCAGCTGGGCATGGTGGCACACACCTGTAACCCCACTACTGAGTCAGGAGGGTCACAGGTTCCAGGCTAGCCTCAGCAATGGAGGAGGCTTTCAGTAACCTAGTGAGACCCTGTTTCCAAGAAAAACAAAATAAATTAAAAAGAGCTGAGGGTGTATGCTCCTGGGCTCAACCCCCCAGTACCACACACACACACACACACACACACACACACACACACACTACTCCGAGTTGGGAGACTACCTTTTAGACTTCAGTGCCCTCCATTAGCCATGTGGAAATTTGTCTGTGAGGTCAAAGACAGCTTCCTAAGGAAAACACCTAAAATGAGAGCAGAGAGCCGGGCGTGGTGGCGCCTGCTTGCAAGCCCAGTCCTCGGGGGCTCGCGGCCAGCCTCAGCTACTTAGTGAGGCCCTCCACAGCTTAGTAAGACCAAGTAAAAAATAAAAAATAGGGCTGGGGATATAGCTTGGAGATAAAATGCCCCTGCGCTCAATCGTCAGTACCCCAAAATTTTAAAAATAAAATGAAAGAAGGGGGCTGGGAGAGTCTAACAAACTGCCGACTGTCTGTCAAAGGCCGAAACGGCGTTGGGTGCTCTGCACTGCTCATTTGTTCCTCGAATTAGCCCTGGGAGAGGGATATGACCCCCTCTTTTTAAATTTTTTAATTTTTTTCAGACCATAAGGCTAAGGCTCAGAGAAATGAAACAATCTTTCTTGAGGTCGCAGAGCCAAATGATGGAGTCAGAATCCAGCACGGGCCAAATGCAGGGAGCCCCTGGCCCTCCCAGTATCCTCTACACACCGTGGCTAGACAGACACATGCGAGTAGCCCGAGTTAGAATGGGCAAGAGATTTGAACATCCCTCCAAAGGAGGCATCTGAATGGCCCAAAGGCGTCTGCGAATGTGCTCAGCAGCGTTAGTTATTAGGTACATGCAAATCAGAACCACTTCACACCCACTAGAGTGGCCATCATAAAAAAATGATCCGTCGGGAGCAGCGGTGCACACCTTAATCCCAGGACTTGGGAGGCTGAGATAGGAGGGTTGCAGGTTCAAGACCAGCCTCAGCAATTTAGTGAGATCGTTTCAAAATAAAAAAACAAGACAGGGCTGAGGTGTAGCTCAGAAGTAGAATGCCCCTGTGTTTAATACCAGCACCATGAAGAAAGAAAGAAAGAAAAAAGAAAGAGAGAAAGAAAGAAAGAAAGAAAGAAAGAAGGAGAGAAAGAAAGAGCCAGTCACCAAAACCATTGTATTTAAAAACCCCAGAAAGGGCGTTTTTATCTGTAGGAATAAAAGGTAGATTAGTGTTTGCCAGGGGCTGGCAGGGGTTCTGAGAAAAGTGGCAAGTGACTGATAGGGCCATGAGGTTTCTTTTTCCCAAATAATCTTCTTGGGGTGATGGGAAGGGTCTAGAATTAGATAGTGGTGACGGTTGCACGACTCTGTGAATACATTAAAAACCACTGGCCCGTCCGCACGAAAATTAAGGATCCAGCTTATGGTCTCTGATTTATATAATCAATAAAGCTGTTTAAAAGTGCACCTGAGGCCGCGGGCTGGCATCAGCAGGTGTCAGGGAGCCACACTCAGGGAGATGCTGGGCGTCGAGCGGCCTCCGCCATGACTGAGGCATCAGCCATGGGCGGCTGCCGGCGCCTGCTGGGAGCGTCTGGACATGGAAGGCTGGGCTCTTCATAAACAGCCCGAGGGGAGAACAAACGATGCTCCACTCACTCTAAGTCATATGTATGTGTCTCAGGTGCAGGTTCTAGGGAGGATGCTGTCAATTCAGAGACAGGATTGTTGTTTACTTATTTGTACCTTTTTGTGGTACTGAGGATCGAACCAGGGCATTCTACTGGGGATTGAACAGGGACATTTTATTCTGAGCTACACCCTCAGCTCTTCATAATTTTTGTTTGGAAACAGGGTCTGGCTAGGTGGCTGAGAGTCTCCCTACGCTGCGAAGGCTGTCCTCGAACCTGCAATCCTCCTGTCTCAGCCTCCCGAGTACAGGGATTACAGTCGTGTGCCAGCATGTCCATTATCTGTAATGCAGTAGTATGATAAAGGTAAACTTAGTACTAGGATTCACTACTGCCACTTTCATTTATTAGAAAATATTCATTGAGCACCAGGACGGTGCCAGGTTCTTGGCCAATTGTATTTTAGTTTTTACATTTATTTCTACACAAACCCCTCATGCTGAGGGGATTAGTGTCCCCATTGTACAGAGGAGAAGACTATGCTCGTCGAGGTCAAAACAACTGCCTAACACCGCGCCGCTACGGAATGGTAGAGACAGGATATATGCCAACATTGTCTGATGTGGAAGCTGAGGGTCAGGTTACAGAGTTAACCTGAGTAGAAGCACCTTGTCAGGTACGGACAGCTTGAAGACAAAAAGGATGGGGGTGGGGGGTGCGTGGCGTCCAGCCCAGACCCTGAGGTTAAATGCCTGGCTCCAGTCTCGCCTCTTTCACGTCTTGGGTTGTTGTGCAGATTTAATAGGTGTGTGCGTGTAAGAAGGCTCACGGCAGTGCTTAGCACGCAGTGCACACTCAGTGCACAGATTTTATTACTCCTCTCTGCACAAGCTCAAGGGCAGGGCTCTGAGGTTAAGAACTGTCACAAAGACAGAGAAGCCTCTCTGACTGAGAGTCAAAATGTGGATGAGTCTGGGGTGTGGGTTTGGGAGAGAGGTAAATAAAGATGATGATGGCTTCTCTCTTCCATTAATTAATTAATTTATTTATTTTGCAGTACTGGGGATGGAACCCAGGGGCATTCTACCTCTGAGCTATACCCCCAGCTCTGTTTTTTTACTCTTTATTTTGAAACAGGGTCTCACTGAGTTGCAGAGGGCCTCACTAAGTAGCAGCTGAGGTTGTCATCAAACCGTGATCCTCCCGTCTCAGCCTCCCGAATGCTGGGATTACAAGCGTGCGCCACCACGCCCGGCTCCTCTTCCTTATTTTTATAAGGTTTGAGTTTTCTTGCAGTCACACATGCATTGCTTTTTAAAATAAGGAAAAATGCATCTGATAAAATGCTTCTACTGATTAAAGAATGCTTGTACTTGGGGGGTGGGGGGCAACCCCCGGAGAGCTGTGTTTATCTAGTTCTTAGGGAAATCCAGAGAGTCCGTCTTCTCCCTGCAGCCACGGGCCAGAGTCGTTGCAGGGAGGGCACGGTGCCAGTCTTATAGGTCCACTCTTTGCTCCTTCGGCCTGTTTTCCACTCTGGGCAAATGTGCTGTCATCTGATCTTGACATGACCTGGCAGATATTTCTAGACCTCAGCTCTGCACCAGGCACCTCTCGGATGCCTCCCTGCTGGGTTTGCCCCAGATGGGCGACCTTGGCAGGAGTCTGTGAGCAGGGTCTTCCTCTGGGACCCGGGGAGACTCGTGTAGGGGGACCTGGGAGTCCATCGGGGTGGAAGCTCCGGCTGAGTGGAGGGAGGAAGAGGAAAGGAGGAGCAGCTAGCATCCTTCTGGATGTGAGAAGCCGGGGGTGAGGAGTGGCTGTCCAGCCCACCCGGCCCGGAATCCCCGTGTCAGCTCCGTGGTACTGTCCCACTGTGGCTGAGACTTGGTTTTTCTCATCTGCGAAATGGGCTTCATATATACTTTGTTCAAAGAATTTAGGGAAACCAATTTAGCTTTGGCCCGAAAGGTATTGTATAGTTCCCAGAGTTAAAGTACTGAGCTTTTTCATGATGGAGAATGAAATGATAGAGAAATGAGGACAGGGCAGAACCGAGTAACTTATCGTTGGGCTTGGAGGAGCCCCAGGGTGTGTGAAGACTCCCAGCTCACATTTAGATTTAACAGCGTCCAGAATAGAGTCTGTAACTGGTGACAATTCAATGCACCATACTTCGTGTCGAGCAAGGGTCTGCTTGGCACAGACGTCAGGGGCACGAGAGGAATGATTATTTTACAATGTTGTAAAGAAAAAGAAAAACCAACAAGCAAAAAGCTGATCAGATCGCAGGTCTCTATAAGAAGAATAACTAGGAATTTTTATATCCAGGCTAAAGTTCCAAGAACAAATGTCTCCCAGCGCTTCCTGCTGAGCCAGATCTTGGCAAGGCGAGGGCAGCAGGCAGCGGGAAGGCTGCGCTCGCACAGCCTGGGCTTGTCTCCGTCTCCGCATCTCTTAGGGTAATCATGACGTGGTGTCCCGACCTGTTCTCCTGCGCATGCGCAGAGCTTTACCCAAGGCCAGAGAGTGTCCCCAGAATCCAGGGATCACATGACTCAGGATACAAAAGGACCCAGGCAGTCAAGAGAGCAAGCTGGGCGCGGCGCACGCTTGTACTCACCGCACTCGGGAGGCTGAGACTGGAGGATCGCAGTTCACAGCCAGCCTCAGCTACTTAGCGAGGCCCTCTGCAACTAGTGAGACCCTGTTTCCAAGTAAAAATAAAATAGGGCTGGGGAATGTGTAGCTCAGAGGTAGAATGCTCCTGGGTTCAATCCCCAGTACCCAGAGAGAGACCACACACACACACACACACACACACACACACACACACACACACACACCCCAAGGCCTAGACCAAGGGTATCTTTTGCCTATGACTTTTCCTCTGTTCTGTTTGTTTGTTTGTTTGTTTGTTTTGCCGGTCTGGGGATGAAACTCAGGGGCATTCGACCTCCGAGCTACACCCCCTGCCCTATTTTTTATTCTTTATCTTGAAACCAGGTCTCACTGAGTTAGAGGGCCTCACTAAGTGGCTGAGGCTGTCCGCGAACCGAGCTCCTCCTGTCTCAGCCTCCTGAATGCTGGGATTACAAGCGTGCGCCACCACGCCCGGCTTCCTCTGTTTTTTATCCCCATGGAACCAGACAGGGCAAGGTAGGCTGTTACAGTTGATTCAGCTGACCAGCAAATGGGGAAAAGAAGGGATTTCCTTCTGAATTTTTCACTCCTTATGGGAAGGTGTCTAGTAGTAGCACGCATGCGGGCTATGGAAAAGTTCTTCATCTATACTGTAATCTGTGGGGAAGCGTGGCCCTGGGAAGGCCGGAAGGGACCCAGGGTACAGGCTGGCCCCCACTTCCAAAAAGAGAGAATGTTTGGAAATGTGATAGAATTGTTAAAATTCCATAATGAAATCAGCTATATAACAATGACAGTCTGTGTGTTCTGTAATTGGTATTCTCATTTTAAAACAAACATAAAGACTGAGCTGGGCGTGGTGGCGCACGCTTATAATCCCAGGACTTGGGAGCCTGAGACAGAAGGCTCACGCAGGTTCAAAGCCAGCCTCAGCCACTTAGTGAGGCTCTCAGCAACTTAGTGAGACCCTGTTTTCAAATAAAAAAATATAAAATAGGTTGGGGCTGTAGCCTGGAGGTAGAAGGACCCTGGGTTTCATCCCCAGTACCACATACAATAAATAAATAAATACATACATACTGAAAGGGAATCATTTAAATTCACTGGATTATATCAACAATCAATGATACTTTTTTTTTCAGTACCTAAGGGCATTCTACCTCTAAGCTATACCCCCAGCCCTATTTCACTTTTTATTTTGAAACAGGGTCTCACTAGATTGCTGAAGGCCTCATTAAGTTTCTGAGACTGGTCATGAGCCTGCAATCCTCCTGTCTCAGCCCCCCAAGTCCTGAGATTACAGGTGTGCGCCACCACGTACAACACAGAGGTGCCTGAATAGCACCATCTCTGTCCAGATGTTTCCTGCCCACCTACTTGCACTAACTTTGTTCAGATGAACGCTGGCTGAGCTCAGCGTCATCGTGATGCCACTGACCTTGGATCATTTACACACCTAGCCTGAGTGAATGAGGACAGGCTTTGAACCTCTCAGTTTACTACCATCCAAAGAGAAAAAGGAAGTAAGAAGGCAGGATAAGAGGACCGTCACGCTCTCGCCCTGACTGGACATCCTAGAAACCTTTAGGACCCAGCATGTTTGGGAATGGAGCGGGCAGACACGCAGAGAGGGAAAAGCGACGAAGCGGACCTCCCTGAGTGCCCCCCGGTAGCTGCTTCTCACTAGGTGTGGTGGTATACCCTGGTAATCCCAGTGCTTGGGAGGCTGAGACAGGAGGATTACAGATTCGAGGCCAGCCTCAGCAATTTAGTAAGACCTGCGGCAACTTAGCAAGATCTTGTTTCCAAATAAAAACAGGCTTAAGAGTGTAGCTCAGTGGTAGAATGCCTTTGGGTTCGATCCTCAGTACCACACATAGACTCGATTCTATCTCTACATATATACATACATACATATATATATATATATATACACACACATACATACATATATAAGTATACATATGTACTTAATCACTTTTTTTCTAGTATTAGGGATAGAACCCAGGGGCATTCTACCTCCGAGCTACACGCTCAGCCCTATTTTTTATTCTTTATTTTGAAACAGGGTTCACTGCATTGCAGAGAGCCTCACTGAGTAGTTGAGGCTATCCTCGAACCACGATCCTCCCATCTCAGCCTCCCAAATGCTGGGATTACAAGCGTGCGTCACCATGCCTGGCTTGCACGTAATCTCTTTAAGGCGCATTTAAGAAAACTTTGAAAGAAACAGCCCACTCCATTGCATTAAGACTGGACGAAGTGGAGCGTCAGGCACTCAGGTAATGCCCAGGACATGCCAGCTCTTAGGAGCTGACCACGCTGCGTCCTGTGCCCTGCTCCTGGCCGCAGCCCTGCACTGGTCCTGGCTTCCCAGCAGGAGGCGCTGCTCTGGGAGGCCTGTTGTTGAACCTGGGCAGTCGGAGGAGCTGTGCAGGGAAGGAAGGGCCTGGCCGGTGGGGAGGACAGTGGCACGACTCTGGTTGCTCAAAACATTTCCTGAGTGAGGCTGAGGGCCGCCGGCCTGCTGCGTCCCGAGGCCAGCAGGACCCGCGCAGGCTCAGGACGCACTGTGAGCGGAGCCTGGCTGGGCACCTGCTGGACAATTAGGCGCTACCGTCCCAGCGCACAGCAAGCTACGAGGACCAGAAGCCACCAGGGCGGCCTTTCAGATCTTGGTCTCACTAGCATCCTTCCCAACCAACCAATGTGACGCCTGTCTATCAGTGCCTTCACTCGACAAAGCTTCATTAAGCACCGGCACCATCCGAGTCAGGCTCTGAGGCTCCCAGGGTGTTCACTGACCCGGGGACCAGGCGTCCGTCAGTTTGCCACAGGAAACGCAGAGCAGTGGTGCTCAAGCCTCAGTGTCCAGACTCACGGCCTCTGCGTCGCCCTCGAGCCTTATCTGCTGAGCTCAGGACAGCCACAGAATGAGCTCAGTGCTGCTACCTCTGCTTAACCGCGGCCACGCTGAGTCGTGCTCTCAAAAGCAGCCTAGCCCAGCTGCAATGGCGCACAGCCGCAATTCCAGTACTTGGGAGGCTGAGAGAGGAGGATCCTTGGCAGTTTAGCAAGACTCTATTTGTTTATTTGTTTGTTTGTTTTATTCTTTATTTAGAAACAAGGTCTCACTAAGTTGTGGAGGGCCTCACTAAGTAGCTGAGGCTGGCCGCAAACCTGGATCCTTCCAAGCCTCCCAAGTACTGGGATTACAAGCATGCACCACCATGCCCGGCTCAAGACCCTGTTTAAAAAAACAATAGGGCTGAGGTGTGGCTTAGAGATAGAATGCATCTGGGTTCAACCCCCTGTACCGATACATACATACATAATACATATTAGATCACATAACCAGGTGTGGTGGTACATGCATGTAATCCCAGTACTTGGGAGTCTGAGACTAGAAGCAAGGAGATTTGAAGCCAGTATACCATAATTTAGGGAGACCTTGTGTGTGTGTGTGTGTGTGTGTGTGTGTGTGTGTGTGGGTGTGTGGGGGTGTGGGGGTGTGTGTGTATGTGTGTGTATGTGTGTGTGTGTGTGTGTGTGTGTGTGTGTGTGTGTGTGTCACTGGTGATGGAATCCAGCGGCTTTCTACCAGTAGCCCTATTTTTTATTCTTTGTTTTGAAACAGGGTGTCACTAAATTGCTAAGGGCCTCGCTAAGTAGCCGAGGCTGGCCTTAAACCTGTGGTCTTCCTGTCTCAGTTTCCCAAGTACTGGGATTACAAGTGTGTGTCACCACACCCGGCTGGGAGACCTAGTTTCAAGACAAAAAGAATTTGGGTGGGGACATAGCTTAGAAGTAGAAGGCCCCTGGGTTTTATCACCTGTACCACATGCACACTAAGTGTTGTAGGTTATTTTGTTGGGCGTGGTAGTGCACTCCGGTAATCTCAGTATTTGGGAAGCTGAGACAGGAAGATCACAAGTTCAAGGCCAACCTCAGCAACTTGGCAAGATCCTTTTCAAAATTTGAAAAAGAGCTGGTGGTTTAGTTTAGAGGTCGAATATTCCTGGGCTCAATCTCCAGTACAAAAATGAAAGCAAGCAAGAAAGCAGGAAGCAGGAAGGAAGAGAGAGAGGAAGGAAGGAAGGAAGGAAGGAAGGAAGGAAGGAAGGAAAAAAAAAAAGAAAAGGCGAGGAAGAGGCGATCCGCGAGGGCGTGTGCGGCATGCTGGCTCCCAGGTAGAAGTAGGTCACAAGCTGCAGTGGGAACAGGAACAGGAACAGGATGTCCCCAGCCGGGGTTTGGACACCGCTGAGTCAAAGTGGAGGTTCCCATGGCGATGGAAGGCCGCCTCTCTTTGAGCCCAGCAGCCCAGCGATGCGGGGGCCGGTCAAGCGCTGCTCTGAAAACCCGCTCGCTTCTCCTCTCTCCCGTCCCGATTGGAAATGCCTGTGCGACTTGCCCCGGGCCTGTGTGGAGTTTCAGATGGCTTCCCACACGGTGCCATGATCTGCAGATGAAGCGCTCCAGCCACACACGGTCTTTCCCCACAGCCCCCGCAGATCCCTAGACAGTGGTCCACTTTAAGGCTCCAGCGGTGTGAGGCTTTCTGCTAGCCGAAAACTCGAGGTATATTCCAAGTTTTCTTATTTTATTCCTTCAGTACTAGGGACTAAACCCAGAGGCATTCTACCTCGGGGCCACACTCCTAGGCCTTTTAATTTTTATTTTAAAGCAGCATCTTGCTAAATTGCTGAGAGTCGTACTAAGTTGCTGAGGCTGGCCTTGAACCTGCAATCCTCCAGTCTCAGCCTCCTAAGTGCTAAGATTACAAGCATGTACCACCAGCTAACTTTTCTGATTTTAAAAAATATTAAGAGAAAGATGAATGAACGAGATCCTGCTGTTTCCAAAAGATCTCTGAGAACTTTGGCCCTGGATTTTTTGTTTCTTTCTTTTTAATGTCTCTTGGGGATATATTCAGGAAAAGATGGTTAGGGCCTCTTCCCTTGCTCCCTCCCTCCCCCGCCTGGTTTCCCTTGTTCATCCTGGTTCCCCTTGTTCATCCGGTTGGATCACATGCCTAAACCACCCATGCACCCGCACCCGGTGCTCCATCTTAGATAAGACATAGAATTCTCAGTTCACAGGATCTCAGGGCTGGAAACTGTGTTACCCCAGAAAGGACTGAGCACAGAGCTGCTGGAGACTTTAAGACTTTAATTAGACGAGGCGCGCCCTTTTGTGCAGGGCTTTGGTGTGGTTGCTGTCTTCTTGGGTCCTGCCATTCGTTTGATAAGTCCTGGTCTTATAAACCGACTCACAGTAACCAGGCTTAAAATAAACTAACATATAAAACCAAAAGCCCATATTCGTGTTTTACAGTAGGGGATATTCATTTTCAGTGATAGAATTCTTAGGCTTCTCTTATTCAGTGGTAGAGTATTTAGGAGGTTTAATTAGTAAGCCAACACTCGATTATCGATAAAAATCCTCAGCACACAGGGAGGCAGACAATCTGAAGATTCTTAGCTCTGGAACAGAAACCCCTGATAAATATCCCTGCCCAAGACAGGATCATAGAAGAATACTCTATGATTCTCTTGCCAGGACACCCCTGGGAAAACAAGGATTGCTAAGTTCTGCTCCTTTGGGCTTCTAGAGGGTCCCCTGAACCCCGTTCTGTTGGTAACACATCGCAGTTGATCGGGTTTCAACTGTCCCCAGGCTAAGATGATTTGCAATGATAGTTGTTTTCAAACTGCGTCTTGGTCACTGTGAGTCCTGATTTACTGATGTTCTGGTAGAAGGGATTGGTTGCGAATTGCATCTCTTTCCAGGGCATTGAATTTCCATATTCCCACAGGAAGCCTCCTAGGGCCTCCTCCGGCGCTCACTCAGTCCAGCACTTTAGAACGTGAATCCCCAGCGCCGTCTCCCCACCGCCATGGCTTGGGTGTGGAGCTCACCGCTCCACGGGGCTCCAGACTTTCCAAGCAAGATGTCGGCAGAGAGTGGGAACCAACCAGGAGATCTGATCGATGCCCCATCACGCGCGGCTCCCACCCTGGGGACGAGATGTTCTAGGTGCTGTGGGATATAAAACATAAGTGCGATCTGGAATCAGTAGCTGGCCTGTTCCCAAAGCTCTGGGACACGAGGGCTCGGGCCTTTATGGACTTGGCACTGTGTCCGTAGCAGCCCAAAGCTCGTTCAGTTTCCTAGAACAAAGCTACTGGTGTCTGTCTAGGGGTCTGTCCATCAGGGCTCTGAGTGTCTGACACTCTGAGGGAAACAGCTGAGCGTGTGGCCCCCGTGAAGAGCTGGGAGGATCTGGGTGCGGTGGTGGCGCACGCCTGTACCCGGTGCTTGGGAGGCTGAGACGGGCAGAGCACAGACTCAAGGTCAGCCTCAGCAACTTGGCAAGCCCCTCAGCAACCTAGTGAAACCCTGTTTCAAAATTAAACAGGGGGCTGGGCGTGGTGGTGCACACTTGTAAACCCAGCGCTTGGGAGGCTGAGACAGGAGGATCGTGCAGGTTCGAAGCCAGCCTCAGCTACTTAGTGAGGCTCTCAGCAACTTAGTGAGACCCTGTTTCCAAATAAAGTATAAAATAGGTCTGGGAGTATAGCCCGGAGGTAGAAAGCCTCTGGGCTCCATTCCCAGCACCACACACACACACACACACACACACACACACACACCACAACAGGACTAGGGGTATAGCTTAGAGGTAGAATGTTCCTGGAGGGCCAGGACCCTGGGAGGCTTATCAGAGTATTGAAAATCCTCTCCTGCTTTGTACCCTCTTGGCAGGGCTATAGCACTTTCTTTCAAAGATTCTTGTTAGAATGCAAATAATTTTGCATGAAATCAGTAACAGGAAGACCTAAGTATAGGAGCAAAGAGTGAGACCTTAAGATAAGGGGCGGGAGGAGGGGCTTGAATGACCTGGGTCTGCTGAGGATGGTGCTGAGACACGGCTGCCAAGGGCTCCGATCCCCAAAACAAGATTCTGTGCTGAGGTTTCTTTGGCCTTTTTTTTTTTTTTCTTTTTCGCTGACACAGTTCTAAAACTGGGGAGTTTTCCCTCCACATCTGTCTTGAACCCAGGGAACTGGCTCCTGGTTGAGGCCTCAGCTCTCCAGCCTGCTGATGGCAGTGCAGCCTATGCCAAGGTACTTAATTTCTCTGAGCCTTAGTTCACCTAACTGTGAAAGAGAAAAAGCAACGCCTCCCCAGCGGGGCCGTTTGTGAAGATTAAGGGAAATTGCCTGTACCGTGTGGCACGCGGTAGACATGCAAAAACAGAAGTTATTATTTCTCCTTTAAAGTCCTAGCCTCTTCCCTTAATGATGTCCATAAAGAATTCCTTCTGCTCCGTTCCCCGGGGCTTATCTAGGTACCGCATTGTTGACTCACGTAATGCGGGAGCCGAATTATAATCAAGGCTATTAACAAACGTGACTTCTGACAAATTAGCGTCGGCCTTGGAGGGTCAGAAATGCAAGCGCCTCGCCACGGATAACTTACACGCTTACATGGTAAAATCACGTTCAGTCAGGCGTCCTCTTCCTGAAGGAGGGCCTCATTCTTTCCTGCTATCTTCCTCCTTTTCCCATCATTAAGATGGTAACCTGCAGGACATCTTTGAGCAGATTTCTCTCCCTATTTCCCCCCTCCCAGGTTGGTCAGGGCTGACCACGGCAGCTCCCCAGTCTCTGGGGGTGAGTAGGAGTGAGGTTCCCGTGCCCTGGATATTCAAGGTCACAGCTTTTTTCTTGGTGTCTGATGGAAAGAGAAAGAAAAAAGGGCCCCCGCTGTCATGTCAGGTTACCCATAGCTCTACCCGCCATCCTCAGTCATCCCCCCCGGGAAGGTGAGCCCCAGGAGGACCGGGACACGCATCAGTACATGGCGGCTAAACAGCTGCGTGATTGTCTGAGGCTCTGGCTGCTGGAGCAAGGTTGCCTGGCACATCTGGGAAGTAGCCCCGCTCTGGAACGTCAAGCCACACCCGCCAGTCCAAGCAAGGGAACCTCCATTCTGGTCCTGAGACCGCATCTTCCAGCAGCAGCAGCAGCAGCAGCAGCAGCAGCAGCAGCAGCAGCAGCAGCAGCAGCAGCAGGAGGAAGCCTCCTGCACCTTCCTTCCCAGGAGAGCCTCCTAGGGGCGGCTCTGAGTCCGCACGGCCATTAATCATTTTGAGGAGGAAATCAGAATGTAGTGTCGCCTTTCCCCAGTGTTGGCCTACGGTGTGTGTGAACCTCACACCCGGCTCTCGCCAACCAGATGGGAGGTTTCTCCTCTGGCGTTTGCCTTCTGGGCCCGGGCCACCCACGAGTGCCGGGGAGTTTGGCCACATCATTTTCTGCTGCTCTGGATGCCAACAGCACACTCAGCAATAGAGCCAAACATGCCAAGACACGGCTCTCGCCTGCCCCAGAGGCTTGTGGGGTAAGTTAAACAGACAATAAAAAGCAGGCTTCAAATCTGCCAGAGGAGAAGGCACTTAAAACTCTCAGCGGGGGCTGGAAAGAGAAGGCTTTTAAAGTCTTTTCAATTCCTCGTCTTCGCTTGCCTTCAGCATCCGAGCCGTCTGGGAATTGTCCTGCCTCTTCTCTGTCTATGTGACCATTTCAGGATGACTGACTGGTCCTTTTGTGAGCAGGCAAAGGTTTGGTGATGTTGGCTGTGGGTGTGCAAAGCTCGTCCCGGGCGGCCCAAAGCAGCGGAGGCGCCTACACTTGGCAGCAAACACCTCCGCGCCTGCTTTTCTTCCCAGGCAAGACGCTATTACTGAGCTGATGATTCAAGATCACCAATCAGCACAGCTCTGTCCTTTGGGGGAAACATAATCCATAGGACAGCTTTCACCTGGGCTATTTCTGAACACCGCGAGCCAGGGCCCAGGACGGGATATTTTAGAAGGTAGGAGAGCCGGGCGCTGTGGGCCAGGCAGCTCCTGGGCTGGCGTTTCACGGGTGACTCCTCACTGCCCGGCTGTGAGTCAGATGTCCCTGGGTCACCTGGGTGCGCCAAGCCCACGAAATGTCCCTTCTCCTCACAGAGTCTGACCTGGATCCCGTCCGGCTCCTGAGGAGCGTGAGGGAAACTGCAGTGTCCTCTGGGGTTTCGCTTTCTGGTTCCTGCTGGATGGCGTTTTAAATAAAAGTTATGTTCGCTGGCCAGTGAGAGCATCAGAAGTAAGATAGTGAATTCAACAAGTCAGGCACGAAGATGGCACCAGAACCCGAGACCTAGGAAGCATCATGCTTCCTCAGATCTGGAGTGGGGCTCCGCCCGGCCCAGTAAATGAGGGGGCTCCGTCTGGGTTGTGTTAAAGCCAGAGAGCTGGCCTGAAAGTTCCTTCTCCCTGCATTTCTCCCTCCCTTCCTCCCTTCCTCCCTCCTTCCTCCTTTTCTTCTTCCCTTTTTCCCTCCCTCCCTCCCTTCCTTTCTCCCTTCCTTCTCTCCTTCCTTCCTCCCTGCCTCTCTTCCATCCTTCCTTCCTTCCTTTATTCCTCCCTTATTTCCTCTCTCCCTTCCTCCCTTCCTTCCTCCCTTCCTCCCTTCCTTCCTCCCTTCCTTTCTTCCTCCCTTCCTCCCTCCCTCCCTTTCTCCCTTCCTTCCTCCCTTCCTCCCTTCCTTCCTTCCTGTTATGGTTTGAAATGGTGGGGGTTCTTTTTCATATTCAACTAAGGTTGGTTGAATAGAAAAATTTAAACTAACAGGCAGCTCAGTGCAGCTTTAACAAATCTTTATTACAAAATTAGGAAATAGAGCAGTAAGAAATAGAGACGAGAAAGAAAAAGCAGCATGATGACCCGCGGTGCTGGAGAGCCCGAAAATGGAACTCCGGCCCCTTTTGGGGACCCCAACCTTTAATAGATTTTGTGTTGGTATCTTTCTCATCAGCGTTACCAAGGCAATGGGCTAGTTACTTATTCCTTAGCCAGGTGGTGCCTCTTTGTCTCCGGACAGTACGCTTACTAAGTGCAAGGGTCAAGAATCTACCTGGCCCTCGGCTCTATTGTATTGGGCAGTATTGGTTGCTCATCAGCTAGGGTGCTTTGAAGCCGCACACAAAGTTTACCTTTCCTATGCCCAGGCCGGATCCCAGAGGAGAGGAGGTAGACAGAGGCACTGGTTGCCTCTATTGTAATTTTAGGGCTAAAGGCTTCTGTTGACTCTAAGGCTTTTACTGTAGGTCAGTGATTAGAATGAAGGGCAAAGACAGGGAGGAACTCTGCATTGTAATCGCTGCAGCCCCCTCCCTGCCTGAGTGCCTGCACAGCACCCAGGCTCTGACTGTATTTTACACTTTGGAAATTATCAAAGCAATTTTCCAATAACAGCATATTAATACATTTCGATGCCTCTTCCCAATGCTGGCACACTTCCTTCTTTCCTCCCTTCTTCCCTCCCTCCCTCCCTCCCTCCCTTCCTCTCTCCCTTCCTCTCTCCCTTCCTCCCTTCCTTCCTCCCTTCCTCCCTCGCTCCCTCCCTTCCTTCCTTTCTCCCTTCCTTCCTTTCTCCCTTCCTTCCTCCCTTCCTCTCTCCCTTCCTCCCTTCTTCCTCTCTCCCTCCCTCCCTTTCTTCCTCCCTCCCTCCCTTCCTCCTTCCCTCCCCTCCTTCCTCCCTCCCTTCCTTCCTCCCTCCCTTTCTTCCTTCCTTCCTTTCGGTGCTAGGGGTTAAACCCAGGGCCAGTCTACCTCCAAACTATACCACAGCCCTATTTTTTCTTTTTTGAAACAGGGCCTCACTTAGTTGCTGAGGCTGACCTTGAACCTGTGATCCTCCTGCCTCCGCTACCCAAATATTGGGATTCCAGGTGTGTACCACCAGGCCCTGCTAATCTTGAGGATTTAATACAGTGATCTCAGGGGCTGGAGCTGAGGTGCCCACCCATAAAGGGACATTGGTCACTGGGAACCTGGGGAAGGGACTGAGGGGCAACCGGCGGGACCTTGTGAATGGAGCCAGCAGAGGAGAGCGTGAATGGATTCTGACCTCCTCCGACATTTCCCTCTCTCCTTTCAGCCCTGCCCTCCTTAGCTTACTTCATCTCCTAACAGCCTGAGGTCAAGTGGGCAGCCTGGGAAAGGTTTCCTGGCCAAGGCTTCAGACACAGGGCAGTTTCCAGAGGCTTCTTGCTCTCAGGGGTCAGCCACGGCTCCTCCTCCGCAGCCTCTGGAAGCCAGAGGCCGCATCCCAAGTCCCCAGGTGAAAAATAGATTTCTGTCTGAGGTCGGCCGTGTAGTCTAGGAGCCGTTCCTCAGCCTGATGGAGTGTACTCGGGAGACCTGGTTCCAGTTTTAGCTTCTCCACTTACCAGCTTGGGCCATAGTAATAATAAACATTAATACAGAGTTGACAAAACAGCTTCTCACCCCTTCCCGGATTTGATTCTCCTAAGATTGTGTGAGTAATCAGGACAGATTTTGTTATTTCTACTTTATAGAAGGAAACCTGAAGTTAAGCACGTGACCAAGGTATCATTTCTTGCTGGCATATGTCTGTGATCCCCATACTTGGGAGGATCACAGGTTTGAGGACAGCCTTAACAACTCAGTAAGGCCCTTTATTCCAAATAGAGAATAAAATAGGGATGGGGGTATAGCTGCCCTGGGTTCAGTCCCCAGCACACCACACACACACACACACACACACACACACACACACACACAGAGTGTTATTTCTTTAATAAGTGAAATCCAGGACACAGAGCTATGATTTCTTAAGTTGAAACTCCAATACGATTCCACATTGTTGTTCCCTGTTTCTGCCTTTGTCTCTGTCTCTGTCTCTATGCCTCTGTCCCTCTCATTCATTTTTGATGTGTTAAGCGAGGGTATTTGGAACAAATGATCTCTGAGGGCCCTTCTAGCTCTCAGCTAGACTCCAGTGTCTTTCCGTTTTCTGATGCACCTGTGTTCATCCAAAGGACTCGGAGTCATGACCGCCGCAGCAGCGTTATGATCATTCAGATCCCTTCCCACTCTGTTATCTGTATCCCGTAACACTTTTTATAATTCATGGCAGACACTTTGTACAAGGATGGGACCTATTTGGATCAACAATAGAGGACTACTAGTTTATTTCTTGGATTCTACTAGCAAATAAAGAAACAGCCCACAAGGGCGTGCACACCCCAGCATTCCCATTACATGAGCCCTGAACGTCTAAACACAGCGTAGACCTCAGCTATCCTTCCACACAGATGCCAAGTTCAGAACATCTCCCTCATTGTCTAGGATCTAAAGGCATTTAGATCCTTGGGAAACGGCAGTAAGAGTGCAAAGGGATGGAGAATATTGATGCACACGGCCTCTAAGTGATGAAGAACAGAAATGGAGCAGGGAATGATTAATGCCAGCAGAGAAGCTCCAGCTGAACACTCAGTCCATTAATTGCAAAAGCCACAGACTGAAAGCAGCTCTCGCTTACAGAGGCTTCTTAGACATATGGTGTTTTCTGCTGCAGAGAGGAGGTGGTTAAGGTTATTAGTGGAAAGAAAACCTAGATTTAAGATCTCATTTATTAGTGCATGGCTTAACCTCTTTTTGTTTTGGGCTTGTTATTTATCACATCTAATTTGCAGTCATAAAAAATGATGTATCAAATAATGGCATAAAGTTTTTCAAGGCAAATTTGTATTGTTTCAAAATAAAACATAGTCACGGCCTTCAAAGTAGCCTGGGATCATCAGCCTGGCATGGTGGCACACACCTGTAGTCCCAGTATTGAGAGGCTGAGACAGAAGGATCGCAAGTTCAAGGCCAGCCTCAGCCTTTAGTGAGGCCCTCAGGAATTTAGTGAGATCCTGTTTAAAAAAAAAAAATAGTTTAAAGGTCTGGGGTGTAGCTCAAAGGTAGAATGGCCCTGGGTTCATTGCCTGATACCAGAAAAAAAAAAAAAAAAGTATCATAGACAGTGATAAGCAGCAGGCTTTGATTACTTCTGATAGGAACTGACAGTAGACTCTCCTCTCGCCCTGAGTTGCTGTGGTTAAGAATCCATGGGCCATAAGCGTGCAGGTCTCTGTAAAGCCTTTAAATCAGATTGAACTTCAGCGTTGACTCTCTATCTTTTTTATGTCTCTCCTATTGTTCTTTGTCTTCCTGATTTACTTCACGTGATGTCCTCAACCTGTTTTTCCAGAGCTGTTTAGAATTTTCAGTTTGGGCTGTAATTTTATTTTATTTTATTTTATTTTTTAGTACTGGTTATTGAACCCAGAGACATTATGTCTTCGAGCTACACTGGCAGTCCTTTAAAAAACATTTTTTTTTTTCCTTCGAAACAGGGTCTCGCTAGGTTGCTGAGAATTTGGATAAATTGCCGAGGCTGGTCTTGAACCTGCGACCCTCCTGTCTCAGCCTCCCAGGTAGTAGGATTACAGCTGTAGGTTGCCGCGCCAGCTTGGGCCGTGGTGCTGTTAATCAGCAGGAGTCTTTGCTTCTCATATTTGTTCTTTGGCCTCCATCAGGTCTTTGCTCAGATGTCAACTTGCCAGTGAAGACTCTCTGATCACTGCATCAAATTTATAAAACCCCTCTGTGTTTCTGCCAGCCCTGCCTAACCCCATCCCGTGCTATTTGTTTTTTTCTCGGTAGCATTTATCATCCTACGGCATATTATGTTTAACTTACAGTTTTATTACTTCTCTGATTCTGTCCACTAGAATGAAGGCTTCGCAAGAACCATGATGTCTAAGTGTCCTGTACACTAGTGCACTGCTCCTAGGACCTCCAATGGCCTCTTATACAAATAGGTGCAGCTAATATCTACTGAATGCACTAACGGATCATCCTTTTTTTTTATAGTATTCAGTTCTTGTTTCATGGACACAAGATCTTCTTATAGGCCTCTGAGGCTATAACGACATCTCTGATTTTTTTTCTTCTATTCTGGGCATTTCCTCTGTTCCTCTGAGTTCCTCCCACCCCACTTGGTTAGTTGGTTCTCCCTCTTTCTTCTGGGTGCTTCCTTCTAATGCCGAGTGATCTTTGGCTGTTCCTTCACTGGGCCCAGGTGAGTGAGTCACGGATGGAGCTCGCTGACCAGCCAGCTTCATGGATGTGTGAAGATGTTTCCATAAATACCTACCTACGTTTTCTCTTGAGCAATTCATTTTCTGCAAAGACGAGTCTTCAACTTTCTGCTTGAGGATCATAAACCAGTCAGCTAGTGTTCTGGGAGCCTCATGGGAAAGAGGACTGTAGGTCTCACTGTTTAGCAAGGAGACTTCGTGCACCTCCCTTCTGCCCCTTGCTTGTCTGGTGTCTCTGGATTTAGAGCCTCTGGGGATTATTTGCTCCCGACAATAAGATTCCCAATTGCTGTCAGGATTGAGGGGGTGCAACAAACCTGCTCTGTAGAGAGGTCGGGGAGCGGGGCCTAACAACCGGATTTCCACCCACTGCACCTTTCTAAGGTAACTGTGCCTCCGACCCCAGGCTCTGAGTCAGCGGCGCGACGTGGCTGGCTTATCATTGGCGTTCCCCCCGAGCACGCTCGCTTGACTTTCTCCCTTCTGCCGAGTCAGTTGCCGTTCCATGACTCAACTGTCCACTTTCCAGACCGTGGACGCCCACTGTCTAGGGTCACGCTCCTCCATGTCCTGGGCCCTCGTGTTTTTCCTGTTTTATTCCTTTACGATCACTTCAGTGGTGATTCAGAGAGTGGAAATCGACGCCTGTATTTAATCTGCTATGTGTAACAGAAGTCTGGGGTAAGGACCACATGAAGTGAAGGGACCCACTGTGTTAATGCTTACTATGTTTAATCCAGTCACCCTGGCTCCATTTCTGAATCTGCTGGGATTCGGGTACGGTGCTGTTATACTCGAGGAACACTGCCACGCTGGTGCTGGTTAAAAACCAACAAACTCGCTTCGCCGTGCAGATTTAGGAAGCCCTTAGAGTCTGGTGCCAGGAAATAAAGTAAGTGCGAGAGGAAATCGCATAAATCCCGGGAGCAAGTTCCGAGTTTGCTGCAGTCCTTCCCAGAAGGGAGTGCTGCCGAGTTTCGGATGCTCTGGCTGGGAAGTTCTCTGCTTCCAACTCCCCTTGGAGACCTCCTCAGCCCCCGAGTCATCCCGTGTCCAAGGGGAAGGTGGGTTTGTTGTGCCCATGGATCGTTTACCCAACACACTTTGATGAGTGCCTCTACTGCGTGAGCCGCTGGCAAGGTGGGGGTTAAAAGTTGAATTCTGAGCTTCTGCAATCTAATTGGCAAACATACATTACAAAATAATAAAATAAGCTGGGGGCTGTGGCACATGCCTATAATCCCAGTACTTAGGAGGCCGAGGCAGGAGCACTACCATACCTGGCTCTTATTTTATTTATTTATTTATTTATTTATTTAATTTATTTTTGGTGGTACTGGGGTTCCTGGAAGCCCTTCTACCTCCGGGCTACACTCCCAGACCTATTTTTACATTTCTATTTGGAAACAGGGTCTCCTAAGCCAGTGCGCGCGGCTGGCTTCAAACCTGCGCGATCCTCCTGTCTCTGCCTCCCAAGCGCGGGGATTACAAGTGTGCGCCACCACGCCCGGCTCTTATTTTTAACGTATTTTATTTATTTATTTGTTTATTTATTTATTTATTTATATTTATTTGTGGTACTGGAGGTGGAACCCAGAGGCTTCCTACCTCCGGGCTATACTCCCTCCCAGACCTATTTTACATTTTATTTGGAAACAGGGTCTCAGTGAGAGCCTCACTAAGTAGCTGAGGCTGGCTTCGAACCTGCGCCATCCTCCTGTCTCAGCCTCCCAAGTGCGGGCATTCGGGGATTACAAGCGTGCGCCACCACGCCCGGCCTTATTTATTTATTTATTTTTAGTACTGGGGATGGAACCCAGAGGCATTCTACCTCCAAGCTACATCCCCAGTCCTATTTTTTATTCTTAATTTTGAATAAAATTAAAACAATTAATTTTGAATAAAATAAAAACAGGGTCTCACTGAGTTGCAGAGGGCCCCACTAAGTAGCTGAGGCTATCCGCAAACCATGATCCTCCTGTCTCAGCCTCTCAAATACTGGAATTACAAGCATGTTCCGCCACCATGCCCGGCTTCTTATTTTTTATTTTGAAACAGGTGTCAGTAAGTGGCTGAGCTGACCTCAAGCCCATGATCCTCCTGTGGTGGCCTCGCAAGTACGGGCGTGTGCCACCACACCCAGCTAAAACCTTTGTGTTAAGTTAGGCCCATGTGAATGATCATTAACTTAATCACATCTGCAAAGTAATTCTCACCATGAAAGATGATATATTCACAGATCCTAAAAATTAGGATGTGGACGTTTCTGGGGGGCCAATATTCTGCTTATTGCAATAGGGGTAACCCTCTCAACCCACTGCTGGCTTGCATTTTCTCTTAACCTACAAGTCTATCTTTGGGCCTTTGGGCCTCTCTGGGAATGCTCAGTAAACAACAGAGGTGCTGAAATATTCAGGACTTCATTATCATTATTATTATCATTATTGTTGTGGTGCTGGTAGTGGTACTAAGGATCGCACCCAGGGACATTCTACCTCTGAGCTACACCCTCAGCTCCATCTCATTTTTTTATTGTTGAAACAGGGTCTCCCTAAGCTGCTGAAGGCCTCACTAAGTTGCGGAGGCTGGCTGCAAACCTCGGATCGTCCAGTCTCAGCCTCCCAAGTCCTGGGGTAGTGGTGTGCACCCCCACGCTCAGCTTAGAACTTTACTTTTCTGGGCTCTAGGTAGCCTGTGTGTAGCAGGGTGTCTCTGGACACTAGCTTCCTCCTGGGTTTCGCTTCTTCCCCCAAAGGGAAGTTGTGCAGCTGGCTGGGCTTCTTCTCTGTGGGATTTTCCAGTGGGAGCCAGATGTGTCCCAGCTCTGCCAGAGCGGGAGCCATGGCCCAGATGCTGACATCGCAGCCTGGCTAACAGAGAGGCTGAGGGACAGCTTTCTGCAGCCATCATCTCTCTGTGCCATTACTAGCAGACCATTGCTACTATAAACCAGAGGAGACCCATGCAGACACAAGCGTGGAGGGCGGAGGAGAGGGCACCCAGAGCGGGGCGAGGCTGGGACGTTTCCATGCAAAGTTTGGATTCTTTGAGAAATGGCTAGATCCAAAGAAGCTGTGGAATTTCCTTTTGATCTGGAAGAGTTTAAAGAGATTTGGAAGCCAGTCGTGGTAGTGCATGCTTGTAACCCTAGCATTTGGGAGGCTGAGACAGGAAGATTGTGGTTTGAGGACAGCCTCCCTCAGCTTCGTGAGGCCCTCTGCAACTCAGTGAGACCCTGTTTCAAAATAAAGATTAAAAAATAGGGCTGGGGTGTAGCTCAGAGATAGGATGCCCCTGGGTTCCATCTTCAATACTGCAAAAACAAACAAACAAACAAAAAAACAAACAAAAAAAAGCAATTTGGGGTAGTCCTCATGGCCTTGGCTCAAAAGTGGCTCAGGCTCAAAGGTGGACAAGTGTCTTTAGGATGTCTGTAGAATCTTTCTCCCGTGGCCACAGAATCTGGTTACATCTCGCTTTTATCCTAGAGCCCACGAAGACGCCAAACCTCATTTTCAATCTCTTCTCTTCTTGCCTCAGTTTCCCTTTGGTTCCAGTCCGCATGACTCAGTAACTCTAATTTATTCAGCATTCAGTGCTTTTTAAGCTGAATATTCTCAGTGATTAATAGCACATCCTGTACCTTATAATTTAATTCTGCGGTGCATCCTGGGTTACCATTTCCCCGAAAGACAGATAAGGTAAAACTGCCAGTTTTTTTTTTTTTTTTTTTTTTAATATTCCCATATTGGTGAGAGCAGAGAAGACAGAAAGGAACAGATTTAACTTTAAGAGTCTGGGCTCCACGTGCAAATTCTAGAAAAGACCCACTGCCCTTCAGGGTAAATAAGCAGTTCTCTAAAGAAAGCTGGACGGCTGGCTGGTCGGGGGTGCTTGGATCTGAGGCCACAGGTTCAGTTTGGTGCACGGTAGGGGTGGCTTGTGCCTCTGGCCGGGGTGGGCTGGGGAGATGCGCTAGCAGCAGCCACCTTTGCGAGGCTCCTGGAAGCTCAGCCTCACTGCGGGGGCCTGCAGTAGCTCATCCCACAGCCCTTCAGGAGAGGCAGGAGCCCAGAGAGAATGCCTGGTGGCTCTTCATTAGGAGAGAAAAGGTGTTTCTGTTAAGGGCTCCTGGACTCCCCTGGCCACCCCTGCTCAGCTTCCCTCTGCCACTTAGCTCCTGGCTGTCTCCTCTCCCATCATCCTGCCTGTCCAGCAGACACTCTGCCTGCTCATGAGCAGCCCTCCTCCTCCTCCCCCCTCCTCCTCCACCTCTCCCTCCCCCTCCTTCTCCTCCTCCTCCCCCCTCCTCCTCCACCTCTCCCTCCCCCTCCTTCTCCTCCTTCCCCCTCCTCCTCCACCTCTCCCTCCTCCTCCACCTCTCCCTCCTCCTCCTCCTCCTCCTCCTCCTCCTCCTCCTCCTCCTCCTCCTCTTGTCCCCAGCTGTGAGCTGAAAAACAGGCTCTGGCTGCTCTGAAGACCCCTCCTGGCTGCCATGCATGTTTTATGACTGCGGCTGTGATTGATGTCTGTTGCTCCCCCAGCCGCCCTCGCCCCCTACAGCTCTGCATGCTGGGAGGGGTTCTTTTTGGGGATCTCAGCTGAGTCTCAGCCTGAAAACCCAGCCTGGACCTGGAATAAACCCAGGGAAATGGGTGGGGAGGGAGAGGCAGACAGAGGAGGTTTCTTCGCATTTCTAAGAGTGCAGATGGGCATGGGCTCCTTAGACAGGGAAGGGGACTCTGAGCCCTGAAGGGGGGGACATTTCTCTCTGCATATTTTACTGTAGACGTCTGAGAGCACATGAAAGGGGAGGACTCTACCTACTGGAATAGACTACACCTCTCTAATCCCGTTTGCATTAACCCTTAAAAAGCCAGGTGGGCAAAAGAAATAGACACTTGTAGTTTGATAAGAAACAGCGCGTTTATTCCAGAGTCCCTTTGGACACCACCCCTCCCAGCTGCTCACTTAAAGTCATGGCGAGTTGACTCAGATTTCCTGTTACTACCTGCCGCCTTCTTCAGCAGGAACCTCAGGTGCCAACCCCTCCACCAGGACCCGCTCAGGAGGGGACAGGAACTGATGATCAGATCAGCCTGAGGCCCAGGGGCACCACCGGCTAACGCTGAGGAGGAGTTTGGAGGGCTCCTGAGGAGGAAACAAGGGGAAGCCCTCTGCCAGCCAGCCGCTGCCCCACCCTCCTTTGTTCTGGTCCTGGCCTGGCTGCTTTTACAACACAGCCTGGTACTGAGGGACCCCTCCCCTGGTGTCCCCATGGCTCCCCACCAGATCTAGGATCGGAGAGGCTCCGCGTTTGTTTAACAAATGCCCATCTGCAGTGTACCATGTGCCAGCGCCTGTTTAAAACACACACAGCCCTGTGTGGCGGGGACCAGCTTCATCTCCCTTCCATGGATGGGGCAGCTGAGGCCACACAGGTTACGTGGCTGGCCCGCGGGCACACAGCGGGAGTGCTGGAGCTGGGATTGGACCCTGGGTGCTGGGGCTCCAGACCCACGCTCCCCATCACTGCCGCATCTCCCCGTGCTCCCTGCCTCCCTGTTGGCCGTCCACCTCCCCACGGGAAGGGGGAAGAGCAGTGGGAGCAGAGTGAATTGAGCTCAGAACTGGGGGTGGATGACCCTGGGCCGTGTGCTGTGTTGTGTCCTATCTGTGCACTTAAGCTTTCTAAGCCCGGTTCTGCATCTTGCTGAGGAGGGGCTGGAGTGGGTGACCCCTCCACTGGGCTGAGTTTGGGCCTGACTATCACTGTAGCTGTTTGGACCTCACCTTGGGGATGACCAGGGGAAGGGAGAACAGGGAGGAGGGCAGACTCCCTCAGCAAACAGTGGTGGGTGGGCAGCCTGTGTCGGAGAGGTGTAGAGCTTAACGTGGCTCTGCCTGTGGCCCTCCACGGGGGGACAGCAAGGCCTTAGATAATGATCCTAGCAGGTTATCCGCATGGCAGTCTAGGGATTGTTAAAAGCTACTCTTAGGCCTTCTGCCACACAAGTGGTGACACAGATTCTAACTACTCGTGAACGGCTTAGAGACATAGAGTTTAATTGGGCTGATGTAGACCATTTACTGAATTAAGGACCAAGGAGTTTTTTGTTTATTTGTTTTTTTGTACTGGGGATGGAACCCAGGGGTGTTCTACCTCCGAACTGCAGCCCCAGCCCTATTTTTTATTCTTTGTTTTGAAACAGGGTCTCACTGAATTGTGGCGGGCCTCACTAAGTAGTAGCTGAGGCTGTCCACAAACCCGGATCCTCCTGTCTCAGCCTCCCAAGTGCTGGGATTACAAGCGTGCGCCACCATGCCTAGCTGGACCAAGGAGCTTAAGATTAAAGTGTACTATTTCTTCCACACTAAAGTATCTCCTTTTTCTATGTACCTGTCTGATATTGGAATAAGTCTTATAACCATCAAATATTATTTATTTATTTATTTATTTATTTATTTATTTATTTATTTATGCAGCCATGGGAACTGAACCCAGGGCCTTACACATGCTAAGTAAGCCCTTTACCACAAAGCATGACCCTCAGCCCTTTTTATCTTTTACTGTTGAAACACACCTGCTGTTAGGAATCAATGGTGCATCACCTCAGGGGAGCTACCATGATCACCAAGGTGGTTTTCCTAGGGCGAGGCTTTTCCATTGCACTCCGGATGTGCTGACCCCTGCGATTTCCCCAAATGTGGGAAACTCGACTATATAATTTGTGGTAGTTGGGGACCATGTTCGCGCCTTCCCCTGTAAAGAAAAAAAAAAAAAAAGAATCGATGGTGCTTGTCAAAATTAAGAAAATATAATAGTATTGCTCTTGTTCTGATCTATGTTGGTGGTGGGTTTAGAAATCATTTCAGTAAAAAAAAAAAAAAGGCACTTTATAAATAATCATGAATACATACACAGAGGCAGAAGTGGGTCTCAGGGAGACTAGAATCCCAGACCTGGAAGGTTGTCATCTCTCTCTTCCTTCCACGTATCTTTGTGCCAACTTCTTTCCTCTAGATGTACAGCATGGCCGGGCGTGGTGGCGACGCTTGTAATCCCTGCGCTAGGGAGGCGGAGACAGGAGGATCGCGCAGGTTTGAAGCCAGCCGTGCTGGCTTAGGAGACCCTGTTTCCAAATAAAATATATATTTATAAAATAGATCTGGGAGTGTAGCTCGGAGGTGGAAGGGTTTCCAGGAACCTCACTACCACACACACAAAAAGTACAGCATGGAAATGACCAATCACAGTCTCACAGAGAAGGTAGATCCCTGTGTTCCCAAGCCTGCCTGCCTGCCTGCCTGTCTGTCTGTCTGTCTCTCTCCTCCCATTGCAGAGGAGGGAAGGAATCCTGTTGGCACCTCTGCCCACTCAGCCAAGGATGAGTGAGGAGTGGGGTCACAGTGTCCAACCTGGCAGCCAAGTTCCTACCAATACAGGCCCACTGGTCCATGCAGAAAGATGCCGTAGATCAAGCAGACACTTCACAAGGTCTCTCCCAGAGGGGACATAGACGTACAGGTGCACAATATCATTCCCATTGGGCTGGGAAGGGCCGTGGTCAGGGCACTGGGAGACGAGGGCACCTGAACTTGAGTCAGAAGGATCCCAGCTCCTGACCAAACCCCATGGTCAGATCAGCAATGACCATGTAGATACAGCCTGTGGCTGGCCAGGGCTTCATTCTGATCTCCACCCCCATCAGAAAGAACTGGAGGACGAAGGGCAGAGGTGGCGCGTTCCAAAAGAAAAGCTATTAGCCTTTTTGTGAGCACCTAGAAGGCCCTTTTCAAAATGCTCTCCCAGGGACCAGATTTTGCTGATTTCAGCCCCTTTGTGCAGAGGAAGCTCAGCCCCTCCACAGAGGTGAGAAGGAGTGGGGAGGAAGCCAGGCAGCCAAGTTCCTGGGCTGCAGAATCTGGCCCCTTGCCTGTTTTAGAGTCAAGTATGTGGGCAGACGGCTGCAGTTCCACCAGGTGGTGGCCCCCACAGGGCTCTGCCTCGCTCCCCTCCCTGCAGCCCGGGGAGCCCAGGGGAGCTGACGTGAGCACCAACCCAGAGCACTGGCAGCAAAGCGGCTTGCTGCATCAGAGAGGACGTCAGGCAAGAGCGAGTGACATTCGGGGCCAGCACCTCCCAAATCTGGGGAGCCAGGGAGCAGAGGGCCAGAGAGGATGGGCCGAAGCTTCCTGGGCAAAAGAAGAAAACTGGCAACCAAAAGGTCAATTTTTCTATCCAGTTCTCCAGGCATCACTCCCAGGAGAACTGCCTGAGTCACTCGGAAACGTCCTTGCGACACAAAGACAGCGGCCAGTGTGTGAGTACAGAGGACTCTGGCTGTCGAGTAAACATTCCCATGGCACACGATTGTCTTGGAAAAATACTGGTCTCGCGGCCTCTAAAGATACCCGAATTTGGGAAGACGTGCTGGGACACAGGCAGTGAGAAGCATTGCTACAAGCAAGCTGTCAGCCTCAGGAGAAGGCATGCGGGCAAATGCGGCCCACTGGGCACGCGGCGTTGGTGATTCTTATGCCAACATTTCTCTATAAGAGGCTGTGTGAACTGAGAGAAACGATGTCACCAATGTCTGTCTACCTGTTTCTGCTTTTCCATAAGAAAAAACAAAACCAAAAACTTCACTTTTGGAAAATGATCATGGTAATGGCTATCCCAACTCTTTGACTCCTGGGTGTGTGACCGGAGACTAAATCTTTTTTTTTTTTTTTCCTGTACTGGGAATTTAACCCAGAACATTCTACCTTGGACTTATACCCACCAGCCCACTTTACTATTATTATTATTATTATTATTATTATTATTAATGTGGTGATGGAGATTGAACCCAGGGGCATTCTACTTCACAGCTACACCCCCAGTCCTATTTTAATTTTTTATTTTGAAACAGAGTCTCACTAACTTGTGGAGGGCCTCGCTAAGTTGCTGAGGCTGGCTGTGAACTTATGATCCTCTCATCTCGGCCTCCCGGGTACTGAAATTACAAGCTTGAGCCACCACACCTGGCTTATTTTTAAATTTTGAAACAGGGTCTTGCTAAGTTGCCGAGGCTACTGCCATCCTCAGGTCTCAGCCTCCCAAGCACTGGGATTATAGGCATCCACCCTGCACCCTTGGCTTGGAGACTAATTCTTTTCCCCACATTACCTTGGTCCTCTCCCAGGCCTCTTCCTCCTGCCCGGTTATCCAGTCTCTTCTTTATATTCAGAGCCAAGGCTGCAGCCAAGTGGCTGCTCCTTCCTGCGTGCATATCTGGAGGCCCCTCTCCCTTCCCCCTCCTCGGCCACCGCAGTGCTGGTCCCCTATCTTCTCAACCCATTTTCCACACAGCCCGGTATTTTCCTTAGGAGATAAGTAAGATCATGGTGCTCCCTTCTCAAGTCCCCTCAGTGACTTCGCATGTCCCTCGGGGTGCGCCCAGCATGAGAAGGTGCCTGCCGAGCGCTCCAGCAGCACTGCACACTCCTGGTCTAGAACGCCCAGATGCCCATCTCAGGTCTCTGTCCACACTGCTACTTCCATTTGGAAAGCTAAGCTCCCAAGTCTCAGACCCCTGGATCCTCTCCTTCGTTTATGTCTCCACGTGAGCTTTCTTTCAACATACCTTCCCTGCCAACTATCTAAAGCGTTCTCGCCTGCCTCCCGTGTGCCTGATCGCTGCGCTCTGTTCATTTATACAGCTTTCTTCATTTGCATTTAGAAACATATTTGTGCACATACTTCAAAATAGATAGCCATGCCGTGTGTCTCCCTCCCCCAGGCTGCAGGAGGCTCTCTGGGCAGAGACCGTGTCTGTTTGGTCCAGTTCTGAGCATCAGCACCCATGCCGGTTGCCCAGGATACAGCAGTGCTCCATAAATATTTATTTACTTCCTTTTAGAGCACTCACTCAGCGTAGCGAGCTGCCTGATGTGCTGAGCACAGGAAATAAAGCACACTTCCTGTGTGGGGCCAGCAGTCATAGCACATGATCTATTATTTGAGTGCCAGCAGAGAAAAGATGGAGGCACTTTAATATCCAAAGCACACTCAAATTACATTTAAACACCCAAATTAGAGCAGGCGTGGTGTAATCCCAGTACTTGAGTCAAGAGGATCACAGTGTCTAAGCCAGCCTCAGCAACTTAGTGAGACCCTGTTTCAAAATAAAATAAGAGCCGGGCGTGGTGGCACACACTTGTAATCCCAGCATTTGGGAGGCTGAGATGGGAGGATCGAGGTTCGCAGACAGCCTCAGCTACTTAGTGAGGCCCTTTGCAACTCAGGGAGACCCTGTTTCAAAATAAAGAATAAAAAATAGGGCTGGAGGTGTAGTTTGGAGGTACAATGCCCCTGGGTTCCATCCCCAGTACCTAAATAAATAAATATATATATAATATACATATATATATGTGTATATATATATATATATATATTGGAGGTATAAAATGTCTCTGGGTTCAATCCCCAGTCTCTCTCCTTCTCTCTTACACACACACACACACACACACACACACACACACACACACACACACACAGGAACATACCAAAACAAAACAGAGGAACAAGACTTATCTTTTTTTCTATATTTTTCTATGTGTGAAACACTCCATTGGGGAAGTAATATGAGATGAAAGATAAAAGCCAGATGTAAAACTTTGGGCCCATTGGGCCATTTTCTCTAGAGGTTTCTGGAGTGGTTTTGTTTTTGTTTTTGTTTTTGGTCAAGCCTTCACAGCATTAAACCAGTGAAAACCTTAAAGATGGCCCGGAATCTCTTAAAACACATGCTATTTTCATTATTTTCTCGCAGATCTATGTATGCATCTCTCCAGAGTGGTCATGGATTTTGGTCCTTTTATCAGTTGGCCACATTTGTGTTCAACTACAGGAGAAAACCCCTCTACCTATACCAAGGAAGAAATTGAATTAGGTTGAAGCTACCAGATGTGGGGTGAGACGCTGCTGAGTAAAGGAGGCTCAGATGCTGCGTCCAGTTCTACCACTAAGCAATAGCATGTCAGCCAATCTCAGTAACCTAGCTTTTGCACTTGGAAGGTGAAGAAACTGAACTAAATTTGGCATCACGCTGGTAGATCAGAATGGAAACTCTGGGCTAGGACCCCCTAGTCATATACTGCATATCCAAAGAGATAACTGGTGTGACTGTGGTTCATGGGTAACCATGGGGGATGCTTGGTTGAACGACAGTCATTGAACTCATGTTTACCCTGCAGTAGACACACTATTGGGCGGGCCTGGGAATCCAGAGGTTTATTAATTCAACAAATATTTTCCAAGCATCTCCTATACACTGTGCTAGAAGCTGGGTACCTAAAGGTGACAAAAGGATGTCTAGTCGCTGCCCTCAGGAAGTTTAAGTCTAGTGGGGAGACAAGTAGCAAAAATTAAAAGAGAAGTACAATGTGAAGTGCTATTTTGGTCAACATTCTCACTGTTGTCAGCCAAAATAACTGCCCACATAACTTAGAGGAAGGAAGATTTATTTGCTCACAGTGTTTGGAGATTTCAGGGTTCCGTTCACATCAGGCTGGGTCTGCAGAGCTCAGGGCACAGAGGCAGGAAGCATAGAGAGGGAGAGAGCAAGTCTCTGTTCTCACACCATGAAGGATAGAAGCCAACAAGGGGATTGAAAGACAAAGGCACAGCCCCTGGCCACACCCCCAGGAACCCCTCCTCAACCAATCCCTACCTCCAACATGGCTGCCTATTCTCCAAGAGGTCTCAGGAGGCATTATAAACCCAAACCATTCCAAGTGCTAAGAAGACAGAAGATAGAAGACAGCACAGGGAAACCCCCTGAAAGTGGTCCCAAAAGACTTCCCTGAAGGATCGGGAAGCAGGAGGGGAAATGGAGAGTAGGCAGGGAAAGAGCTCAGAGTGGAGGAGAAACAAAGAAATCCAGAGAGGCCCCAGATGGAGACTTGACCTACGCATGGTGTGGAAAGCGGAACCCAAGCATGCAGGGCCTTCTGGGTCATTTGGAATTTAAGCAAAGGAACTGGTATGATCAAAGTTGCATGTAACAAGCATGAAATTTCCCACTTCAAACAGTATGCAAACATTTAATTTTGTTTTCCCGTGGTGAAACTTGGCTTAGCCCCTAAGAGTTATCTCTTCCTCATCAAGGCAGGGAGCATATTCACTTCCAGCACCCATGCAGCAGTTTCAGAATTCTTCCTCTCTTCTTTCTTCTTGATTTCTCCATGAACGTGCTTAATGTTCCAAGGGGCTGTGTGTCTTCCTCGTGGCAAAGGAGGGTCACCTGCCCCTGCTGTTCCTCCATGACCACCTAATAATAAACCTTGGCATCTGCCCGGAACTATATAAAGGGGACTCTCTAGGGGAGCTGAGGGGCCTCGGCTCTGTCCTCATCTAAGCTCTTACTACTACACTTCCCGCAGGCCTCCAGTTTGGGCCATCCATCTGAAGCTTCAGACACTGTGTCCCTGGCCTGATTTGCAGTGAGACCCCAGCAGTCTCCCAAGCTCTCAATCACAGGCAGCTTTTGTTCTACACTGGCCCCGTCCCCAACCTCTCTTCCCATTTGCCTAAATAGATTCCTCTTCTCTCCAGATTCCCAGGCTTCCTCTCTTCTCCTTTCTCCTCCTCCTCTTTCTCCTCCTCTTCACTTACCTCCTCCTCCTCCTTCTCTCTCCCTACCCCCCTTATTATGTATGTACTTTGACCTCTCCTAGGAAGAGAGAATTTTTGTACACAGGATTCTTTTGCATACAAAGATTTTTGTATCCAGGGAAATAAATTTTACATCTTTGTCAGAAATATTCCGTGTCCTAGGAAGCAAAAATGACCAGGGCCCGGGGGAGGTTGTAGGGAAGATGGTACTCAGGCCTCTTTCTGCCTCGATCTTCTCATTTACGTGAACAGAGCATCTCCTGTCGGTGCAGGAATCCCCCTCCACAGCTGCGGAGGGGAGTCAGGCCAAGTGCTTTCCATTCTCAAATGCCCATAATTCTTGAGTTTTGATTCCATGCATCAGGGATTGGGGGTAGGAGCACTTTCTCGTCTCCTTCCTCTCTTGGCCCCCTTTACCATTGGTCTTTCAGACAAGACATGGAGCCTCCTGGAGTATGATTGGGGGTGGAATTCAGAGGCTCTGGATGGGTTGGCTGCGGGGGTTTAGGCAGAGAAAGAGGACCCTCTGGTTTCTGGCTTCAGCGGGTGGGTTGTTGGGCAGTGCCTTTGCTGCAGGTGGAGAAGGGGCAGGCAGTGGTGGTGGGATGAATATGGAGATTCTGGTTTTGTATGTATTAGATTTGAGATGTTTTTGAGAGACACCCAAGGGATAGATGTCAGGCAGGTAATTAGATTTCTGAGATTAGCACTCAGAGGAAAGGTCTGCAAGGTAATATCAATTTGGGAGATGTCAGCAGGCAGATGGCATTTTAAATCTTGGGAATAGACCTCAGATGGTCTCAAGTGTGCCGGTGGGGCTTAGGCTTTTCCGTATGGTCCTAAAATCTCACCCTGCAATTTGAGTGAGAAAAGCTTGGGCTCCAGATGGCTGTTCCGGGGCCCTCAGGACCCAGGGGGGTGGATCATGGATCCCCTGGCAGCTCCTGCTGCTCAATCTGTAGACTCGATTAGTCTGGCAATATATGGGAGCTCCCACTGGGGAGAGCAGTTGGGACAGGGCCAGCTTTTGAGGAGCAGGAGGAGCAGGAGAATGTGCCTAGCTAGATGGGGTGGTAGAGGAGGGGAGTTCCAGACAGGAAGTAGGTGCTGACCCGTAAACGATCTCAACCATTCCTTGAGCCTCAAGGCTCCAGGTATAGCACAAAAGAATGAAGTAGAGCCCAGGGCCCACCTTACCCAGGTCCGAGGAGAGCCTGGGGCCATGCACCTGAGCATGGCCTCCACGCAAGGACCTCAGAGTCCTTCACACTGAGTGTCCCTCACACTGGTACCCCTTAAAAGTCCAGAAAGCCACCTGCATCAGTCTGAGAAGGAGTCATGTTCAGGGAAGTCAGTTCAATCCTCGTTTATAATTTAAAAGGAATTCATCAAAGTTAATAAAGCCATTTGAATATATAGTCCAAGTTACATGAATTACCTTCTTAGTTCCTTGCTGTATACCTGACACACCAGAGCTGCTCTGTACCACCATCCTCAAACCTCTCCCTCACTCACCTCAAGAAACTCTTCTTCATCATTCCCCAACCCTACCCTACCCTCTCCTCTCTTCTTCTCTTCTCTTTCTCTCTTTTATTGTGTATTTGGTTTGGCTCCCACTTACAGATGTTCTTTGACTTACAATGAGGTTGTGTCTCAATAAGCCTATTGTGAGTTGAAAGTGTATTTAGTAGCCCTACCATATACTGAGCACCACCGTGCACTGGGGAGTGCCAGTGGCTGTTTACGGTCCTGACTGCGTGGCTCCCCGCTGCTGCCCAGCGTAGGAAGAAGGCGTATTGGAAGTCAGCGACAAGACCAAAAGCCAGAGTTCTGTTCCTTTTGCATGCATGGGCTTCTGCATCATCACAGAGTCAAAAACAAAACAAAACAAAAAACCACAACTGGAAAACCTCATAGGTCGGGGATTATTTGTACATAATAGAGAAAAGAATCTACACTTTCCACCAAAGTAGAAAAGCTCCATGGAATCCGCCTGAAATTAACAGACTCTCTTTGGTGGGATGAAGGAGGGGTGTTTCAGCTTCAGCTCACACTTAAGGTCCAAGTACACTTCCATGATTTCATGGGACTTCCCCCAACATCTAGCGATATTGTTCTTTGTGTTTGGGGTGGGTGGGGGGTGTCTGGGGATGGAACCCAGGGGCATTCAACCTCCGAGCTACACCCCCTGCCCTATTTTTTTATTCTTTATTTTGAAACCGGGTCTCACTAAGTTCCGGAGGGCTCCACTAAGTAGCTGAGGCTGTCCGCAAACCACGATTCTCCAGTCTCAGCCTCCCGAATGCTGGGATTACGAGTGTGCACCACCACGCCCAGCTAATATTGTTCTTATTAATCCAATTTTTTTCACTCCTGGGGATTAAACCCAGCAGCATTCTACCTCTGAGCTACATCCCCAGCCCTACTTTTTGTTCATTATTTTGAAACAGGGTCTTTCGAAGTTGCCAAGGGCCTCACTAGGTAGCTGAGGTTGTCCTCGAAGCTGTGACCCTCCTGCCTCAGCCACCCAAGTGCTGGGATTACAAGCGTGCACCATCACACCCAGCCACTAATACAATTTTATGTGAGAATAATTTACAGTTCAGGTATGAAGTGATGTGCTCAAAGCCACATCATTTTAAAAAAAGTTTTTAAAGGCAGAACAAGATCCCAGCGCTTGGGAGACGGTGACAGGAGAATCTCACAAGTTTAAAGCCAACTTAGTGAGGCCCTGTTTCCAAATAAAGTATAAATAAATATAGGTCTGGGAGTGTAGCCAGGAGATAGAAAAGCCCCTGGGTTTCACCCCCAGTACCACCAAGAGAGAGAGAGAGAGAGAGAGAGAGAGAGAGAGAGAGAGAGAGAGAGAGGAGGCAGAGCAAGGACTAGAACAGCTTGCTTGCTCATATGAAGCTGGTTTAGATGTTCAAAGTCCATGCACGGTGGAGAGAAAGAGATGGTCTCCCTCCTCAGCAGCAGCAGGACAGAGGAGGTCCCACCCTCTGGCTAAGAAATTAGGTGAGAATCAAAGAACCAAGAGCGAGGAGCAGGCGGGCAGGCGGGCTTGGCTGGCTCAACCTCAGGGAAATCAGGGTAATCCGTGGATTCGCTAAGCACTGCGACGTGTCATCTCATGTAAACTTACAACACTTGGGCCCGGAGGCACCGTGTCACAATGATGATCTGTTTCTAAGTCACCCTCCCAGCTGGTGTCTCAACTCCGCCAGGGCAGGATCTTCATCGTTGAAATCCTGGACTCCCTTTCTCAGCCTCAGGCACCGGCACGTAGTAGGTCCTCGATGTTGGCGATATGGCAACAAGCAAAGCAGATGTTTTTTAGGTGAGCCAGTTAAAGTCTGGACCAGCTGCCAGCTTCTGGTGAGTTAGGACAGTCGCTCAGTAACCTTGACTCTTATTTCAGTGAAGTTCCCATTGCTGTAGGGTCCTGTGAGTGAGGAGGGCGGGGCGCATGCACCTGCGTCCCCACTGAGCCGGAGCAGGACAGTGAGGGATGCGGGCTCTGACTGCCATCCTTTCTGTCCTCATCAGCAAGGGCTTGGCTTCTCATCTGTAATTGCTTAATGGCGCCACCCCCAATAGAGCTGGTGTGAAAATCACAACAGAAGGGTGAGTTTCAAATCCTTGGCTGGCCCACATTTCTTTATCCTTCTGTCTTTCTTGCCCTGGGGTTCCCAGGCCTCAGGCCACACAGATGTGTTTCTGGGGTGTGAACACCCGCTGGCCCTGTATCCAGTTTTAGGAAGTCCATCAAAGGCCTGTGATTTCAGAACTTGAGTGGCTGAGGCAGGAGGATCGAAGCTTTGAGACCAGCTTCAGCAATTTAGTGACACCCTGTTTCAAAACAAAAAGGGCTGGAGGTGTAGCTTGGAGGTAGAATGCCCCCTGGGTTCCATCCTCAGTACCAAAAAAATAGGCAATGTGGAGGTGAGCAGCAGGGCGCGGTCCTTCTGTGGCTACAAGCCCTCAGTAGATGGAGCCCGAGGCCTCCTGCTCGCTACAGGCAGGAAGGACTCAGGCCTTTCCCAGGGAGGGGGAGTTGTGCCTGCCTCCCTGCCCCTCCCAGGCCTGCCCTGCCCTCAGAAATTCCTCCCACCACCCCTTTTGGGGGGTTTTCTTTCTCAGCGGGAACAAGATGACCTCTCTCTCTTTTTCAAAACTGACTAGGAATAAATCTTCCAGAGCTGACCTGGCTTTCAACACAGAACTCAATTCCCTCTTCGCCTCCACATCCTTCCTTCTTTAGCCATTTCCACATCTGGCCTGGGCCTTTTCCCTAACAGACTGGGCCAGGGCCTGCAACAGGCAAGAGGACTTTCCGGGGGGCAGCCCACAAGGCCCGCCCGAGACAACAGAGAGAGCGCTCGCAGGATGCGGGCTCAGGTTATACCATGGGGTCCCGGGCCTGCCGGGGTGAGGAGCCCCGTTTCCCCTCTGCAGGTGGGTCCCAGAGCTTCCATAGCACAGGGGTCGAGACGCTTTTGAACAGTGGTTGGTGTTAGCATGGATAGAGGACTGTCCCTGAGTGAGGAACAAAGGCCCTGAGGTCACAGCCCTAGGCAGCGGCTCATGAATCCTTTTCCAACCGTGGGGTTCTCTTAGACACTCACTGGACCTTCTCTACTCTTTCAATAAAAACGAGAGGAAAGTGGTGTCCGTGCTGTAGGGCTTCTCTGCTTCCAAAGACTGTCCAGAAATGGCTTGGTCAGGAGGTGAGGAAGGACCCCAGGAAGTCCGTAGAAATCAAGGTAGGCTTAAATCGGCTGTGGATCCGAGGCGTGGCAGGGTGATGCCGGGCCTCCTTGCTGTGATGAAGGGGCCAAGCAGCCAGGCTCGCATGTCCTGTGGCTGCCACTTTTGAGGTATGACCAGAGAACTCCAACCTAAAAGGTCGCCCCACTTTGACCAGAGTCCATTTTATTTGGTCCTGGGGATTAAAGCCAGGGGGATCCTACCTCCAAGCTACATCCTCAGCCCTATTTTATTTTTTTATTTTGAAACCAGGTCTCTCTAAGTTGCTGAAATTGGCCTTGAATCTACGATCCTTCTGTCTCAGTCTTGCAAGTACAGGGATTACAGGTGTGTGCCATCACTTGGGGCTCTGAAATTCCTACCTTAGATTCCCTCCTTTGGCGAGAGAAGCTAGGGGCTCTTGTGAAATGCATGTGTGTGTCATGGATCAGGTAACCCATATCAAATACATGCATGTCCAGTGACGAGATGTGTCAGGTTACTAAGTCACAGGAACCGAGGAAGGGGCGCAGAGCTGAGATGCCAAGGATGCTGAATTCAGGTTCCGAAATGTGGGGCCAGAGACCAGCGTGAGGACTGCGGAAAGACCTCAATGTGGAAAGAAGGAGAATCAGATACAGGGTGATTTCCAACCAATTGTGCCCAGCACACGGCAGTCCTACGGCCAGGCCGGCTCGGGTCAAGTCCCTTGGCTTGCTGCGTATCAACAATTGAAGGTGCTCTGTTAAAGGCTGGGGTGGGGTGAGGAAGACAGCAACCTGGACGAGATACTTTCCTGACCTCCAGAAGGCCAGCTGAGATCCACACCCCAGAACAGGCCACCAGCTATCCACACCCAGCCGGCTCCGAGGCCCTGGGTACCCAGCGAGGTGGACTTGGCCCCGCTAACGTGGTCTTTGAAGGAAATCTGGAGCTATCATTTGGCCTGGCATATGATCTCCATAGACATGAAAGAGAAATAGGTCAGAGACTGAGAGACAGAGAGACAGAGAGAGTATGTGTGATGAATCCGCTCCCCTTTCAAGCCGAAGGGCCTGGCGGGGAGAGAGGGGCCGGCCCTCTTCTCTGCCTCATGTCCCACAGAGCGGCCATTGATCTCAGGGAGGAGCTGGGGCGGCAGACCCCGGGTGACACAGACATTTGGCCTGCCACCCGCTCCACCCTCATTGTTCACACGACTCTCTGTGACCTGTGCCAAAATGAATTCCAGATTCCAGGGAGGAAGGTCCCTGGGAACTGAGCATGTGGGGTCAGAGAGGGGACTCTGGGCTCGTAACATCACCCCACCCCTCCCGAGCCAAGTGCGCCTTGCTGCCTCAATACCCAAGGTGCAGACAGTGCCAGAGACCGGCACACACGGAGCCTGACAGAGAGAAGCCAGGACACCCCTCCCCGGGGACAAAGTTTTATTTCAGTAGTCATTAAGAAGAAAAATAAACTCTGAGAATCAAGGATTGCAGACTTTGGTCACTCTGAATTTGGTGGGTTTTGCTGTTCATGGGCTATTTTAATATCCTAAAAGTAGTTTGGGTATATATATATATATATATATATATATATATATTTTTTTTTTTTTTTTTTTTGTGGTACTGGGATTCCTGGAAGCCCTTCTACCTCCGGGCTACACTCCCAGACCTATTTTTACATTTTTATTTGGAAACAGGGTCTCCTAAGCCAGCGCGCGCGGCTGGCTTTAAACCTGCGCGATCCTCCTGTCTCTGCCTCCCAAGCGCGGGGATTACAAGCGTGCGCCACCACGCCCGGCGTTTGGGTATATATTTTTAATTAGACTAAATTAGAGAGATAAAGAGAGAGGACAAGTTTATTCTCCATGACTTATTCCCACTAAAGCAATTCAGGGCTGGTTGTTGTCACGTTACTGGAACGAGCAATGCATTTGTGAGCGTCCGCCAACGTGGAAATGGTTTGTCAGTGGTGCAGGACAGAATCGGCTTCACCCCTGCGGGTCAGGGAGGGCGGCATGGTGAGCTGGATTTTGAAGGTTGGCAGGTGTTACCAAGGTGAGGAAGAGCCTCTCACCAGAAGGAACACGTAGGTGAAGGCACACAGGGAGAAAGGGTGTGTAGGCGTACAGGAGAGAGCCAAGGACTCAGATGTAAAGAACCTCCAAATGTTGGGCCTTATCTTTGAAGAAAGTAATTGGCATGGAAGAGTATGAACGGACGCTTCTGGAAGTTACCAGAAGGTTCCAGGAGGGGGACATTAAAGGCCGCCTCTGACGTTCACCTGTGTCTGCTTCGTGAACACGCGGCCCAAAGCTTTTGCTCAGCAAAAGCCACCCTGTTCCCAGTGGTTGCGTAGCCAGCAGGTCCCTGGAGACAAAGCCCAGCTGCAGCTGTTGCGCTTGGGTTCGGGGCTTTCTGCTTCAAGTTTTTGCTTGAACCGCCCCCATTAGGGCCGCACACTGGAGGTAACGGGTGAGTAATTAATACGCGCTGCTGGTGTTGGAGTCTAAGAGGTTTATTGTCAAAAGAAGTCCTTGAAAGTGAAAATATCTAAACATTTACTGAAGGTGCCAGGAATAGTAAGTTTCTATTAAAAACATGTGTCTTCCTTTCTAACCAAATACCCAGTTATCCATGCCTAAGGAAAGAAGGTTCAGCTGGTTGATCTCAATACCAGAGGCCAGGTTTCTGCCTTCTCACAGTGATAATAACTCACACCGCGTCCCGTTGCTTGTTAAGAGATACTGAATCTCAGGCCCACTGGATTCTTTGCGGTTGTCCTGCTTAATAACCTTCAAGAAGTGGTGTTTCATTCTATTTTGCTTTATTTTATTTTAGTGGTATAGGGATAGAACCCAGGGGCTTCCTACCTCCAGGCTGTACCCCCAGACCTATTTTATATTTTATTTGGAAACAGGGTGGGTCTCACGAAGTTGTTGAGAGCCTCACTAAGTAGCTGAGGCTGGCTTCGAGCTTGCGTGATCCTCCCGTCTCAGCCTCCCAAGTGCTGAGATTCCAAGCGTGCGCCACCACGCCCGGCTTATTCTTTATTTCAAAACGGGATCTCACTGAGTTGCGAAAGGCCTCTCTAAGTAGCTGAGGCTGTCCGCGAAACCGCGATCCTCCTGCCTCAGCCTCCCAAATGCTGAGATTCCAAGCGTGCGCCCCCATGCCCGGCGAGTGATGTTTCGTTCTCATCTGGTCTGTAGCATGCTCGCACATTCCTGACTTGGTCACGGTTCGTGGAGTAGAAGGCGAGGATGCGTGCGTGTTGGAGAAGCCGGTGATGAACTGGCTGTGGGAGAAATTAGGGAAGTTGTGTTTAGTGAATGTAGACTCCCCCAAGGAAAATGGGGGGCTGGACCTCATTGGAAAGGACACTGGTTGGAGGAATACTGAAGAATAGTAAACTTGAACAATTACAATAACATGAAGAGAAGAAAAGAGATGATAGTACCAATAACAGCAGTGTGGACTGTGATCCCAGTACTTGGGAGGCTGAGCCAGGAGGACGGCAGGTCCAAGGACAGCCTCAGCAAATCGGCGAGACTCTCTGCGACCTAGGGAGACCCTGTTTCAAAACAACAACAACAACAACAACAACGCTAAGTATGAGGGTGTAGCTCAGAGGTAGAGTGCCCCTGGGTTCCACCCCCAGTACCACAAAAAAAATAAAAATAAAGAATAAAGCAATGTGGATCTTGAGCGTGGTGTCTCATGCACGTTGAATCTAGGCACAGTCATAGTTAGTGACGTGATCTTCACGGCACAGAGGCACATCACTATCGCTGCTTTGCAGGTGAAGAGTTTAAAAATTCGAAAGGTGCCAGGCAGGGCAGTGTGTGCCCATCATCTTACTACTCGGGAGGCTGAGACGAGAGAATCGCAGATTCAAGGCCAGCCTCAGCAAGGTAGGTGGGGCTTGCATCAACTTAGCAAGATCCTGTTTCCAAATATAAAATAAGCCTGTGATTGTAGCTCAGAGATGGAATGTCCCTGGGTTCCATCCCCAGCACCATGCAGAAATAAATTAAAAATTAAATAGATGTCCGAAGTCACAGTGGGGGAATGTACTAGAGTCAGGATGGGACCTAGACACACTAGAGAGCCTTGGGGAATCCCATCCTTCAGGCACAGACTTCTAAGCTGTTTGCCAAATGGCCATGTTTGGAATGCCCCCTCAAAAGCTCATGGTCCCCAGCGCAGGGCGAGTCGGAGGCGGGCGTTGCTGGACGAGGTGAGTCGCTAGGCAGGCGAGGACTGTCCCGCTGCCTCCTCTAGCTGACTCCGCGTCCGCTGGCCAGGAGTTGACTGGTTTCCTCCCTATGCATTCCGCCTCAGTTTCTCCCTGGAGCCGGCTGACCTCGGATCAAACTTCTGAGACCATGAAGCAAATAAATCTTTCCTCCTCTACACTGTCCTTGTTCGGTATTTTGGTCACAGCGACGAAAAAGCTGGCACCAAATGTTTATCCTTTCCTCAGCTGGAAGTGGGTGAGCTTGGCCAGCTGTCGCTAAGATGCCCTCCTCAGGAGCACACACCGCCGAATTCGCAGGAAAGAGGGAACTTGCCAGCAAAAAATATAAAACGGAATAATAGTGTGAATATGCAGATGGTAAAAATAATTAAGTAAACGTGGTAAGATGTTAAAAACGAGGCATTTGGAAACGGGATGCAGGAGTCTTTGTCTTCTGTGTGCTTATAAATCTGAAAGTATTTAAAAATAAAATGAATTTTTAAAAACCCCAAACCCTATGACTAATGTGCCTAGGAGAAATAAAGGTTACCCTTTTCTATTTCATAGTACGCTTAGACATTTCTAAATTTATTGTGGTCAAATTGAGCAGGATGTGAGAAGGGATGGTGTATGGTGTATGCATGGTGTGTGTGTGTGTGTGTGTGCGCGCGTGTGTGCGTACGTGTGTGTGTGCGTACGTGTGTGTGTGTGTATGTGTGTGCGCGCGCGTGTGTGCGTACGTGTGTGTGTGTGCGCGCGTGTGTGCGTACGTGTGTGTGTGTGTGTGTGTGTGTGTGTGTGTGTATGTGTGTGTTTACAGAGCCTGAATTCAGAACTGGCATCTTTGCTCCGTTCTGAGAGGGAGCCCATTTTTGGGGACGTGCATGAGAAAAGAAGAGTAGTAACTGGATTGCACAGCCGTTCACCACCCAGGCTATGAAGTGAGAGCCCGTGACAGGCGGCGGCAGGTCCCACTAAGGAGCTTGGCTGGGGATAAGCTCCTTTGTTCACCCCTACCCGTATAAGTTCAAAGAGGGCTCTGCCATTTGAACTTTCAGGAGAAAAAACAAAGGAAAAGAAAAGAAAAAACCTTATCAGTGGAAAGGCAAGAAACCAGGGCAATGAATTTTACCTGATTATTATACAATATTATTTTGAATCTAGAAAATAGACACCTGCTGAAAAAATCTTGTCACTGCTGCTGGCTGAATTATTCCCTCCCTGCTTTCCATAAAGAACCAATTAAGTAGGGCCTGGAAAAAGAAGGGGTCTCTCTTGATCTTTGGCCAAGAATTCCCCAAATCACCTAGTCTGCTCGTTCCAAAGGCCTGTGCTCTTAACTGTGGGCACAGAAGTCGGCTGCGTCAGGTCCGGGTGGGTTTGCGGCTTGGATGTCTGACACAGGAGGCTGGGATTTGGCTTGTAAAGCAAAGGGGAGAAAGAAGGAAGGTGCACAGAAGCCTGTTTCAGACGGCAATCTCCATGCGCAGCCTCGCGGGGGCAGCAGGAGCTTCAAGAATGGCCTCTCTGGACCCTCTTGTGTGGCTTGGAAACCCCTTTCCATGCAGAGCATTTATCGCGCTGGTGTTTGACTCAGTCGTTTTTTCCAATAACAGTCCCTTGTGCTAAGAGAGGCGGGGCGGAATGGCAAGCTCCGAAATCCCAAGGCCCTCGTTTTATCCTCTCGGCCATTGATTATTCCCCCTGTGTTAGCACGGTTAGTTTCCACTTTCAGATGGGAGCCTTGCTTTATGCACCTAAAATAGGCTTCCTCGACCTTGGATCTGTTCAAGGACAAAAATCACAACCATTTTTAAAGATCTGAATTGGCTTTATTCTCTGGCCTAGAATCTGGCAACATGTCATTCCGTAAAATAGAAGAAGTGCTCTAATGAGCTGAGCAGATGAGGTTTTATAGACAGAAGAGGACTTGGAGAAAGCAGAAGCAGAAGATAAAAGGCTGGGTGGTCACGCAGTCGCCTCCCGTGTGAGGCAGAGACGGGGACGCAGCAGCAGGACAGTGACTGAAGGCTGACAACCCCTGCTTCAAGGTGACTTTTTCTGTGAAAGGATTAAGGCAGAGGAAACTCCATTATGCTAATTAAAACTGGCTTGTTTGGGAGATTAGGCTGTTAATCTATAGTCTTGCTTTCTCGGGTCAGATAAACAGCTTAGTTCAAGCTTGGAGATGTGGAGTTTAAGCATGAGAGGCACCATTTTGATTTTTAGTCTGGTCTGTGGGGTCCAGTGCAGAGCCGTAGTTCAAAACAATGAAGTCGGCCATTTCTGGCCTCCTAGAATTTTTAACAGCATTATTAACATATTGGACCAGATAATTCTTTGTTGTGGGGCTTGTCCTGTGCATTATAGAATATTTTGCGGCATCCCTGACCTCTACTCACTAGATGCCAAGAGTCCCCCCATCCCAGTTGTGACAACCCCAAATGTCCCCTCCAGATGCTGTCAAATGTGCACGGCAGGTAGTGCTCACTCTGGCAGAGGGTGATGGGTCTAGAACTCCTGCAGGGACAGGGGCCTCCCTGGTCCTCTCGGGAAACCACAGGATACAGAAGAGAGACCAGAGCGGGGCGGCGGAGTTTAACTCAACCCTCGGCTAGTGGGGAAGGAGAGATGGCTCTGATTGATGTCTGAAGCGTTTTGGAGACCAGCCTGGGAACCATGTGACCCTCTGCACCGCTGTCCATCAAGGAAAGGAGTCCCGAGATGGATGCCGACCTAGAGATGCGGAGATCCAGTCTGCCAAGCCTTGGTCTTCAAACAGTTTCAAAGAAGGCACCCAAAGAATGTCAGGAGTCTATCGGAGCGCCACCCAGGCTAACTCTTCCACTCACCTAATCCTGGCAGTCTTTCTTCTCTTCCCTCTCTAATTAAAACTGCCCTATGTGCAAAAGGTCACAGAATTCATCTTTTACATTCCAGGAACTGAGCTGTGGACCGCCTGGGGCGAACACCCATGATTCTACAGGCGTCTGCTCAGAGGGCTCACCTGACAGAAAATATTTGCAGTGCTTTAAATTAGGCTGCAAAAAACAAAGTCCTCTCTTCTAGAGGGCATTGCAACTTTAGCTAAAGAAAGAACTAAAACAGTCAGAGAGCAGTGTGTGGAAGCGCATGCTTATCGCATTTATGAGCATGAGAATATTGGACCATACTTCTACTTACAGGTTTTGTTCAAGTATTCTTAGTTCCTGGGGTCTCTCATTGACTCTTGGGGTGGCGGGGCAGCGCTACTACAATAAACACATAATATAATACCAGGCTGATGAGTACAGTTCGGCATTCTGGGAACGGAATTCACCCAGGTCACATACAATCCTAACAAAATCATCAGCATAATTCATGAGCTATAACAAAGTTCAATTCTATCACAATGCAGTCATACGTCATTTAACATCATTTAACGGGGACACATTCTGAGAAATTTGTCCTGGGGCAATGTCATGGGGTTTTGCAAACATCCTAAAGTGTACTTATGTACAGACTTGATGGCTACATCACTAGGCTATATACTCTGAGGCGACCCGCAGCGTACATGCCCTTGGCCAAGATGTCACATGGTGCGTGACCTATCACCCTCCACTTAACGTTGGCTTTCTGGGTTTTCACAATAATCTCTGGTTATCAAGCATTCCAGGATGCCTATTAATGTATGTGACTCAGAGGGAGATGGTGGGAGACCCAGAGGCTCGTGAGCTCGGCCGTTGTCATTCCTCTCCTGGACTTCCCTAGTCATCTCCTATGGGTCGTGCTGCTCCTGCTCTTAGCCCTCGTCGTTCATTCTCCCCATAGCCAATGGCCTTTCAGAAACGTACCTCTGGCCCTTCTCCCACACAAAACCCTCTGAAGACCGAAATCCCGAGCTTCTCGGCAGTGCTTGGCTCCTGCTGAACTGACCAGACTGGCCTCAGATCTGTAATCCTCCTGCCTCGGCCTCCTGAGATGACAGGCACCCGGGCCTGGTCACGACTTGATTCCCACTCCACCCACACACCTAATAATGTCTTAGAAATCGTCCTGTGCTAGACCATAGCTCTACTTCATTCCTTCCCGTGGCTTGCTTTCTTTAGATATGTGTGCCATGATTGGTCTAACTGCTTCCTTATTTAGTTCTAATCTTTTTTTTTTTTTACTACTACGAATGATGCTGAAGCGACGCGTCTGTCCAGTGCGTCTATGTGCACAGGCGCGAGTCTTTCCCGTAGTAGAGATTCCTGGAAGTGGAGCTGCCGGGTCAGAGGTCGTGCTCACTTGTCATCTTGATAGATGCTGCCTGCCACATTGCTTTTCTAAAAGGCTTCATCAGTTTATCCTCCCACCAGCTGTGGGTTAGTGTGCCCGCTTCCCCTTCATCCTCATCGACGACGATGCTAATTCATATCAGTTTTTTTGTTTGTTTTGTGGGACTGGAGATGGAACCCAGGGGCATCCTACCTCCGAGCTACACCCCCAGCCCTATTTTTTAGTCTTTTTTATTTTCGAAACATGGGCTCACTGAGTTGCAAAGGACCTCACTAAGTAGCTGAGGCTGTCCATGAACTGAGATCCTCCGGTCTCAGCCTCCCGAATGCTGGGATTACAAGCGTGCGCCAGTTTTTAAAGATGTTTGCCTTGAGCAATACGCAACAATGGTATCTGATTCCCCGGCAAAAATCCTAAAGGGCATTTCGTGCTGCCTCGGTGAGCTCGGAGAGTTTCCCAAGACAAATGAAACCTCTTGGAGTGGCCTCATCCATCCCAGAAGAAACTTCTGTCCTACCACCAGCAGAGCCCAATCAATAACCCTGCGAGCAGTGCGCCAGCCCGATACTTCCTGCCTGCAGCTCTCTCTCCCATCCATCATCCAAACACACCCAGCAGCTCAGCTGAGGCTCTAAGTGAGTCCATTGGCTCAAGCACAGCACACCGCCATCCCAAGGGCTTCTCCCACAATGCTCAGAACCTTTTGTCTGGGTCACTTAAAGTTTCAGAATAGTCAGGCCCTCTCTCTCTCTCTGCAGATGGCTTTCCCAAGCTGAGGGGGAACATCTGCTCTCTCCAAGGGCGACAGGACAAAAGAGACAATGAGCACCAAGAAAAACATCCCCACCGGGCATGGTGGCTCAGGCTCTAATCCCAGTACTTGGGAGGCTAAGATAGGATCACAGGTTCAGGGACAGCCCCAGCAGCTTAGCGAGACTCTCGGCAACCTAGTGAGACCCTGTTTCAGAACAATAATTGAAAAAAGGGCTGGGGGAGTGGGGTGTTATCTCAGAGGTGGGAAGCCCCTGGATTCAATCCCTTATGCCAAAGAGAGACAGAGAGGATGAGAAAGGAAAGGAAACTAAAAGAAAAGGAAAACATCTCCTTGGGGCCACTGACACGTTTTGCTGGCCAAAAGTATGATGTGTGTGTGTGAGAGGAGAGAGAGAGAGAGAGAGAGAGAGAGAGAGAGAGATTGATTGGGATTAAATCCAGGGACATCCTATCTCTGAGCTATAACCCCAACCCTATTTTATTCTTTTATTTGAAAACAGGGCCTCACTAAGTTGCTGAGACCGGCCACAAACCTGTAATCCTCCTGTCTCAGCCTCCCAGGTACTGAGATTACAAGCATATGCCATCACACCGGGCTCAAAAGTACGACTTCTCAGATTTACCATTCTCATGTTGGCGAGCTGCATATTTTTAGAAGAGTTTTTGAGCGTTTTGAGCGTTCCTCATCCTCTCTGCCTTCCTCCCCAAGGGAGCCGTGGGACTTCCCTGGGAAATAAAAACTTGGCCAGCAGTTACTGAATGCTGATATTCTGCGAAGCTCTCTACATTTATTTTCTAACAACTCTACGAGCTGGATAATATCCCTCCAGGTTAGAGACGAGTGGGCAGCAGAGCTATTGAGCAGTGAGTTGGGTCACCCAAGATCACCCAGCTCGTAATGCAGGGCTTGAGCCCAGGACCTATAAGCTTATGCCCTCTTGCCTCCTAGCTGGGGGCTGGCGTCTTTATCTAAGGAACCGCAAAAGCTTTATGTTGGGGTATTTAGAGGTTATTGTGAATTTCTTTAGTTTTAAGTTTTTTGGAGAAAAGCACAAGATAATGGTGGAATTATTTTATTTAGTTATTGAGACAGGGCCTCTCCATGTTGCCTAGGCTAGTCTAGACTCCTAGGCTCAAGGGATTCTCCTGCCTCAGCCTCCCCGGCATTGGGACTGCAGGTGAATACCACCTCACCCAGCTGGAATTCTTTTATTTATTTATTTATTTATTTATTTATTTATTTATTGTGGGTCTGGAGATGGAACCCAGGGACATTCAACCTCCGAGCTACACCTCCTGCCCTATTTTTTATTCTTTATTTTGAAACCGGGTCTCACTGAGTTGCAGAGGGCCTCACTAAGTAGCTGAGGCTGTCCGCGAACCGGGATCCTCTGGTCTCGGCCTCCCGAATGCTGGGATTACAAGCATGCGCCACCAAGCCCAGCACTGGAATTCTTTTAAAATTATGTTCTTTCTGTGTTCCCCAAAAAAGTCCCACACATGGTGTATTTTCTCCACTTCTGTGGTAGTTGGTACCTGTTCTTTGGTTCTATGCTCCAGGGGTTCACAGATTCTCTGGGCAGCCTGGTCCAGGGAAGGGTAACCGCTAACTGTATTAATTTCCTTTGGTGCTATAATGCATTCCCAGAAACTTACTGGCTTAAGACAACACTGATTTAGCTGGGTTTGGTGGCACATGCCTGTATAATCCCATTACTTGGGAGGCTGAGACAGGAGGGTCACAAGTCTAAACCAGCCTCAGCAATTTAGCAAGACACTCAACAACCTAGTGAGATCCTGTTTCGAAAAAAAAAAAATTAAAAAGCCTGGGGTATAGCTCAGAGGTAGAACGCCCCTTGGGTTTAATCACTAGCACCACAGAACAGACAAAACCCCACACAGATTAAGTTTTCCTATAGTTTTGGAAGTCTTAAAATCAATGTGCATTCTCTCTGGGAGCTCTGGGGGAAATTCATACCTTTGCCTTCTATCAGCTCCTCAAGGACATCTACATTTTTGGTTTCATGGCTCCAACTCTGGCTTCTAAGCCAGCACTGTAACAGCGCTCTCTCTCTCTCTCTCTCTCTCTCGCTCTCTCTCTCTCTCTCTCTCTCTCTCTCTCTCTCCTCCTCCTCTTCCTCCTCCTCTCTTTTTTCTCTTTCTCTCTCTCTCTTCCTCTCTCTCTCTCTCTGTCTCTTTCTCTTTCTCTTTCTCTCTCCCTCCCTCCCATCTGCCTGTTTTCACGTCTTCTTGTCTAGCTTTGACCCTGCCGTGTCTCCTTTATGATTGAGCTGTGCCCATCCACAAAAATTCAGGCTAATTTCCTCTCTCAAGGTCCTTCCGTCACATCCGCAAAGTCCCTCTGCGCTGTAAAGGTGACATTCACATGTGCCAGGAGCATGTTCTTGGAGGGCCTGAATTGACTGATAACACCACCGTCTCAATTTGTCAGGGACTAAAGTCTCCTAGGACATGGGTGTGTGTGTGTGTGTGTGTGTGCGCGCGCGCGTGCGTACGTGCTAAAACCACGAAAGTGGCCAGTGAGCCTGTACAGTTCACTGTACAGAGGGGAGCTTCCACTGCAGGAAAATACTTCTACTTGGGGAAGGAGAGAGAGACGGTGAACACCAGTAGCAAAGCTGTGAGGGACCCAGGTTTTCTTGATAGAAATCTTGAAGGCAAGAGCAACCTTCCTCTTTTTCTGTGATTGAACCGGGCCTAACATATTCTAGGCAATCACTCTCCTGCTGAGCTACATCCATAGCCCTTTTTTACATTTTGTTTGGAAAGAGGGTCTCACTAAGTTGCTAAGGCTGGTCTCGAACTTGCCTCGGCCTCCAGAGTAGATAGAATCACAGGTATGTGCCATCGTACCAGGTCAACCTTTAACCTTTAAAAATAATCTCAGCACTTGGCTGGGCATGGACACATACCTGTAAATCTCAGTACTTGGGAGGCTAAGACGGGAGGATCCCAGGTATAAAGACAGCCTCAGAAAGGTAGCAAGATTCTCAGCAACTTAGACTCCGTCTCAAAATAAAAACTAAAATAGGGCTGGAGGTGTATCTCGGAGGTAGAACATCCCTGAGTTCACTCCCCAATACCACAAAGGGAAGAAAAAAAAAACCCAGCAGGACAGCCCCCGTTGGACCACATCCTCACAAAAAGAAAACTTCTGTGCTTAATACTTGCACACCTGCTTTACCTGATAGAAACAGAGGTATTTCCTGAATAAACGATTCCAAACCTGAATCCCTAAGCAGGAAGCCTATATGGTAAACTTGTATTTTAAAAAAAGGTTAATAAACTGTGGATAATAGAACTGTGGCTAAAAATACAGCCTGATTCCAAGCAAATGACAGAGACTTGATAGGCGACCGCGACGCCGGCGGGCTGACACCAGTGTTCTCTGCCCGGCCTTATCCTCCCCTCGCCGCCCAGTCCACCCACCATCCACCCAGTTATATTTAGTATTATAGTCCGTGGGCTTCTAAAATAATTCTCTCATGTGTTTCTGTGTCTCACTGAAGGAAGAATCTTCATTTTTGTGTCATATTTTTATGTATATATTTAGTTTGTCATATTTCTATGTTTATATTTAGTTTGTGTCTTATTTTTACCTATATATTTAGCTTTCCACTTCTGAAGATATATATATATATATATATATATATATATATATATATATATATATATAATTTTTTAAATCTTTTCAACAGTGGGTGAATTCCAAGCAGCCAGAAGCCTAGTTTCAAGCGGCTGAGTGGGGATGGGGGGTCCTGGGTCATTTTTCCAGGGGAAAGGATTTAAATGTGTCAGACTTCTGGGGTGGCTCCTCCCAGCTGGGATAACACGAGAGGTTCTCTCTGCAGAGCCTGTCAGAAGTGACAGTTGAGGAGGTGACGGTCATAAATCATTTCTGAGCCCTGAAGACAGGGACTCCCGTTTTTCCCAGCTACAGGTAGTGGAGTAAGCAAGACCAACAGTAATACGGGAGCGCCCTCTGCGTGGCTCGCGGGCGGCCAGTGCGGGCTACAATCAGTGGCTGCAGAAGCCAGAGGAAGGGCTAGAAATTGGAAATTAGAGGAAATTGAGGCAGGTGAGAGGCTCTGGGTCAAGGTGCACGCCATGGGGGGAGGGCTGGAGGAGGCAGAGATGGTTGTAGAGCTGATTCTCATCTGTAGTGGACCAGAGACTGCTCCGTGCACAGGTGTCTATTTAGCGGCCTCAGCCCATACCCGGATGCAGGCAAGCCCAGCCCATCCCTCTGCTGGTCCACCACTGGCACAGAGTCTGGGAAGAAGAACATACTAGATCCAGGCACCCCATCATCCCTGTGCACACTCCAGCTTTCACCATATGCCTTCCCGATGCAAAGACGCAGGACCAAGAAGGGAGCTTTCACCCTAAAGAAGAAACTGGCCTTGTCACCCCAAGGGATTTCATATGTTATAGCTTCTTCTATAGTTAGAGGTGAAGGTCTGAGAGAGGAGAGAGGCATTGTGTTGGGGTGTCCACGTCTAAATCCGTAACTAGCCCATACTTATTTGGGGCCTCAGCCTACTTAGCTAATCATGGCCAAGGGATGCCATGGTAGACTCCCATGGCCCCACCTCTGGGTCAAGTGTCAGAAACATCTGCTGCATCAGTCAGCTCTTTGGTCACTGTGACCAACGATCCCTGACAGGGACAACTTGGGGAGGAAGGTTTATGTGGCTCATGGTTTCAGAGGTTCAGTCCATGGTTGGCCGGCTACAAGGCAGGCACATTATGGCAGCAGGACGGGGCGGAGGTAAAGCTGCTCAACTCAGAGACAGAGAGGAAAAGACCAGGCACAGACGTCGTCCTCGAGGCCACGCCCACAGTGGCCCACCTGCCCCATACGCCCCACCTCTGAACCTTGCTGCACTGGGGACCAGACTGTCAACACATGAGCTCTTAGGGGGACATTTCAGATCCAAACCACAACACCTACCCTTTTATACTTATTTCAGATTTGAGTAGAAATCTCACTTGAAAACTGTTTTAAGGTAAGACATAGCCTGGACAAAATAACAAGGAAGGGTCTGGAGTGGTCGTCTATTTCATCCACCCAGGAGAATGTGATTTCCCAGCTCCCTGCTTTCCCAAACCATCCAGTTGTGATTGGAGCATCTAGGACTAGCAGACAGCCCAGGAAGGTGCTCCAGGTTGTGTGGGACGGTATGAGATACCTTAGTAGAAATAGAAAGTGGGTAGAAATGGCATCATTGCTTTTTTTTCCCTTTTCTGATCATTATTTTTAATATTTATTTATTCATTTATTTATTTATTTTGGTACAAGTGGCCTTGAGCCTGTGATCCTCCTGTCCCAACCTCCCAAGCGCTGGGATTACAGATGTTGATCGCCACACTCAGCTTAAGTTTATTTAATTAATTAATTTATTTATTTTGGTGGTACTGGGGTTCCCGGAAACCCTTCTACCTCCGGTCTACACTCCCAAACCCATTTTATACTTTTTTTAAATTTGGAAACAGGGTCTCTTAAGTCAGCGCAGCTGGCTTCAAACCTGCACGATCCTTCTGTCTCCACCTCCCAAGCGCGGGGATTACAAGCGTGCGCCACTACATCCAGCTTAAGTTTATTTTCAATTGACAAATAACTTACACATATTTACAAGGTACAGTGTGTTTATTAATTGAATACATATATATTGTGTGTAATAACGAAATTGGGGTCATTTAGCATTTCCATTTCATTAGGTGTCATTGCTTTTCCTCCAGTGGCACCCGGAGGCTTCATTCTTGACTCTCTGTCCGCTCACAGTGCCTTTCCACCCTAGAATGAGTGCCTTCCTTCTGCTGTGGGGTAGAGGTTTTATTATTTTTTTCGGAAAGGCAAGACCATCAGATCAAGAGATGACTACCCTTGAAAAGACGGTGCCTGCTGCTCACAGATCCCAAGAGGAGGGGCGTGCCCCACCAGGGGGACACAGGCAACACTACTAGGGTCAGCCAGGAGGCAGAGGAGTGGGGAAAGTGGGCCCAGGCGTTGGCTGTGGCTTCTGTGGGAGGAACAGGTGAGGCAGCGTGTGCAGACTCACCGTAACGCCTCGGCAGGCTCGGGGGCATAGGCAATGTCCCTGGTTTTCTGGTATCTGGCCCAGGGGTGATTAGGCCAGGGGAATAGTGGCCCCCAGTGTGAGAACCTAATAGGAAGCTGGTTGGGGTGCGATTTGTGTGGGTTGCTGAGTGTGCATGGAAAAGTTGTGCTCAGGGACCCATTGTTTACTATCTTGTTTACTTTTTACTAACCAGAGAGGAGTATTCCCCCAGGGTCAGCAGGGGCCTGGATGTCGAGGCATTGAAACACAGAAAATTAACCCAGCCTGGTGGGTCACACCTGCAATCCCGCTACTAGAGAGGCTGAGGCAGGAGGGTCACAAGTTCTAGGCCGGCCTGGGTGACTTAGCAAGACCTTGTCTCAAAACTAATTTTGTTTAAAAGGGCTGGGATGTAGTACCGTGGGTTCACTCCTCAGTGGTGCCACCAGTAGAGGAGGAAGAGGAAGGAGGGTACAAGGAAGATGGAGGAGGAGGAAAGTAAGAGACACGACTTCCTCTTCCAGCCGGCATCCCGCCCAGCCCAAGGTCACGTGTCCTAGGGATGCTTCCTCTTCCACCACCTCCTGGGCTGGCTGCCTCCCCCACAGTCCAATAGCACTTAAGGTCCCTGCTGTTCACTTTGTTATCTATTATCTGTGCTGTGTCCACCTGCCAAAACCCTAAACTCCTAGGAGATGAGGATGGTGTCTTATTTCCCTAGGTCCCTTATGGCAACTGGCACAAGAGTGAGTCCTGAAATACTCACCACAGTTTGTCAGGGAACATTCAAGTTTCAGTTTGGTAGGCCAGAGGAAGGACTACTTTTAAAAAATATATTTCTTTTTCTTTCTTAATCCCCGAGCAGAAATAACTCTGCCTAGAGGGGCTCACCGCTTGATTTCTTCCTTATTATCCAGTATTTAATCTTTCCGCAATTTAAAATGCTTACAAATCCACGGGTCTTTGTGAAATTCACAAACAAGGGAAATGCAAGTAGCTGCAGCTGTGAGCACAACTGAGAAGGGGTCATTTCTAATTGCAACCGAAAAGGACAAATTGAGTCAGCATCGATGCCCTGACCACAGCGCTTCCTCCATGTCCTCTCTGGAAGGGGAGAGTAGATTGTACACGCGAGCCAGGTGCGCCGGGTCGGCAGGAGGCAGATGAGACATGCCTGACTCATGCATTTTCGTTAGTGGGCAAATCATTTGTGTCGTGTCTGTCTTCAGCTGGTCAGTCAGGCCCCAGCTACCGGGGAGGAAGATCTGCCTGGGTCCGAGTGGCCTGGAGCACGCCGTGGGGTGCAGCGGACGCACAGGGTGTTGAGGTCAGCACAGGGTGCTGCTGCAGGCCCTGGGCTCCTCTTCCACCAGAAGAGAAGCAAAGAGGGTAGACCAAATAAATGTAGAGCGGGCCAGACCTGAGTGCAAAGTGTTAGAGCAATTTGGCTTCTTCCCTGGGACAGAACTGGGAGACAAAAATAGATGACTCTGTGGGAGGGGCCTGGCATGAAATTAAATTCCAAGGCCCAGACTACAGCTTTGCCTATGGCCCAGCCTCCTGCCTAAGTCCAGAAATGCCTCTGTCCTGCAAGGCAGAGGTGGCGGTGGAGTGGGGGAGGAAGGAGAGCTTTTGTCCTGTGGGGACGCTGCATCACGGGGGCTGCTCCATCTGTCTAATCCTGGCTCTCCAAAGTGGTCTTGCAGACCAACCAGCAGCATCGACCCGTTTGGGAGCTTGTAGAAATGCTGAATCCCAGGCAAGGCTGCGATCAGGGTGAATCGGGGGAGCTGCCCCCTCGGTGCAAAATTTAAAGGGGCGCCTAAATAGTAATGAGATAAACCCCTTAAAATCCCAAAGTAATGCAAAAAATCTATGATGCACAAAATCTACAATAGTAATGAGATAAACCCCTTAAAATCCCAAAATAATGCAAAAAATCTATGATGCACAAAATGTACATTTTAAATAAAGGCAGGAGCTGACCTCCCCTCACGTGAAAAACCCCAACACACTCACCTCCCCCCTATTTTTGGCTCTGATCTCAGATTCCACCCTAGATAGCTACAGAATCAGAATTTACGTCCTAACAAGACCTCCAGAGGATTCCCATGCACACCAGAGTTTGAGGAGCAGAGCTTTAGAGGGCACCTTCATGCCATAACAACCCCAATGCTTGGAATCCACACAGCAACAAAAAATGGAAACCAGAAAAGAAAGGGGCAGAGATCAAGTTCCAGAAACATCCAACTGGAACCAGCTTGCTTTGCCAATTGCCTGGATTTGCATGCCTTAAATTTGCAGCATTTCATAGTTTACCATAAACTTTCTTTTTTTCAGTACTGGGGATGGAACCCAGGGGCATTCTACCTCCAAGCTACACCCCCAGCCCTATTTTTTTTATTCTTTGTTTCAAAACAGGGTCTTAGTGAGTTGCAAAGGGCCTCACTAAGTAGTAGCTGAGACTGATCTCAAACCACAATCCTCCTATCTCAGCCTCCCAAATGCTGGGATTATAAGCGTGGGCCACCATGCCCGGACACTATAAACTTTTAAAGAACATTTTATTTTGAAATAATTATCAACTGATGGGAAGTTGCAGGGACACTAGAGAGTGATCTCATGCACCTTCCCCCAATTTCCACAAATGGCTACTGTCTTGGTCCATTTGGGAGGCTATAGCTAAATACCTTAGACTGGGTAACTTGTAAACAACATAAATTTAATTGCTCAGAGTTCAGTGGCCGGGAGGGCCGCGTCAAGGCGTGATTCCATTTGGGTGAGGCTCTGTTTCTCATGGGTGGTGGCTTCTGTGTCCTCCAACGATGGAGGGCAGCAGAGGGCAAATGAGCTCCCTCGGGCTCTTCCATCAGGGCGCTGATATTCACGAGGGCTCCGTTCTCGTGACTAGTCGCCTCTCCAAGCCTCACCTCTTTTATTGTTAAATTTAATTTTTTTGTGGTACTGGGGATTGAACCCAGGGACATCCTACCTCTGAGCTACACCTCCACTCCATTTTTACTCTTGTTTTTTGAAACAGTCTCGCTAGGTTGCTGCGAATCTTGCTTGCCGAGGCTGGCCTGCTTCAGGCTTCTACGTACTGGGATCATGGTTGTGCATCATCATGCCTGGCCAAGCTTCGCCTCTCAGTACCAGCGCGATGGGAGTCAGAATTCAGTTCAGGGACTTGAGAGGATGCGAACATTCAAACATCCACATGGCAGTTACACTGTGTGTAACTTTAGAGCGGTATCAAAGTAAAGAAACTGACATTGGTAGAAGGCATATGACTATAGTGGCAGAAGATATGCATCATTTTATCACAAATGTAGATTTGTATAACCAAAACTATGCAGGCACCGTATGTATTAGCCAGCTTTCCTTTGCTGGACCAAAATACTTGACCAGAACAGCTTAGAGGAGGAAAGGTTTATTTTGGTTTATGGGTTCAGAGGTTCAGTCCATCGTCGGCCAGCTTCAAGACAGAAGCATTATGGCAGCAGGATGTGGTAGAGGAAAGACGCTCAGATCATGGCAGCCATAAAGCAGAGAGAGAAACAGGAAGTCCCCAAGGACACACCCAAGTGGCCTCTTCCTCCAGCCATGTCCTACCTGCCCCTTGTTTTTACCGCCTCCCAGTAAATCCATTCAAATTATTATTATTTGTGGTACTGAGGGTTGAACTCAGGAGCATTCTGCCTCCCAGATACAGTCCCAGCCCTATTTTATTTTTGTTTTGGAACGGGATCTCACTAGGTTGATGAGAGTCTTACTACTTGCTGAGGCTGTCCTCAAACCTGTGATCCTCCTGTCTCCGCCTCCCAAGTACTAAGATTACAGGGATATAACCCCACGCCCTGCTTCCATTTGAGTTATTATTCCATCAAATAGATTACTCCAATGATGACGTGTTGAGTCTTCTAAGTATTAAAATTATATCTAAGTATTTCATATTTTTCAAGTAATTACAAGTTGCCTTGCATTTTTATTTCAGTTTCCATGTGTTTGTTGTGAGCAAATAAACACAATTAATTTTCTTATGCGGATCTTTTATGATCATGCTGAACTCAACTCACTTATTGGTTCTAGGGGTTTCTTTGTGGATTTCTAAGTAAATCGTTTCATCTAAGCCAGTCATGGTGGCATACATTTGTAATCCCAGTACTTGACAGGCTGAGACAGGAGGATTGCAGGTTTGTAGTCAGCCTCGGCAACTTAGTGAGGGCCTCCACAATTTAGCAAGATCTGGTTTCAAAATAAAAAATAAAGTAGGCCTGAGCGTGCAGACTGGAGGCAGAATGCCCCCAAATTCAGTCCCCAGTTCCACACAAAAAATCACGTCATCTACAAACGGAAAGTTTCTAAATTCCCCTTTTGATCCATATGTCTTTTATTTCCTTCTCTTGCCTAGAAATAGTGATCCTACGTCAAATAGTAGTGTGGGAATCAGACACCCCTGCCTTGTTCTTGATCTTCAGGAAAAAGCATTCAGTCTTTCTTCATTAAGTACAATGTTAAGCATAGGTTCTGTGGATGTTTTTATTAACCTAAGAAAGTTCCTTTCCATTCCTACTTACTGCCAGTTTTTATCATAAATGAAGGTTGAATGTGTCAACCGTTTCTTCTGCATCGGTGGGCGAGATGATGTGATTTCTTTCTTTAACCTGTTAATATGGTGGATCACATTGGATGCGATTTCAAATACTGAAAGGGCCTTGCATTCCTGGAGTACATGCCATTTGGTCATGGTGTATAATTCTTTATAAACACATATACACACACCATATATCTATAAACAATTGAATTCAATTTGCTATTTTGTTAAGAGTTTTTGTGCATGTGTTCATGAGGGGTATTGGTGTGCGGCGCCTTATTTTTGGACTGTCTTTGCCTGGTTTTGGCATCAGGGTAATACAAGCCTTACACAGTGAATTAGAGAGTATTCCTTGCTTTTCTGCTTTCTAGGAGAGATTGTGTAGAGGGGTGTGTGTGTGGGGGGGTGTTATTGGGGGTTAAATTTGGAGGCATTCTAACTCTAAGCTATATCCCCAGCCTTTTCATAGTTTTTGTATTGAAACAGGGTCTCACTATGTGGCTGAGGCTGGTCTCAACCCTGATCCTCCTGTCTCAGCCTCTTAAGTACTGAGATTGCTAGCATGTGGCACCAAGCCCAGCCATAGCGTTGATTTTAATTTGTGTGTTTGTTAGGGCCCTCCAATAGAACCGTCTGGGTGCTGTGTACTTTTGTATTCAGCATCTGAGTTGATCCTCTTAAGGATCCCACAAAGAGGGCATTTTAAGGTTCAGAGAAATCGAGTGGCTTGTCTGAGATCTAGAAATAGTCCCATCTCACATTCAGCATTACTTCCGGTATACCGCAGACCCCGAGTTAGTCTAGGCAGACTTTTCAAGCATTTGGAATGTCTTTGGGAAGCAATAAAAGAGAATAGTCTTACCTGCATCCGGCCCTTTTTGTTTAGCTGGGTGCTAGATTTTTTTTCTTGGCTGACCTTCCATTTAAATTAAAGGTTAACAAGGCAACTAGCAAATTGCAGAGATTAAACCTAATTCCATTAGTACAATCACAAAGGCACAGTCTATAAGATTAATGCTGGGGGGGGGGGCACGCCAGGGATGTGTCCAGCTGCAGAGCCCCAGAGGCAAAACAAAAGAGTCTGAAGGAGGAGAAAACCCTGCTTTCAGTTCCTAAGCATTTCCTGGGATGTTTCCATGGGTCAGTGCCCGCATCCTGCCCTCCCATCCCTTCTCAGCCCACCTCCAAATGTCTATCTTGGAAAGACATTCGTTCTCTCTGTGTCTGTCTCTCTCCATGATAGGCAAGTGCTCTACCACTGAGCCATACCCCAAACCATTTTTAAAAAATAAATTTAAAAATTAAAAAAATTAAATTAAATTGTATTAGTTATACAAATAAGTCCAGAGACTTAATTAAGCCCAGGGACTCTCTGCCACTGAGTACCCCCCAGCCTTTTTTAAAATTTAAATTACTTACTTTTGTAGTTCTAGGGATTGATCCCAGCTGTGCTCTGCTGCTGACCTACATCCCCAGCCCTTATTTTATTTTTGCTTTTTGAGATGGAGCCTAATTTGCCCAAACTGGCCTTGAACTTGCCCCTCCCGCCTCCCTCAGCCTCCCTACCTGGGATTACAGACCTGCACCAGCACACCTGGCAATTGTTTCTTTTAAAAGAGGCTTTTTTTTTTTTTAACTTTTCCAGACATTTTTTATTGCCTTTTCTATGTCGCATGTGAATTTTTCTTTTTTCTTTAAAATAGGGTCTTGCTGGGTTACTGAGAGTCTCACGTCTGTCCTTGAACCTACCTGCTGTTTCAACCTCCCAGGTACTGTGAATACAAGCCTATGCCGCCAGGCCTGGCTCCTGTGACCAGCTTTTTGCTCAAATTTATGACTATTGGAATAGAATACACAAGAGATGTCAGTGGGCAGTGCTGTAGTCAGGGTCTCACGGTGTTCGTTTCAGTTACATATATATACATGCACACACATATGCATGTTTTGTCATGACTTTACATGTATTTTGCACCGCGGGCTGCAGCACAACACTGCAAGTCCCTGCTGTAGCATTCATCCCACTTTGACCTCATGGGCACCTTCAGGTCAGTAGAGCTCTCCCCCATTACCGTGAACCTTTGGAGAGTAATAAAGTCCTCTTTACCCTCACACCCTTAGCATCCATCCGGAGGCTTTATGTTCAGTAAACATTTACTAAATTGGATTGATATGCATGATCACAATAGTTCTTCAGGGCTTCACTGCTGCAGATCAGGGATCGGGTTTATACCTTTTGGAAACTGTCTTCAGTGTGGTGAACTCTGGGCCTTTGCCAGGGGCAGCGGCTCCTCATCTTGGCCGGGAGAAAAGCTCCTCAGGCAGTTCATTGGGGGAATGTATTTCCCTGGGAAATTCTGGAGTGTGGTTCGAGGAGCGCAGTGGGCAGCTCTCTGGACCACGGTGCCTCATGGAAGGACACCCTAGAGGTGCAAGGGCAGGGTGTGGCCCTTCTTGAGCTTTCTGGGTGTGAACATTTACTGGTCATCTTGTACTGCTCGGTAAACAAGTCCTTGTGCTGAGTGCTTAACCGACAAGGAAGTCTTTGGCTTGGTGACAGACTGAACCACATTTGGGCCACAGATACGTTGTCTCCGCCCCTCACAGTGGTTCAAAAGGCAACGTCGACCTTGTTTGACCTTGATTCGGCTTGTTTTACACACAGCCAAATGCGAGTCATTTTATGCTGGCTTGCTCTTTACCTGTGTGTTAACTGTGCATCTCCCAAAGCCATGAGTTTGGGACCTCTTGCCTACAGCAAATCCAAGAGAAGTTGGGGCAAAAATGCCAGAGACTATTTCTAAGCCCCCTGGACGGGACGCACGGAGAAGTAGCAGGGCTTAAGTGAGAGGAAGGGGTGCTGGACAAAGCAGTGCTGGACTTGGGGGTGAGCTGGGCTTCCGTGGGGCGTTTGCGTAAGAGAAGAGCAAGGAGAGGGCGCTTTTTGGAGGAATGGAGAATAAGTCAGGCCTGGATTATTGCAGTCAAAGGTCTGTGACAGCCAAGGATCAGATGTACGTGATGCTGAAGGAGACGGGGACCACGCACGGTGACGCACACCTGTGATCCCAGTATTTGAGAGGCTGCGACAGAGGGATCCCAGGTTCAAGAACAGCCTAGCAACATAGTGAGAATCTCAGCCAACTAGTTAGAATATTACGCTAAGTGAGATTAGCCAGTCTCAAAGTCAAGCTAGAGAGAGAATAGGTAGCAAAAGGAACTTCAGTGAGAGGAGGAGAGAGACCAGCAGATGAGTAGAAGAGGCTTGCTGGGAGAGGGAGGGAGGGAGAAAAGGAAGACTGGGGAAGGGAACAGTTCAAAGAAGGTCCTGCCGGTACTAAAGGCACCATTACCAACCTCACTAAGTCGGGAGGAGTCGGAAGCTGGGTGCGGTGCCCGGGTGGGGTGCCGGGTGGGGTGCCGAGGGAAACACACCAAGTGCCGCGTGCGTGTAAAGTGATGTTGCGATCACTTTAAACCTATGACGTATAATTACAAGGCACTAATCAAAGTATTTTGAAAAATTCCTTCCCTGTAGGATTCAGGCCGATTTCAGTACAGGCTCAGGTCCGGCTGGGATTTGTACAGCCAGCCTCCTAGACTTCTTAACCCCTTCCTAGTTTGCAAAGCTTCATGATGGAAATGGAATTATGCGTTTCTGATAAATACGGTGTCAGCAACATCACATTCCTTCCAAAAGTGGGGACCAAAAAAAAGCCTTTTCTCTGGCCACACGTCTTCCCCAGTCAACTGTAAGGACAGTGGGTTTACAGGGCTGATGGTTAATTCTCCACAGTTATGTATGAGGGCCCTTAAATTTGTTGTGTGGCTTTTCTCTTCTGAGTAATTAGATGAGGCAATCAGCACATCTTTCATATTATAAGGAGGCTTTCTCTTTTTTAAAATGACTGTTCCTCATTGGAATTTCTGCTGGTGACAAGTGGGGTAAATTCTAATCAGCTGCTCTAATGGCCCTTAATGAGCTGCTTGTTTTAAACCCCTCTGAGCTCCACGAGGCTCCTCCTACAGAGAACCTTTAAGACTGGATTAGTCCTAAATCCTTTCGCTTGGGGACTGAAATCGGCTTCCAGGACCTTTTGAATCACCGACGACATTTGCTTTCAAAGCTGACACTTACAACTTAAATGGCAAGAAATAGACCTTAGCCTTCCAGAGAGGGCCAAATTGATTTCAATTATCACCTTTATTCACACCTTTCCTCTTTGTCATGTGCGGCTTTCTTCTTTTAATTAGAAAGAGCCAGAGACTATCTGCACAAAACCGGAAGGTTTATCGTGATTGGTGGGATCGTCTCCCCTGTCCATGACTCCTACGGAAAGCAGGTGGGTCCCTGACTTTGCCGGCTCCTCCTTCTCCCTCCAAACGCCCATAGCTCCTCTGGATAAAACTGGTCCTTGGTCATCTCCGCTAAAATTCCCGCAAGTGTAAAATGGGGGGAAACAGGTGTCCCAGCTCCAGACAGGTCGGTCAGACCTCAGCAAGTGTGTGTTGTGGCTGCAGCTGGGAGAACAGCTGCCAGGGACAGCCTTCCATTCATGGCGCCAGGCCTGGCCACAGCTCCTTAAGAGGAGCGGTGCGCCTGATTGGTGTGACGCCACCGCGATGCCAAATTGGCAGCTGGTTCCTGGCTGAGCTGCACTGGACAAGCCTTCCCTGGGATTTTAGGGGAGGATAGCTCCTTCTAATCGGATCTGAAATTCATTTCCCAGCCCCTACCCTCCTGTTGCATATGCCCCCCCAAATTCAGAAGCCCTCCCACTCTCCCCCTTTCTGCACCCTCGTAGGCTCTGGGGTCTGACCAATCAGACTGTGCCATAAGTCGAGGCAGCACTCGGTGAGTTAATCCTGGCGTTTATGAAGGACGTGCCCGACGACCTCAGAACTTGAGACTATGGATTGGCCCCGGACGGGTGGCACTCAGCAAGTGTCCTTCATCCTTTCTCTTCCCCTCTGCCACTCCATCTCTGTGTGTGTGGCAGGGGGACACGTGGAGAGGACATGGCCCTCCTTCCCTCCTGCCGCCAGAAGCTGGCTGTCCCGTGCTAATGGGTTGCAGGGCCCCAGGGCGCAGAGCAAGTGTGCCAATGACTTCTGTGTTGTTTCCAGGGTCTTGTGTCCAGCAGGCACCGACTCATCATGTGTCAGCTGGCTGTCCAGAACTCCGACTGGATCAGGTAGGGTGGGAAGAAGTCTCTGCGGTAATCTGGATCCTGTATGTGGAGGGAGGGATACCCCCGTGAGTGCAGTAATGAATCAGACCCCAGGCAGGGTCCAACTGCTAATCTGATTTTTTAACCTTGCCACAGTGCTCATGAAACTAAAGAGGGGGCCAGGCATGGAGGTGCACGCCTGTAATCCCAGTACTTGGGAAGCTGAGTCAGGAGGATTGCAGGTTCAAGGCCAGCCTCAGCAAGTAGAGAGACACTCATCAAACCTAGTGAGACTGTTTCAAAATAAAAATTAAATAGGGCAAGCCGGGCGTGGTGGCACATGCTTGTAATTCCAGTACTTGGGAGGCTGAGACAGGAGGATCACGTAGGTTCAAAGTCAGCCTCAGCTACTTAGTGAGGCTCTCAGCAACTTAGTAAGACCCTGCTTCCAATAAAATATAAAATAGATCTCGGAATATTGCCCAGAGATAGAAAAGCCCCTGGGTTCCACCCCCAGTACCACAATAAATAAATAAATAAATAAATAAATAAATAATAGGGCTGGGGTGAAGCTCGGAAGTAGAATGCCCCTGGGTTTGCTCCCCAGTACCCCCCCCACACACACACAAGAGGGAGCTCTCAGGTGCCATGTGCTCTGGTGCCCTGGGAGGGACCTGGCATGATTCTTAGAGCATCCAAAAGCACCCATGGGTTTTGGTCGGGGCATGGCTGGACAATCCCGTGCTCCCCTCCTCTTATCCCCCTGACTCCCACGAACTCCCGCTTCCTTTCAGGGAATGTTCTCTGTCCTTGGCAAATGCTTATTCCCAAGCAGGCTCCGTCAGGGGCCCACACCACCCGGGAGGGATGCAGGACCTGCAAGGAGCGCCCTTTGCAGCGTCCACACAGCCATACGCAGAGATGGCTTTCTGCTCAGCGCTTTGCCTGGTCAGGCGGTGGTGATGGCGGAGCCCTCGCCCACCCCTGCTGAGCTTGCGGCCGTAATTAAAGCAAGCTTCCACTAATTACGCTCATTATGCTCTCCCTAGTTCCTACCGTTATAATTTGCATGAGATGATGTTTAAAAAAATAGCAGTGCACGGTGTGCTTTAATTTCCCCCTTTGGAAGGAGCCGGGGCAGGGGCTCCTCCATGAGAGCTTTCCATGAAAGGAGGGCAGGCCTGGGAAGGGAACTCAGAAGGAGGGCTGAAGTTTGAGGGAGGGAGGAGGAGAGGGAGAGAGAGAAGCGACAGTAGTAATTACACAGCGATCCCATCCCAGCCACTGGTGCTCAGTGACTCCTGAGACGCACATGCCCTTCATAGTCACTCAGATACAGGTGGCCAGGGAGGGAGCTGCTTTTTCTCAGAAGAGAGAAAGGCTTGGAGAAGTCTAGGCACTTGTTAAATTCTAATTGAAGCCGGGAGCCAGGCGTGGTGATGCAGGCTTGTAATCCAGCATTTGAGAGGCTGAGACAGGAGGATTGTGGTTCGTGGCCAGCCTCAGCTGCTACTTAGTGAGGCCCTTTGCAACTCAGTGAGACCCTGTTTCAAAATAAAGAATAAAAAATAGGACTGGGGTGGCCAGGCGTGGTAGCGCACGCTTGTAATCCCCGCACTTGTAATCCCCAGGACACCTGGCAGAGAAAGGAGGATCGCGCAGGTTCGAAGCCAGCCGCACGCGCTGGCTTAGGAGACCCTGTTTCCAAATAAAAATGTAAAAATAGGTCTGGGAGTGTAGCCCGGAGGTAGAAGGGCTTCCAGGGATCCCAGTACCACCAAAAGAAAAAAAAGAAAAAATAGGACTGGGGTGTAACTCAGAGGTAGAATGCCCCTGGGTTCCATCCCCAGTACTGAGATAAAAAATAAAGAATTGAAGCCAGGCTTGGTGGATGCACACTTGTCATCCCAATACGTGTAAGCACAGGTTCCAGGCCAACTTCAGCAACTTAGAACGAGACCCTCTGCAACTTAATGAGACCCTGTTTCAAAATAAAAAATAAAATAATGCTCAGAGGTAGCACTCCCCTGGGTTCAATCCTTAGCGTGGGAGCATGTACACACACAAAAGAAATAAATAAAATAAAAAATTAGAATTGAGATCACTAGAGAGGCTACAGACAAGCTCTAGGCCCCACCCGGCAGTCTCTGTAGCCAGCCAAGGGTCAGAGCCTCTTCAGCACCGTGCGCGCCCACAGCAGTTGGCACAGGGCAAATCCTTCGGATTCAGAAGAGATCTGTCCCCGAAAACCTGAGGTATGCGGATGCAGTAAGGGGTGGACGGGGAAGGCTCAGTGCTAAGAAATGTTTCATCCCCAGTTATCAGCTGATTCCATTAACGAAGCCTGAGCCCCTCAGTCCGTGGCTGAGCCCCACTCTGTCGCCAGCTAGTGTGCCCACGGCTTGGCCGCCCTCGGGTCCCTGCCATCTAGTCTGACTACAGCACGTCAAGCCCATGCCCTCAGCCGCCCCTCTGCGCAGGGAGGCAGACCGGGCTGATTCTCCAGAGCTGGCGAGGGAAACCTCAGCCCTGCTGGATGAGGGCCTGGCTCATTCCATCCTTATCCCAACCCCGTGGGGTCCAGAGGACTCCCTTCTGTGGGTACGAACAAGGCAACGCACTCTACTAAGCATTCGATGCGATGCGTAAGATGTCCAGAGTCCTTCTAAGGAAGCCATAAGATAGTTGCAATTGCCACGCCCATTTTACAGATGGGAAAGGGAGGGCTGACTCTCCCAAAGGCGCACAGCTGGAAAGTGCTGAGGCTGGGGTTAAACCCACGTGGATGGCTTCAGCATCTTTTCTCATCACCGAGGCTTTGCAAAGTTTCGCACCCAGGTCTTACCTGATTGAGATCTAAGCACACGGTGTGTCAGGGCTGCTAAGCTGAGCTCTGGTCTTTGGGAGGAAAGAGTATGGGGATGGAAACCAAGGGAGACCTCTCTCGACACTAGGGTGGACCCATGGGAGTGCTACCAGGACACCTGGCAGACGACGTGCAGTGTGTTGGAACACCATCGGGACCTCATGAAGGTGAGCGGGGCCATGGCTGAGGGGCGGGCGGGCCCCTGGGGTGCAGGAGCGGGGCACGGAGCCAGACAGAGCAGGGCAAAGGGCAGCTGGCCTGATGGCCTGGTGTCAGCTCCCTGCTGCTCTGCGGGCGATGAGAAAGTCCGCCTGTGAGTGGCAAAGGAAGGAGGTGAGCCAGGAGCAGCAGCAGGGTGGCTCCCGCCTCCCACCTCTACCAGGGCGCCACCTGGATAAGCTGCTGCTGCTGCTGCTGCTGATGATGATGAGATACTCGGGCAGCCTTCACCTGCTGGGAGCAAGTCTAGGGTGGGATTGAGGGGGCCATAGCTGGAGGACATTGGAAAGTGAGGCAGGAGGAGGCCGGGCAGAGAAAGGTAAGAGCAGGGAGGTGCACTTGGAGTCGGTATACACTGCCAGCTTCCTGCCCCACGTACTGAGGACAAGGGGGTCCCCTTAACCCAGAACAGTGCTCAGCAGCCCTGGCACCATGGGCCTGCCGGCCGTTGTACCTCATTCCTGTTTGTCCCTCCTGGTCAAGCCCCTGGGGGAACGTGGCATCTGGTCTCTGTTTTAGTGGGCAGAAGGAAGCCCAGAGAGGAGCCCCTGTACCCAAGGACACGCCGTGAGCCCCTGTTGAACCTGGCTGGATGATTGCTCCTGTCTTCCCCCTGGGCCTGCATCTAGGCTGCAGAGACTCAAGGGCTGGCTGCCAGCATAGAAAGGGCCATACACGCTAGACGTGGCGGTGCACACCTGTAACCCCAGTACTTGGGAGGCCAAGATAGGAGGATCGCAGGTTCAAGACCAGCCGCCACAACTTAGGCCCTCAGCAACTTAGTGAGACCCTGTTTTTAAAATGAAAAATTAAAAGGGCTGGAGTGTAGCTCAGAGGTAAGATGTTCCTGGGTTCGATCTCTAGTATTTCACACACACACACACACACACACACACACACACACACACACACACACAACTACACACAGCTAGAAGCACCAGCCAGAGGGTGCAGAAAAATACATCAAGCTCATCTCCCTGCATGTGATGCAGAGCTCTTAGGCCCAGAGAGCAGACAGCAAGGCACTGCCCTGACCCAGAGAGCCCCTCCGCTCTCTTCCTGCTGTTAGAAGGCTTCCGGGGAAGGAACTTTGAATAAGCAGATGGAGTGACCGCTGCTCCTGGTGCCTGTGCCCTACCGCTGGTCTCTGACACACCGTGATCAAGGCAGGGCGGGCCGCCTCTGAGCCAGCTGTGCAGAGCACCCTGTGGTCACTTTTCTGGGCATTGGAGGGAGCGGCAGGCCTGATAACACAGGACAATGCATAGTGAGTTTCCGCTCAGCTCTGGAATGCATGTTCACAGGGCGAGTGGGCCAGAGAGGGCTCCAAACCCACCCACCTCCGCACCCACCACTTCCTGCCACACACACACACCAGCTCTGCCTGGCATGGCTCTCTGGCTTGGCTGTGTTCCTGACATCACCACAGGTGGTGGTAGCACCTTGTGCCTGCAGACCTTTCCCAAGCTTGCAGAGCCCTTTTGCAGACGTGATCTCACGTGAGCCCCCAGCAGCAGGCAGGGAAGGCCGCTATCACAACACGCAGGTTACCCCGTCGGCCATCTGTCAGGCTTGCTGTGGGCACCTTGCATATATTTGCTTGCATCAGCCTGCCAGGGCCAAAAAGGCAGGTGCGTGGTTAGGCTTGAGTGGAGGTGCAGGAGAGATTAGCTGTCGAAGGCAAACACGGAGCCCAGATTTGCATCCACGTCTGGGGACCGCCACGTTCCGTGCTTTCCCCACGGAGCTACCCCGTCCCTGGCTGGCCGAGTGACTACGTGGTGCAGCAGGGTCTGGAACCCGCTCCAGGCCCCCCGAACACTTGAGGCCCCTGGGAAGCGCTTTGCAAAGTCGCCTGGCTGATGGGCTGGCTGAGCACGTCTCTTTCTCCCTAGAGGGTGACCGGCTGCATCCTCTCCAACGTCAACACACCTTCCATGACCCCTGTGATTGGACAGCCACAGAACGAGGCCCCCCAGCCCATCTACCAGAACAACAACGTGCCGGCCAAGCCCACCGCAGGTAGGGGAGCACTGGTGCAGTGTGGGACAGAGCCAGGGCAGGGGCTGGAGAGGAGGAAAGGAGGATTGAGGAAAGGAACAGCTCAAATGATGTTGTGCGGGCCGAGTGTGGTGGCGCATGCTTGTAATCCCAGCATTCAGGAGGCTGAGACAGGAGGATCGCAGTTCGTGGACAGCCTCAGCTACTTAGTGAGGCCCTGTGCAACTTAATGAGACCCTGTTTCAAAATAAAGAATAAAAATTAAGGCTGGGGGCATAGCTCGGAGGTAGAATGGCCCTGGGTTCCATCCCCAGTACTGCAAAAATAATAATAATAATAATAAATAAGATAAGAATAAAAATAAAAGGACTAAAAAAAGTAGGGCTGAAGGTGTAGCTCAGAGGTACAATACCCCTGGTTCCATCCCCAGTACCGCAAAAAAAATTAATAATAATGTTGTGCATCTATATGACGGCATCACTACCAATCTCATTAAATGTATGGGAAGGGGGTGTGTGAAGGGAGTTTACCAAGTGTTGCGTGCATGTACATCTGTATCACACTGAATCTCAACTACAGTGCACCAACAAAAGTATGAAAGATGAAAAACCCAATAACACATACACCCTTTATATGTAGAATCCGTTCCAGCTTAATGTTGACATACCTGCCTGGCATACATTCTAAAAATGGAAGAAAATAAAGAATTTACCAGATGTTTACAGTGGTTATCTCTAGAGGTGGAATTGCCGGGACTTTTTTCTTGTCCTCTTCTGAATTTTCCAAATTTTTAAAACATAATAAGCGTGACCAGAAAGCAGGTTCCAGCCTATGGCTCAGTGCGCTTGACTGTACCTCGGACTGTGAGTGAGGAGGGACTAGGGCTGCCTGTTTCTGATCCTTCTGCCCTCCGGGCCCCAGCGCCCCCTGCTGTTCGCAGTGTGAGTTGCCAGCGGCTCTTTCCCACCGTCCCTGTCTCTCTTGTTCTCTCCTGTAGCCAAGATTTTGGGAAAGGTGGGCGAAAGCCTCAGCCGGATCTGCTGCGTGCGCCCGCCTGTGGAGCGCTTCACCTTTGTAGGTGAGCAAGCAAGGGCCGCTTGAGCGGGCCTCTCTTTCTTCTTTCTTCCCTCATTCATCCCATCCCTCCCAGCACCTGCGGCATGGTCTGAATGTTTGTGTCCCCCTAAAATTCATACATTGACATTTGAGCCCCCAAGGAGATGGTGTCATTAAGTGGGGCCTTTGGGAGGCCAGGAGGGTGAGGCCCTCCTCAGGGAGATTTCTGCCCTTCGAGAAGAGGCTCCACAGAGCTCACGCGTCTTCTCTTCTACCATCTGAGGACACGGTAAAAGGTGCAGCCCACGAACCAGGAAACAGGCCCTCGGCAGGTACCAAGTCCGCCTGCATCTTGATCTCGGGCTTCCCGGCCTCGTCCCCTTCTGTTGCGTACAAGCCACCCGTTTGTGGTGTTTTGTAGCATCCAAGACAGACAAGACAGCCCATTATTGGGTGACCATTTGTAGAGCCGTGATAAAGACGAGAGGCTGCGGGAACACGCCGAGGCCCTGAGAGCCGAGCTGTGATAGTGACTTGTACACGCCACGCCCCCCCAAGCGGAATCGCACACGAGAGCACAGCATTGGCTCCGCCTTGCACATCTTCCTTGCTCTCGCTACATTCTACCAGAGGAGACTCAACAGCCCGAGCTCTTCCCGTTCTGTAAAGCAGGGAGCCTGTGAGGAGAGGCCCCTCCTGTGACTACAAACGCTGCCCGCCAGGTTGCAGCGATGTGGCTCCTGTGGGCAGTTTCCTTGAGATAAGGGTTATGGGGCTGGGGGTGGAGCTCAGTCGTGTACTTGTTTAGCATGCATGAGGGCCTGGGGGAGGGGAGGAGGAGGAGGAGGAGGAGGTTTTGCTGGGCACAGTATTGCAGGCTTGTAATCTCAGTATTTAGGAGGCTGAGACAGTAGGATCACAGGTTCAAGGCCAGTGCACGGTAACTTAAGACCCTGTTTCAAAATTAAAAAATAAAGCCAGGAGTGGTGGCGCATGTTTGTAATCTCAGTACTGGGGAGGCCAGTACTGTGTTAGTACTGGCAGAAGTTAAGTTAGACAGGAAGATTGAAGGTTCACAGCCAGCCACAGCAAGTTAGTGAGACCCTGTTTCCAAACAAAAAGTAAAATAGAGCTGAGGTGTAGCTCAAAGGTAGACTGCCCCTGGGTTCCATCCCCAGTACCACACATATACATAAAAATAATAATAAAATAGGTCAAAGGGTGTCACTCAGAGGTAGATGCACCCTCCCTATCCTGGGCTCAGTCTCTGGTACCAACAAATAAATAAATGACACAGAGTGTGCCCATGTTCATCATCGGTTCCTCAGCAAGATGAGTGAGAGCCCAAAGTGTGCAGCTGTGCCCAGGGGTGCTCTGTGTGCTGCGGTGCACTGTGTGCCGGGGATGCACCATGTGTCAGGTGTGCACTGTGTGCCAGGTGTGCTTTGTGTGCCCAGGGGTGCACTGTGTGCTGTGTGTGTACCATGTGCCAGGGTGCACTGTGTACTGGGGGTGCACTGTGTGCTGGGTGTGCACTGTGTGCTGAGTGTGCATTGTGTGCTGGGTGTGCCATGCTCCATTCACTCCTCCACGTCCGCGTGCTACGCCCGCGCCCCTGTCCCCTCCCTAACACTCCTGTCCCCCCTTTCCTCCTCAGATGAGAACGCCAACCTGGGCACAGTGATGCGGTACGAGGAGATTGGTGAGTGGGGCGGTGAGGGGGGGACGCCTGGAGACGCAGGGAGGGCAGAGGCTTGAAACCCTGGGCCGTTTGCAGCCACATCTCCTCGCAGACGAGGCTGAGATCCTGGCCTCACCTACTCAGCCCCCCAAGTTGCTATCCTAGCTGTACCTACTCCCCCTTAGCGTCCTGAACTAGACTCAGGCCAGTCCCGGAGGCAGGACCACGTCAGCGGGCAGCTTTCCCTTCCAAGCCTCCCTCCCTCGTCTAAGTCAGACTTCGGTGCCAGCTGGAGCCTCTTCATTTGCCACTGTTCCCAAGCAAGAGAGGAGAGCTCGCCACCTTCCTCATCAGAGGTTTTCATCCCTGGATGGTGGAGGAGGTGGAGGGCCCAAGATCCGCCTCCACAGCCGCCCTGTAGGCCTGCCCCGGCTGCGGGGTCCCCTGGCCACCCCAAAGCCAGAGCGGTGGAGGACGGTTACACAGCTTTCAGGAAGAGAAGGTGCTGACAGCCTGTCTCAGCAACTGAGAAGTAAATCAGTGACTTGAAACCTTTCCAAGGACCAGCGTGGGAGGCCGGAGCGGGAGCCGGTGCCGAGGCTGGGAAAGGGCAGACAGTCGCCAGGATGGCGCTGGCATGGGTGTCAGGTGACAAGGGGGGGTGGGTGACAACAGGAACGACTGATGTCCACAGCCATCCTCAGCCTAAACTCCCAACTTAAAAGATCCTATGGAGCCAGACAAGGTGGCGCTTGCCTGTAATCCCAGTACCTGGGAGGCTGAGACAGGAGGATTGCAGGTTCAAGGACAGCCTCAGCAAGTAGTGAGATTCTCAGCAACCTAGAGAGACCCTGTTTCAAAATAAAAATAAAACAGGGTTGGGGGTATAGCTCAGAGGTGGAATGCCCCTGGGTTCAATCTCTAGTACCTAAGATAAATAAATTCATAAATATATACATATATGCATACATGATCAATCCTGTAGATACTGCCCTCCCACTCCTCCATTCTCTAAAGACCTGGAGGTCAAGGCCTCCACCATGACCCTGAGAGGTACAGGTGCATCTGCACACCTGGCTGCCCCAGGAGGCCCAGCAGGGGCAACCTCATTTTGAGGTGCTTCTCCTAGTCTCATCCTCCGATCTGAGATGCAGCTGTGTGCCTGAGTCAGCTTAGCTTGGTTTGCTTGAACCATGTAAAAAGTCTTAAGGAATTTTGCAAACCAATTGTCAAACTTACAGTTAAGTTGGGTGTGGTGGCACACACTTGTAATCCCAGCACTTGGAAGCCTGAGACAGGAGGATCACACAGGTTCGAAGCCAGCCTCAGCTACTTAGTGAGGCTCTCAGCAACTTAGTGAGACCCTATTTCCAAATAAAGTATAAAATAGGTCTGGGAGTATAGCCCAGAGGCAGAAAGCCCCTGGGTTCTACCCTTAGTACCACACACACACACACACACACACACACACACACAAAAAAAAAAAAAAAAAACTTACAGTTAAACTGTGTTAAAAACAAAGGTTTGATGCTGGGTGTGGTGGCACATGCTTGTATCCCAGCATTCAGGAGACTGAGTAGGGAGGATCACAGTTCACGGCCAGCCTCAGCTACTTAGTGAGGCCCTTTGCAACTCAGTGAGACCCTGTTTCAAATTAAAGAATAAAAAATAGGGCAGAGGGTGTAGCTCAGAGGTTGAATGCCCCTGGGTTGTATTCCCAGACCCGCAAAAAAAAAAAAAAAAAAAAAAAAGTTTGAATATACAAACTACACTTGATTATTTGAATTATTGAATTACTTGAATACCCAAACTGCACCTAATTATTTTACTATACTCTAGTATGCTTTATTCACAAGCACATCACTGTCCGAAGGCCACAGGAAGGAAGGCCTGGCCTCCTGATTGTTCCCTAAACAAGCAGGGGAACTTGACTCCACAGTCCCAGAGCACCCAAGGGCAGAGACGGGAGCAAAGGTGCCAGAGGAGGGCTGAAGGCCCCGCACTCCATCTCCCCGCAGCACCCGGGGCTTGTGCTGGGCCATCCTGCCCCAGCTCAGGGAGCTCCCCCTTGCAGACAGGTTGACGGTGACCCCCGCTTGCACAGTCCGCTCCTGCCATTAGCTCTGCATGGCGCTTATATTAGCGTGCAGCAGCTCTTGAAAGCAGAGGTGGCCGGCCTGCTCCTGCTGTGTCCTCACCGCACGGCAGGTTTGCGAGCCCGCCACCATGGACACGGAGCTGTCAGTGGCTCCCCTGAGGCTCTGCCTGTCCACCTGGCAGCCCCTCTGCTCCCTGAGTGCGTGTCTTACAGGCAGGAGAGAATGAGGAGCTCAGGTCCTGAGGCAGGGTGGCCACTGCTATCAGTTGACCTGGCTGTTGCAGGGGCCTCTGCCTTGGGGTGCCCTGGGCGTGGGTGGGCTGCAGGACCCGGGCTTCACATAGCTGGGATTCCTGGCCGGGTGTGTGGAGGGAGAGCTGGTTTCTGGCTGCTGGCCCTGGATAGGGGTGAACTGGGGAAGGAGGCGGGCCCAGCAGAGGGAGAGGGAGAGAGCCAGCCTGCCTCCTGACCCTTGAGCTGGGCCGGGCCCTGAAATTCACCAGGCCTTCTTTTAAGAATCCAAGAAAAAGCCGTCTTCTGGCTCCTTTAGCATCTGTGACCCCATTGTCAAGTTCTAAAGAGCTGGCTGCTCCTCCAGGCTGCCCCAGGCCAGGGACTGTGGGCTGGAAAGGTGTGAGGTTCATTTAATAAACGGGAGAAATCACTGCTGCCCTCCAGTGGCCTCACATGGAACCTCCAGCCCAGCCCCTGCTGCGGATCAGTAAAGACACATTTGTTCCGGTCCTGCAGGCAGAGACCACATTCTAAATTTCTGTGCTTTGGCTAATTTATTTTTAAATCTCACATTATACTTGGGTGGGCAAGTGAGTCTTGACCCGGGAATAGAAAGATTCATTTCAAGGCCATAAACAGGGTGCCATAACCTTGGCACTACCGACGTTTGTAGGAGTTTTCCTATGCATTTTAGGGTGTTTAGCAGCACCCAAGGTCACTGCCTACTAGACACAGTGCCTACTGTGTGCCAGCCACTCTGCCAGGCCTTGGGGGTATGAAGCTAGGTGAAGGTTTCCGCACATAAACAGATCCTTGGGCCGCAGTATTCGGGAGGAGGCGGGATGCTGCATATCTAAGGCTCCAGCCTCAGTGGGGTTTCCCTAGGCAGCCCCTGGGGCAGTGAGATGGTGTGTCCTCAGCCCAGCACCCTGCCCCTGCCTCAGAACACCAGGACTGCATTCCGCAGCAGGAACGTGCCCTGGGGTGGAGGGCAGGTCGTCTCACATCCGGGTGGCAGTGGGCTCCAGCCTGGGACCCACACACAGCCGCCACCCTGTCGCATCCCAGGTGGAGGGCTCTTCCTAGACTCCCTGGATTCCTTTATCCCCCGTTGCTCTGTTTTAAGAAGCACAGTTTGTTGCCTGTTGTGTGTGTGTATGTGTGTGTGTGTGTGTGTGTGTGTGTGTGTGTTACTGAGGATGGAACCCAGGGCATTCTACCTCTGAGCTACACCCCCAGCCCTATTTTTTTACTCTTTGTTTTGAAACAGGGTCTGAGTTGTGGAGGGCCTAAGTAGCTGAGGCTGGCCACAAACCTGCGAATCTCTCTCAGCCTCCCAAGCGCTGGGATTACAAGCGTGCGCCACCACACCCAGCTCTGTCGCCTGTTTTAAACGGGCCTCATTAGGATCATTCCTAGAGGGCTTAGTAAGGGAAGAAAAGCAATCAACTGGCAGGAGGGGGGAAGGGAAGAGGAGGACGAGGAGGGCTCTCCTACCTCCCCACCCTTTGTGGAGGACATTGAAGAAGAAAGCCGAGGCCGGCCCCAGGCCTTGACTCCATGCTGTCCCTACAGCGCTGGCACTTGCGACTGCAGACAAACTCCAGAAAACAAGGGAAGAGAAATCCAAGCCCTGTAGCCCTTGAGCTCAACAGAGAGCAGAGAGAGTCTCTCAGACCCTAGACGTAGAAGGGGCGCTCTGCTGGCTCGGGCTCTGCAGGCCTGTTAGGGTGACCAGCCAGGAAAGACTGATGTTCTGAGGACAGGAACAGCTGGCCACCCTCCTCTCCCTGCAGGAGCAACTCCCACAGGAGACCGGGTGGTCTGGACAGGAGCCCGAGGGAGGCGGGCAGAGGTCTCCGCACCGTGCACGCCTCGGGCAGTGCTGAGGGTCCCGTGTCTACCACCCGGCCTCGCAGGCCCCCCTCACTCTGCTCTCTCTCCTCAGAGCTGCGGATCTTGCTGCTGTGTGGCAGTGACCTGCTGGAGTCCTTCTGCATCCCAGGGCTCTGGAACGAGGCAGATGTGAGTAGCACAGCTGGGACAGGGAGGATGGGGAGGGCATGCTGGGCTCTGCTGCTGGTCCTCCGTCCTCCACCCAGAATCTCTTGCCTCCACTGAGCTCCCAAGAGGCACTCTATTCACATGGCCTTGGGAGAATATTCTCACCAAGCCCCAAGCTTTATCTCCAACCACATTCTTACACTGCTCCTCCTCATGCTCGTTCTGAAAATATCTGCTGTGGGCAGTGTTCTGGCTGTGTGGGTGCTGGGGGCTGGGGAAAGGGAGGGAGGAAAAGAACCTTTGCCCTTTTGAAATTACAGTGTGTTTTGTTTTCATTTGATGGCTTCTGAAGAGGTGGTAAAATGCCACCCTTGAGTTCCCTCAACAAAAGAAAAGGGGTCGAAAGGGGAAGAGGGAATGGCAAAGGTCAGGAGGATCCTTCTGGCAATTGGCCTGGGACAGCGGGATCAGTGGTCAAACACCTGCTGCTTCCAACTTCCATCGAGATCGTTTGATGCCAGACCTCACTCTGATGGTCTTAACCAGCTAATCCACAAACGACTCCATGCATGTTTTCATTTTTGCCTTCATTAATTCAGCTAAGAGCCTCAGCTAAAGCTAGCTCCCAACCCCATAAACTGATGCAACCTGAATGGCCAGGACGGCACTTTCAGACCCAATGGGTTTCTTGTTGTTTTGTTTTATGAACTTGCTGTGCTACATAAATCCCTCACCTCCTCCGGTTACCCAGTGGGGCCCACTGCTGCCAGCTGTGTAGTACGCAAAACACCAAAATGACGTGTTTTGCAAAGAAAAAAAGAGAGTTTATTCATGAGACAGCCAAATATGATGTCTCTGTAAACATTCTCACCGTGTAATCTAAAATAACTGACCACACAACTAACTTGGGGGAAGATTTATTTGCTCACAGTGTTTTATTTCAGAGTTCAGTGTATATCAGGCCAGGTCTGTGGTGCTCAGGGCATGGTGCCAAGAAGCAGAGAGAGGGAGGGAGCAAGGCTCTGCTCTCACATCATGGAGGCCAGAGCAGAGAGAGGGAGGGAGCAAGGCTCTGCTCTCACATCATGGAGGCCAGAGCAGAGAGAGGGAGGGAGCAAGGCTCTGCTCTCACATCATGGAGGCCAGAGCAGAGAGAGGGAGAGGGCGAGGGCTCTGCTCTCACATCATGGAGGCCAGAGCAGAGAGAGGGAGAGGGCGAGGGCTCTGCTCTCACATCATGGAGGCCAGAGCAGAGAGAGGGAGGGAGCAAGGCTCTGCTCTCACATCATGGAGGCCAGAGCAGAGAGAGCAAACAAGTAAGGGGATTCAAAGACATCCCACCAGCTTGGTTACCACCCAGTAAATCCATTACAATAAATTTATCTACTGATGAAATTATTGCATCAACTTTGAACATTAATATATGAGCACTTCTGGGAAAATTCTACATTTAACTGAAAAAACAGCTTAGGCAATCATTACTACCATGACTCCAGTACCCAGGTGTTATCTATAGCAAAGCTGAGGGGAGCGTACCGCTTAGCTGTGTGTCCTCTAAAACTGGTGAGAAAGTAGCTAAAAAGAAGCAGAGCGAGAGGGTTTAGCCAGCCTTTCCCTCCGATTCACTGAGGGCACAGTTGTTTTATAAAATCTATGTCTAGCTGGGTACGGTAGTGCACACCTAAATTTCAATACTTGGGAGACAGAAAGATTGAAGATTCAAGGCCAGCTTCCAATATCCTTTACAATTTAGCAAGATTCTGTTTCAAAATTTAAAAAAAGGCTGGTGTGTAGCTTGCAAGTGGAATACCCCCACGGTTCAATATCCAGTACAAAAAAAAATATGTCTATAGAATGTTATTGGCAACACTCTGAATTTTGTTGTTTGCTTAGTTGTTTGTTTTTAGTACTAGAGATTGAACTCCGGGGTATTCTACCTCTGAGCTACACCTCAGTCCTATTTTATTTTTTACTTTAAAACAGAAGTAAGTTGCTGTGGCTGGCTCCAAGCTCCTTTCTCCTGTCTTAGCCTCTCAAGTACTGGGATTACAGATGTGTGTCACCACACCTGGCTAACACTGAGTTTTTAAGGATATTTACAACACAGTTCCTGCCCCCAGTCTTAGCAGGCATGAGATATTCATGTATCTCTAGAGAGACAGGGAAACAGATAGGAGAGAGGCAGCCCTCAGGCTCAGACTCAAGACTGCAGTTCTCCAACACAGCTCTCATTCTGAGCCTCAATTTCTCCCATCTCTGAAATGGATGTAATAAGTGCCTACCTCATATGGTTTTCTGGAAGCCTTACATGACATTTTCTGTTGAAGGCATCTAGCCCAGCTCATGCCACCCAGTTACTTAAAGCAAATGTTAATAAGAGAATTTAACAAATGTTAAACACACATGTACATATAGCTATTTGAGCTGAAGGGTATCACGTGCAGTGTAACAGAGCGGAGGGAGAGTTTCAGTGCTGCAGGGAGACCGAGAGGGGAGGCAAGTTTCAGGGAAGCAGATTATACTGCAGGATACTTGCATCGTTGCCCTGCCCTGGAACCATTTCCTGCAGGTGAAATTTTAAACCTCTTTTCAGATCTGGATTAAGTGGCTTAATTATCTTTTGCTTCCCTGGCTGCTTTACTAGGCACCTGTGAATGCAAAAGCAAGGCAGGCGAGTTCTGTTCAGATCTCAGCAGAGCTTCTCTAAGGACCCAGGCAAAGCTGGCAGTTGCGTGGGGCCCCACCAAAGGGGCGGCCTGGGCAGGGGAGGCGGAACTCAGAGGGATGAAGTGGCGGCTGGGACAGCAGTCTGAAGTGCCACTTGCGGGAGCAGGAAATCCCTGGGCTCTTCACCAAGGGTCACCTGTAATGAGCCTCTTCTCAGGGGCAGACGCAGGCTTTGAGGAGCCTGAAACTTAAACAAGTTGGGGCCCTCACTGCACGGTCAACCCCTCCCCGTCCACCCAGTTAGGTGGCCGAATGCAGGTCCTCTAGCTTCTCTCCAAAGGGGCTGCTCTTGGTGTTGACGGGCACCAAGGTCAGAAGACCAGGATAAGAGCCCCAGGTCTCTTCTCTTCTGGTTGATTCCTGGTGCTTAAGCCAGGATTGGTGGTTACAGCAGAACACTTAAGAAACCATGCAGTCGCAGCGGAAGGCCTGGACCAAGCCGACCTCAAAGCTGTCTTCACAGCAGACCTGTGTCCGCACCCCTGAAGCCTGTCACTCTTTCCTTGGCCCAACTCACCCCCAGCCAGTCTGTGGTCCTTAGAAGCACTGTGTCTGAGACAGAGGGGGGAAATATCCAAGGAGCTGTTTCCTTACATAACGTGGGTGAATCTCTGCCCACAGCAGAGGTGTGCCAAAAAATCATGTCCAGTGTATTTAATCAAGTTACAATTCCACGCCTAGTCCCTGGTGGGATCTCCTTTCTAGAAGCTAGTTTCCAGGAATGAGAGCGGTGAGACCGCTACTGCCCTGGGTTTCAGCCATTCCTTCTTTTATCCTCTTAACAGACGCATTTCTCTCTTAGCTGGTGCCCCCAAGCAATACGCGCTGAAGGAGACCAAAGCCCTGACTCTGTCCATGGCTGAAACAGAAGGGCGGTAGGATATGAAGGAGATCAGCTTCTTAGCAAAGTCGAGGCTCTGGCTATGGTCTTCTACAGCCCAGCCTCCAAGGTCTTCTCCAGGATCCTCAGAAGCAAGGCAGGAGATTAGCCCTTGGTTCAAACAGGTGTGGGGATCGATAACAGTAGACTGAGAAGCCGGGCATGGTGGTGTATGCCTGTAATCCCTGTAGTTGGAAGGCTGACACAGGAGCGTGGCAGGTTTGAAGCCAAGGCAAGGCTCTCAGCAGCTTAGCGAGACCGTTTCCAGATAAAATAGGGCTGGAGGTGCAGCTCAGAAGTAGAAGTAGAATGCACTTGGGTTTAATCCCCAGCACAACACACACACACACACACACACACACACACACACAGTATTTTTTTTTAAAGAGCAGGTGTGGGAGTAAATAGGAGATTTTCTCCTTCCTTAAGTAAAGCTCAAAGAGGACAGAGGAAGCAGCCAAGACTGCAGGACCACCTTGGCCTCTCATACTCTCCCTGACTCAGGTTTCCTCATTCTTTCACCTTTGAGTCCTGAAACAAAGCTCTCATCCAGAAATCTAGTTACACAAGGACAGGGACAGCCTCTCCCCAGGCACATTCCGACGGCATTTCCCATTAGTCACAAGGACCCATTGGCTCACAGGGAGTCCTGACCTTCCCTGACCAGTGACACACCCTTCCCCTTACATTCCGCATGGAGAAAATTCCACACATAGTAGCAGTTCCACTCAAGTACAATACAAAAGAGCTGCTGTGTGGCCTGGCGGGCATTTTCCTTCTGCTCGAGAGCCAGCCCTGGTCCAAGATCTGGGCCCAGGGCTGGCTCACCATCCCATTCTCTCTCAATAGAGAACGAGCCTCCCCAGGAGATCCCGTCTTTGCTTCCTGCGCCCTGACTGGAGCATCCAGGCAGGCCTGCAGGCACAGCCCAGGACCCGGGAAAGCGGGCCGAGGCTGGAGCTTAGCCAGGAACGCTGAGGCAGAAAGCCCCTCTCCTCTCTCCCTCCTCAATTAAAGCCCACCCTGCCAGTCTGAGGCTGCCGGCTTTATGTTGCAGGGGACAGCGGGCAAATCACTTCCAACTTAAGCGTTCCGTCTCCAGCTGATCCCTCAACAGCACCCATACCAAAGCAGCACATACCGGCCCTCGAGGGGCCTGCAGTCTAAGAATGCCTTACTTTTTATTATTTCTTCATATAACATCAAACAAAACCTGAAGGATCTAGAAAGGTTCCTGAACCCGTTCAGTACTCAGTAACTGCTGGCTGTCTTTCCTTCACTTATTTAAGAGTATTTTGGGGGCACCTACTATGTGACAGGCACTGTTCTATGGCTGGAGTAGCAGAGAAACCCCAAAATGCACTTGACCGCGCCATACTGTATGTTCTAGAGGGAGGCACAGACAATAAGCACTTTTTTTGTTTTGTTTTTGGTATTAGGGATTGAACCCAGAGGTATTCTACCTACCAGCTCACCCCCAGCCTTATTTCATTTTTATTTTTAAAGGAGGGTCTCAGCCTGTTGATAAGAGTCAACAGACTCATTATTTGCTGAGGTGCTGAGGCAGTCCTCAAACCTGCGATTCTCCTGTCTCAGCCTCCCAAGTACTGGGACTCAGCCTCCCAAGTACAGGTGTGTGCACCATGCCTGGCTGACAATAAACACTTCGATCACAGCTCATGGATTATCTCGTTTAACTCCTAGAACACCTGTGTCCCATTTTAATTTTTAATTTTTTAATTTTTCACAGTACTGGGGATGGAACCCAGGGGCATTCTACCTCCAAGCTACACCCTCAGCCCTATGTTTTATTCTTTATTTTGAAACAGGGTCTCACTGAGTTGCAAAGTGCCTCACTAAGTAGCTGAGGCTGGCTTCGAACCCGGATCCTTCTGTCTCGGCCTCCCAAATGCTGGGATTACAAGTGTGCACCACCATGCCCAGCAGTAATTCCATTTTAGAGATATGAAAATTGAGGCTTAAATGTGACTTGTCCAAGACCTACAGCTTTTGGATGGCAGAGCGGGCTTCGCACAGGACTTCAGATAAGCCAGACAAGTGGGAATACTGGCATACATACCTCTCTGGATCAGGGCAAGGGGTCGAAGTACCCTGTGAAGGAGGCTTTGACTCCTGACTGTCTCCTAGGTGGAAAGAGAGGAGCTCTCTGCATAGGGAGGAGGCTGCGGAAGGGCCAGGGGTGGGAATGAAGCTTTTTAGGGAGCTGGTCTTGCTAGCTGAAAAGGGTTGAAAGGTAAATACCTTATCAGAAGGAAAGGTATGCACTTTTACGCATGCAGGCAGCAGTCCTTAAGTGTAATGATTACCCAGCCTGTTTTTGAGGACATTTCCATTATAAATGAGCAGTCCTCAATATGTAACCCCAAAGGGTGGAGCCTAAAGGGGGAACACAGAGCCGGGCCAAGGAGGTAGCTGTGTTTTTCCTCTCTCCTTCTCTTTTTGTACTCCTCAAAGCCTGGCGTTCCACAGGTTGGTTCTAATTGGCTGAACCCTACATTTCTCCAGCCAACCAGTCATAGGCTAACCGCTTCCTACATCCATCAACTATGGGAAAACCACCAAAGAAAACAAACAGAGGAAGAGCCTGGGGCATTAGGCACTCCAGAAGAAATCCCAGGGCCCCCAGATAAATGAGCAAAGACAAGCATGGGCTGTGCAGGCTCAGATGGTTTTGATCAGACAGCCTGTCCACTGGGAAGCCTGGCCTGCTGGGTTCTGCCAGGATCAGGCACCCCGCAGGCTGATGAGGCCATGCTGAACTCACCCACCAGGCTTCCACTGTGGGGCTCTGGCTGTTCTCCTGTGAAAGGGTGCTTTGGTTTCAGGCTTTTGAGTCAGGAATCCCCGGCCTTCCCACACTCCTAGTTAAACCGGCAGTGGGAGCGGGACGATTTCCTCTGGGAAGCCCCTTTGAAAAAGCTGTGGTGTATTCGCATGGAGAGCCATCCCAGAAATGCATTCCCGCTCTTTCAACTCTGAGCGCACACACACACACACACAGCAAAGAGATACAAAGTCAGGACAGCACAGAGGATTCCATCTGGAAACAGGGCGCGTGATCGGAAGCGCTTCACCTCCCCTCCTGGGTGGCACTGGGAGCTCTCTCCTCAAACCCTTGATAGCCCTCCCAGAAGTGTATACAGCTGTACAGTCTCGAGGGTGAGGAACAGCAATGAACTGAGGACATGGTACAAGCTAATCTGGGAGAAAAACCAAGGTATGTGAGTTTCAAATCACAATATTCTCCCCACCCCCAATACTGGGAATTGAACCCAGAGACATTCTACCCCTGAGCTATACTCCCAGCCCATTTTTAATTTTTGTTTTGAAATAGGGGTTTTCTAGGTTGCTGAGGGCTTTGCTAAGTAGCCAAGGCTCTCCTTAAACCCACCATCCTCCTGTCTCAGCCTCTCAAGTACTAAGATTACAGGTGTACACCAACCAAGGAAGTTTCAACTCACTAAATATATGAGTTTATCAGCAGATCTAGAAGAAGTGGGAAATAATGGGAAGAGTCTTTAAGAGAGACCAGAGAGGGTTCAGATTCACTTACCAGCTGCAAAGCGTGGGGAAGTTATCGAATCTTACTGAGTGTTGCTTTCCTTGTCTACAAATAAGAATAAAGGCAAGTAGACTGGCCAGTCACAGTCCTTATAAAGAAACAACGTGATGATACATACAGCTTCAGGAATTGTGCCCGCACATAGCAGACACCTTCATAAATGTTTCTTTTGCTCCTTACCGATGGCCCGTGTTCATCCCTGGCCATCTTTCTCTGGAGAAGACCTACAAGTGGGTGCAGTCACTTATGACTGTACTTGAGAAGACAGTGGCATTTCAGAGAGAAGGTCAGGATTCTGAACCCTAACTTGGGATGATTCCGCAGAGGACGTGACCCAGGAGGTCTGCAAGGGCAAGTCAGTACAGCCCTGTGGCTAAGGAGTTGAGCCTTTGTTTAAAATACTGTAACGGGCCGGGTGTGGTGGGCATGCTTGTAATCCTCTCACTTGGGAGACAGAGACAGGAGGAAGGCGGAGACAGGAGGATCGCACAGGTTCGAAGCCAGCCACGCTGGTTTAAGAGACCCTGTTTCCAAATAAACATATAAAAAATAGGTCTGGGAGTATAGCCCGGAGGTAGAAGGGCTTCCAGGAACCCCAGTACCACAAAAAAAAAAATAAATAAAATAAAATACTGTAATGGGCCGGGCGTGGTGTTGCACACTTGTAATCCCTGCACTTGGGAGGCTAAGACAGGGGATCACACAGGTTTGAAGCCAGCCTTGGCTACTTAGTGAGACCCTGTTTCCAAATAAAATATAAAATAGGTCTGGGAGTATAGCCTGGAGGTAGAAAACCTCTGGGTTCCACCCCTAGTACCACAAAAAATCCAAAACAATAAAATGCTGTAATGGCCTGGCGTGGTGGCACATGCTTGTAATCCCTGGGCTTGGAAGGCGGAGACAGCAGGATTGTGCTGGTTTGGAGCCAGCCTCACTAGCTTAAGAGACCTTGTTTCCAAATAAAAAGTATAAAATAGGTCTTGGAGTATAGCCTAAAGGTGGTAGAAGGGCTTCCAGAAACCCCAGTACCGCCAATAAATAAATAAATAAATAAATAAATAAATAAATAAATAAAATACTGTAATGGCTAGCCAGGCATGCATGGTGCATGCTTGTAATCTCAGTACTTTGGAGGGAGAGACAGGAGGACCTCAGGTTTAATGCCAGCCTCAGCAATTTAGCAAGACCCTGTTTCAAATATAATTAAAAAAATAAATGGGTTGGCTATAGCCCAATGGTAGATCGGCCCTGGGTTCAATCCCCAGTACTAAAACAAGAACACTCTAACAGGGGCTCTCTGTAATAGGAAACCTCAGCTTCCTCAGTGACCTAGTCCTTGTCTACTTTCCAGGCCTCTCTGGGCTCCAGGCCCACCTGCTCTCTTTATTTGACCAGTTTTCCCACCTCGGGGCCTTTGAAGAACCTGTGGCCTCACTGGGGGTGCCCTCCCCTTCTCGTTTTGGTGTCAACCTAAAGGGCATCTTATTTCATATTCAGTATTATACTCAGCTCTACCTAATATCCTCCTGTTTTTATAGATTCATTTGTTTATGATCTCTTCCCACTGGAAGGTAAGCTCTGGAAACTCACCAGAATACTGTCCAGTTTACCATGGACACTCAGTAAAAACTGACTTAATGAGGGCCAGGCATATGGGTGCAAACCTGGAATCTCAGCACTTGGGAGGCTGTGACAGGAGGATCTCAGGTTCAAGGCCAGCCTCAGCAATTTAGTGAGACCCTGTTTCAAAATAAAAATGAAATCAGCTGGGGTGTCGCTCAAGGGTAGAATGCCCTTGGGTTCAATTCCCAGTACCTAACACACACACACCAACACACACACAGTTGTTCATGTAAAAATGAAAGTGTGTCAGGGGCCTTTAGTGGAACGAGCACCAGCAATAAGTCTGCCTCCACCACCAGAGCGACCCAGACCTTTCCCAGTTACCCATAATATATTAGCCACTACAATCCGTCCTTATCTATCACAGCAGTACATACAATGGAACTTAAGTCCCGGGGTTTGGTGGTACATACCTATAATCCCAGTACTGGGGAGGCCAAGACAAGAGGATAGCAGGTTTAAGGCCAGCCTCAGGAATTTAGCAAGATGTTGTTTCAAAATTAATAATTTTAAAAGGCTGGGGGTGTAGCTTGGAGGTAGAATGCTCTGGGTTCAATAGGAAAGCAAAAAAGGTAAGAGAAAGGGCCCTCTCCTTCCCACCCCACCAGGTGGTGGCCCAGTAAGAGAGTGAGTGGGTCCTCTCCTTCCCACCCCACCAGGTGGTGGCCCAGTAAGAGAGTGAGTGGGCCCACTCCGTCTTGCTCAGCCTTTACCCTAGGGCCAGGAAGCTGCAGGCCAAGACACAGAAACCCACCGCCCCAAGCCCTGACTCCAGCAGAACAGCTCCCGAAATTCAGCCCACATTCCTTTCTGCAGGCTGGGCCACGGTGCCCTCTCTCCTGCCTGGACACGTCTCCCACCCTTCTCTGAGATTCCCCACATTGAGGAAGCAGAGTGCCCCCTCCCACTTCCTCCCCCTCCTGCCCTGGGGAGCCTCTGCCCAGAGATGAAAAGATGTGATCAAAGCTGTGCCTGTGGCAGGAAGGGGAAGCAGGATGGTGCTGTGGACCCCCACCTCTGAGGCCAGGGCTAAACTGAGCAGCCATTGTGTGCTGAGGGGGCCTGCCCACAGGGGTCACGCCGGCCCCGTGGGGAGTGGGGTCTGCCAATCTGGGGGGCTCTCTGCACTGACAACTCATCCCCCTCCCCACAAGAAGATCCACAGAGAACTCATGTAGACAAGAGGGGCTGACCCCTCCTGCTGGAACAGCTGCCCAGTCCCGGAGGCCTGATCACCTGGGATTTCTGGGTCCGATGTCTGTCCCAGTCACTCTTCAGGGGTGGGGACCTCCAGAGGTCCCGAGGTGTTTGTCCTTTAGGTGTCCCTTTTTTTTTGCATGGAGGTTGAACCCAGAGCCAATCTACCTCCAAGGTACTCCCCCAGCCTTAACTTATTTTATTTTGAATCAGGGTCTTGTGGAGGCTGGCCTCAAACCTTGGAGGCTGTCTTAGGGGGTGTGCCATCACACCTGGCTGGGGGTCTCATGTTTTACCTCATCCCAAATCAAGCCAGAGTGTGAGTAGCTCGGGCAACTCTCCACGGGATATAAAGCAACAATTCCCAAAGTTAGATGATTAGGAATAGATTTCAGAGGCCCTGGGAGGAGGTTGATTTTATTTATTTACTTTTTCACAAATAAGACATTCTGTCAACATTATAAGTCTGAATTTTAAACAGATGCTCGCTCAGGCCCCTACACGTGTATCCATCAGTTGATTCAACTAGGGTGCCTGTCTCACCCCCAGGAGTTTCTCCAGAACGATCACCTTTACCACAAAGCTTACTTTTTAATTTTGAAACAGGGTCTCTCTAGGTTGATGAGAATCTCGCTGCTTACTAAGGCTGTCCTTGAACCTGTGGTCCTCCTATCTCAGCTTCCCAAGTATTGGAATTACAGGTGTGCGCCACCACGCTCAGCCTATGGGGCACATTTGTCCCCATTAATATCCACACCACGGACGTTAGCTAGGCTGTTTTTGCTCTAAACATCCTCAACAATTAGCTTGAATTTTCTAAATGCAACTTCAACATTCTGCAGACCCTCAAGGCTCACTCAAAACACGCCCCTTGAGGCTCTCGGATGCACTGTGGCTCCTTGAGTCCCTGACTAGTGTTCTTCTAACATTTCTTTTTCTTTTCTTCTCTCTCTCTTTTTTTTTTGGGGGGGGAGGGGACTGGGGGTTGAAACCAGCAACATTCTACCCCTAAGCTACATCCCCAGCCCTATTTTTTCTTTGTTGTGAAACGGAGTCTCACTGAGTTTCTAAGGGCCTCACTAAGTGGCTGAGGCTGACTACAGACCTGGGATCCTCCTGTCTCAGCCTCCCAAGTACAGGGATTACAAGCATCTGCCACCACACCCGGCTTACCATGTCTTATACTGAACATCGCATCATACCACTCTTTCTTAGAAATGGATCAAGCACCTTTTTTCGGCTCCTCGGTTGTACTGCCTTCTAGAAGGCATTTGTTCTTGCCAGCCACTACAATTATGCTTGAAAAGGTGAAAATGTAACTCTCATAAGAATTTAGAATTGCTGCACCTGCCTGTGGGGCAAGAGCATAGGGATAAGTTTAAACAGTGAGTTGGAAGGTGATGTTTAACCCAGGAGAGGTAGTGTGTGCCTGTCATCCCAAGACTTGGGAGGCTGGGGTTCTGCACCAAGGAGCAGTGTAATTTGATTTTATGCCTTAACCTTATCGATCCAGATGGGGAAATAGTCTGGAAAAGTCAAGAAAATGGCAGGGAGACCAGAGAAATCCATATGAGAGATGGTTGGTGGAGGCGAACTAATGTTCTGCTGCTACAAACTTGATGACTTAAAACTACAGAGATTTATTCTCTTACAGTTCTGGAAGCCAGAAGTGTGAATAGGGTTTCACTGAGCCAGAACCAAGTATTGGCAAGCTGCACCCACTCCTGAGCTCCAAGAGAGATCTGTCTGCCTGGCTTCCCACATTTCTTGATCTTAGCTTGAAGCATTTTTATTTATTTACTTATTTATTTATTTATTTGGAACTGAAAGTAGAACCCAGAGTCATTCTACCTCCAAACTATACCCCAGCCCTATTTTATTTTTAGGTTGAAACAGGGTATCACTAAGTCACAGAAGGCCTTGCTCAACTGCTGAGGCTGGCAGCGAGCCTGCGATCCTCCTATCTCAGCCTCCCAAGTACTGGGATTATAAGGAGAGTGCCACTACGCCTGGCTTGTTTCATTTCTTGGTTTGCCCTTCCTCATCTTCAAGGACAACAGTGAGCATCTTGGAATCGCTCTCTGCTCCATCTTCGCATCAATTTTCTGTTAATAGAAATGCTCATTTTTCTTCTTCCTACCTCTTTTTTCTTCCCTCCTCCTCCTCCTCCTCCTTCTTCTTTTGTTGTTGTTGTGTGTGGTACTGGGGACTGAACTAAGAGACATTCTACCTTTGAGCTATACCTCCAGACCTATTTTATTCTTTATTTTGAAACAGAGTCTCAAATAAGTTGTAGAAGGCATTACTAAATTGTGAAGGCTAGCTTGGAACCTGGGATCCTCCTGTCTCCACCTCCCATTTGGGATTACAATTGTGTGCCACCATGCCAGCTCTCTCCCTACCTCAGGATACTTGCGTTCAGGGCCTGCCCGGACCCAAGATAATCTCAAGATCTTTAGCTTAATCACATCTGCAAAGTGTCCTTGCCGCTGAGGTTAGAGTCAGAGGCTCCAGGGATTAAGACCCGGTGTCTCTGGGGTCACTACTCAGGATCCCAGAGACTTGGACCAGAGTATTTGTAAGAATGAGCAGTCTTCACATTTATTTTGAAATAGAGTAAACTGTTATCACATTACCAGCTGAATGTAGGATGTGAGCGAGAGGAAACAAGGAAAATGCCAAAAGGCTTGCTCTGAGCAACTGTTAGAAACAAAAAAGACCGCAAGCAAAGCCACGCCTGTGTGTGCCAGTGGCGCAGAGGTTCTCACGGCCGGAGCTGAGGTGCTGCAGCCACGCCGGGATATGAGACTGGAGTTCTGGAAAGAGGGCTATGTTGGAAAGATATACTGAGCACCTTTTGTGTGTGTTTAAGGCTTTGAACTGAATGAAATCATTGAGGGTGTAAATGCAGATGGAAAAGAAAAGCACTCCAAGGCTTCAGTGTGGTGACTCCAGGTCAGAAAGAGGCTGAGGAATAAAGAGATGGGGACCCAATGAGGCAGGAGGACCCTGGGAGGAGGCGGCTGGAGGCCTGGGCGACATGAGGTGGTGGCATAGACAGCTGGCCCTGAGGGCTGAGCAGAGAGGCTCTTCCTCCTCCGGGGCAGTACTGCAGAGGCGCCACAAGCACTCTGGGCTTTGTGTCATGGACCCTGATCCCTAGGGCAAGCCTGCCACCTGTTTCTCTCAAGCAGCAAGGCCTCCATCTGCTTGCCGCCCAGAGAGAGCCTGGCACAGTAAATCGATTGGGTGTCAGGTCATTTGCTGTCACCCACGAGGCAATTCCCCCATGAGGACTGACTGCCGTTCTGGGCCATTATTTTTGCGCTTTAAACTAGAGCACTCACTTTAAATTATGCTGCTATTGCATGCGTCATATATAAAGCATCCATCTGGCACTCAGAGTCAGTAGGAAGGCAGAGCCTCCAGTGTACATCTATGCCATATTATCCTGAAACATCGACCTAGCCAGGCAGTTTCGGAATTTCCATGCACATCTGCTTGAATGGATTCTTCCTCCTCCCTCCTCTCCACTCTCTCCTCCCTCCTCTCTCTTTTCTTTCTCTTTCTCTGCCATGCTAATTTCTCCAAAGTTTTAATTCAGTAAGTAGGCTACTGCCCCTCTCAAACTTGGTTGTATATTGGAATCACCTGGAGTGTTTGTTTAATACTGATGTCTGAGTTCCATGGTGAAAGATTCCAACTTGTTACCAGGAGTGAGCTGAGCTTTGGGATTATTTTTAAAGACCCTCCAAGTGATTCTACTGGGCAGCCAAGACTGAGAACCAGTCACTGAGTAGTGAATCCCACTGCCATCTCCTAAAAGCTATGGCAAGAGGAGCTGGATCCCTCTCCAAAGCCGGGCCCTGTCCTTCCTGACATCCCTGGTCTGTAGGACAAAAGACTTGGTACCAATTTACCCGATTGGCATTCCTGCAGTAGGTGCCGTGGATCACGCTCTGTGCCTTCCAAATGGCAGATGCAGTGAGGGATGCTGTGATCTTCTACACCTCTTTCTCGCTTTTAGCTTCTCGCCACAACTTCCCTCCTACGGCACTCAAGACCTTTATTTCAGCAATGAGAAAAGCAGAGTTAAGGTGGATGGAAATAGCCATGGATGCATGTACCACACACACACACACACACACACACACACCACCAGTGAATCAGGCCTACAAATTGAACTCTGTTTGTATGGGAATCTTCTTTTTTTTTTTTTGGTGGTACTGGGGTTCCTGGAAGCCCTTCTACCTCGGGGCTACACTCCCAGACCTATTTTTACATTTTCATTTTGGAAACAGGGTCTCCTAAGCCAGTGCGCGGCTGGCTTCGAACCTGCGTGATCCTCCTGTCTCCGCCTCCCAAGCGCAGGGATTACAAGCGTGAGTCACCACGCCCGGTGTGTATGGGAATCTTCTAACAGAGGAGAATGCACTGATGCAGCATAATATGTTTTGTGGTCCATGTTTGAAGAATTATAAAGAAAAACCTGGATCCTCGGTTCCCAAAGCAGGTCTTGCTCAATGTGCGCCACTGCCTGGAAGCAGCAGCCTCTTCCTCCCTCCCCTTTCTGGGATCCGTAATTAGCAAGATCTAAACAGTAATGTGCCCAGACCAGATCCAAGTCGATCAAATGACATAGCGTCTGGGCTCTTAAAAATAAAAATTGGCACAAATGTCCAGAAAGCAACTTGGTAATATGTGGCAAGTTTGAAATATACCCCATTCGTATTCTTTTACCCAATTATTTTATTTAATAATCAGAGATGTAGTAAAAGGTTTATGGATAATGATCTTCATCAAAGTGTTATGTATACTTTCAAAAAATTAGAACTACACATTTTCTATGATATAGGATTGATTTAATATGCCATGTACTTCTGCCACAACAGATGCTGAAATACATCAATTATTAAAACTTAGTTTTGAAGTATTTTAGTAATGTTGGAAAAAAGGCTCACAATATAATGCTACATGAAAAGATGCAGGTAAAATGACTGTTTGTGCATGACAGTCTCATTGTGGGTATATGCACCTACTTGTAGATGGGGAACCACTGGACAGAAATACACCAAAATGTTAGCAATGGTTTCCTGAATTGTGTGGTCACAATTGATTTCTAATTTTTCCTGGATCTTCCAAGCTCATATTGCATCTATACTTAGAGAAACAAAGTAATCTTCCCAATGAAAATAAAGTTTTATTTTTCATTAAGGCATCAGGCTTCTTCTACCAAAGGCTGATTTCAGAAGTGACCTCAGTAAGCTAGGGGTGGTGGCACACATCTGTAGTCCCAGTACTTGGGAGGCAAAGTCAGGAAGATCGAAGGTTCCTAGCTAACCTCAGCGACATAGTAAGACCCTCCACAATTTAGTGAGGCCTTGTTTCAAAAGAAAAATAGGGCTGGGGGTGTAGCTCAGAGATAGAATGCCCCTGGGTTCAATCCGCAGTACCAAAAAGAAAAAGTGACCCCAGTCATAATCGGCACCATCTTGTCATGGCCTGTGCTGCGTTCCGAGCTCTCCTCAGGGCTGACCTGGAGTCCCACGGCAGCTTTGGTGGGTGAGCTAGGGGAGCATGCCCATCCCTCCCATGAGTGCAGCCGAGGCTGAGGCACGCTTGCTGGACAGTGGGCATCTACCAGGGAAAGACTGCATGCTATCTGTTATTCTGCAACGTTATGAACTGAACGGGAGCCTCGGGGATTGGAGAGGTCTTGCCTAGACATGCAAGAGAGCATTTATTTATTCATCTACAAGTATTTATTGAGGGTCTTCTGTGTGCCAGGCAAAGTTTCCGCTCATTCTACTACACTATTACTGATTGTTATTGTTGGTTTACTGTTGGGACTGAGAAGACAAGTTGGAGATTAAAGTTGAAGTTCTGCGTGGAGGACAGTGGCACCTGCTGAGTAATGACTTGGTAGGGAACTGAGGTCATGGGTTTCACCAAGGGACATATTCTCATTTTCTCTCTCTCTCTCTCCAGATGGAAGTGATTGTTGGGGACTTTGGGATTGTGGTGGTGCCCCGGGACGCAGCTGACACAGACAGAATCATGAATCACTCCTCAATACTCCGCAAATACAAAGTGAGTCCTCTGTCTCCCTGCTGGGGTGTGTGTGTGATGTGTCCCTTCTCTGAGAGTCCTGAGAGGACTGGAGGAGTGTGGGAGCAGGAGGGGGGTTTAGTAAAAGGGACCAGCAACCTACTCTCTCTGCTCTACCCCCAGAACAACATCATGGTGGTGAAGGATGACGTCAACCATCCCATGTCCATTGTCAGTTCGACCAAAAGCAGGTAAGTTGGACGAACTGGCTCACAAGCTCCCATGCAGAAACCCTTCAATTCACGTGGACACAGCTGCTGCCCCAGTGTCCAGCATCCTATCTGGACCTCACTTGCTCTCACTCATTGCTTTTTCAAAGGAGAAACAGTATATTAGCTAGTTATATACTAGCTGGATTGAGGAAAGGGTGGATACTTTCAGTTGTGGAGATTTGGTTTAAGATGTTTATGAAATATTGTATTGATAAGGGTATTGGCTGCCAGGTGTGGTTGTGCACACCTGTCCCAGTACTTGGGAGGCTGACACAGGAGGATTGCAAGTTCAAGGCCAGTGTTGGCAGTTTAGTGAGATGCTCAGCAACTTAGCAAGACCTTGTTTCAAAGTAAGAAATAAAAAGGATTGGGGGTCATATTAGCATTTCCACAGCCATAATCTAAAGAACTGACCACATAACCTAGAGGAAAGAAGATTTATTTGCTCACAGTTTTCTTTGGAGATATTGCCATGTGAGGCCAACATCTGTATCTCAGAGGTGGTGGGAAGCAAAAGGGGGGGGGGGCACGTGGGCTCCTCACATCATGGAGGACGGAAGCGAGAGAGAGCGGGGGAGAACCATATATAACCCCAAGGCTGCACCGCAGGGACCCTTCCTCATCCAGCTACATCCTGCCAGCCTGGGTCAACACCCAGATAAACCCAGTGCAAGGGATCTACCCAGTGCTGGCATACAGCCCTCATGGCTCAGTTATATCAGTTTATGAGCTCTTCAGGGGCAGTCCATATTTAACTATAACAGGAGTGTAGCTCGGAGGTAGAATGCCCTGGGTTCAATTCCCAGTACTACTAATACTAATACTAATAATGATATTGACTAAGCACCATAAAACCCCAATATTCAGAGTTTCAAATAAGGCAGATGTTTAGTTTCCTCTTCCAGAAACCCAAAGGAATGGAATCTCTGGTCTCTTCCTGCACTGGGTCCCCAGCTGCTGTAATGGCTGCCGTTCTCAGCAAGGGAGAAAGGGTGAGGTGAAGTCAAATGCAAGAAGGTCTGTCTTTAAGGACTTGAGCCAGGGCTGCACACACCACTTCCCTTTGCATCGCACTGGCTCAGAGATGGGGGGGAGGCTGGGAAACAGACAGTCCCACCTGGCAGCCATATGTCTAGATACAGTTCTGGAAGCTCGATTACTAGCCCAAAGGAAATAACCAGTACTGGGGCCAGTTAACAGTCTCCACTGCATACCGCAGGGGAAGAGTGAGATAAATAGAACAGCCCTGGGAGTGTGAAACCGTGAGCATACATGTCAGTTAAGATTTCGGGTGTGGATGAACTCCCAGAGAGAGTCAAGAAGAGAGCTGGGTGCCATGGTGCACGCCTGCAATCCCAGCTACTAGAGAGGCCGAGGCAGGAGAGTCACAGGCTGGAGGCCGGCCTTGGCAACTTAATGACCCCATCTTGAAATAAAGCAAAAAGTGCTGGAGGTGTAGCTCAGTGGTAGGCACTTGCCCAGCAAGACCAAGGCCCCGGGTCCATCTGCAGTAACACCCTCCCCCCACACACATGCAAAAGGAGAGAAGGCAGCTATAGAGAACCTTGCAAACATTAGCATTTAGACAAACCTAAGGAGCATTCAGAAGCCCAGCAGGTTCTGCCCAGGAGCCAAGGCGGGGAAGTTCCAAAGAAGGCTGCATTGTCATCTGTGTTTCGGAACTTTATTTTATTTTATTGGTAGTGGGGATTGACCCAGGTGCATTCTACCTCCAAGCCACACTCCCAGCTCTATTTTATTTTTAATTTTGAAACAGGGTCTCACTAAGTTGCTGAGGCCTGCTTCAAACCTGCAATCCTCCTGTCTCAGCCTCCCAAGTACCAGAATTACAGGCCTGTGGTGTATTCATTTCGAGTCACCCCTCCATGCCAGTCTGGCATGGAGCTGTATTTCTATTTTCTGTATTTCTATCTTTCTAATAAACTTCTTTAAATCTTAAAAAAAAAAAAATTACAGGCCTGTGCCGCCACACCCTGCCAGGTCTTCTCAAAGTCTCCTAGATTTCTGCCTTGGAAGGCAATTTTGGGAGGCTTTCTCAAGAGTATTAGCAATTGGGAGGGGAGAGCAGAAACCCTCCAGTGGGAAGTGGGAGAAGAGGGGAAAGCCGTGGTCCCAGAGGCAGCTGCACACCAGATTCGTGTGAAAAGCTACACAGCAGCACAAGTTGCTGGTCCCATTCTGTTCCACCCAATCAGAATTTGTTGGGGTTGGACTTAGAGACCTGCGTCCCAAATGAGTCTGATGACACTGGGACTGGCATAGGCACGGCTCCAAAAAGCTCTGCCTTGTAAGGTAAGGACAGTGTATGCCTCGGAAGACCCCGAGCCAGCCAGGCCTGGTGGCAACCCTCGTATCTGGGAGGCTGCAACAGGTTCAAGGCGAGTCTCGGCAACTTAGTAAAGCCCTCAGAGACTTAGTGGGACCTTGTTTCAAAATAAAATAGGGCTTGGGTGTAGCTCAGAGGAATTCAATCCAGTACAGGAAAAAAAGAAAAGGAAAGGAAGACAGAGGAAAGAAAGGAAAAGGGAGGGAGGCAGCGGCGCGTGGCTCCCTCTGACCTCTCTCCTTCCTGCAGGCTGGCCCTGCAGCATGGCGACGGCCACGTGGTGGATTACCTGTCCCAGCCGGTCATCGACTACATCCTCAAGAGCCAGCTGTACATCAACGCCTCGGGCTAGCGGCGCCCGGCTCGCCCCGGCCTCCCGCGTCCTCCGCACACCCGGCCTCGCCTCGTCAGTCCCTGGTTTCCCTCCTGCCTCTGTTTCTCCATCTTCTCATTCTGACTGTCGTCTTCACTCGCTGACTGAACCCCCACAGTGTGGGGGCCCGCGAAGAACCATGGTGTTCCCTGTGCGGTCGTTCTGGACCAACTTTCCTCTGGCCTCGGGGTGGGGTGGGTGAGGGACGCGGGGAGGGACGGGCCCGCGCGGCCCCCGGGGCGGCCTGGCGCCGGGCTCCCAGCATGCTCTGGGGAGGCGGCTCTGGCGCCCGCCCTCCCAGCATGCTTTGCTGAGACTGCGCCAATGCCCGCCCTCCCAGCATGCTCTGGGGAGGTGGCGCCGGTACCCGGCCTCCCATCATGCTCCGGGGAGGCGGCTCTGGCTCCCGCCCTCCCAGCATGCCCTTTACTGCGAAGGGCTATTTTTCGTTCTTTCTTTTTATTTATTTATTGTTCACTTCTCGTAGAACTTGGATGAATCAGTGTCTGGTCCTCTGTAGTCTCGATGCACTCCTGTGGTATTTCTTCCCTTTTGAAGGACACTGGAGCCAGCCTTAGCACTCAGTGGGGCCACACCCGGCAGAGAAGGCCTCGCCGCCTCTTCCCCAGCACACACGCATCCACTCGCACACATGCTCACACATACACAGACACACCCACTCACATGCTCACACACAGACACACCCACTCACATGCTCACACACAGACACACCCACTCACACATGCTCACACACAGACACACCCACTCGCATGCTCACACACACACACCCACTCACATGCTCACACACACAGACACACCCACTCACACATGCTCACACACAGACACACCCACTCGCACACATGCTCACACACATACACAGACACACCCACTCGCACACATGCTCACACACATACAGACACACCCACTCGCACACATGCTCATACACAGACACACCCACTCACACATGCTCACACAGACACACACCGACACACTTGTATGTTCACACTGATATACATACACACACTGACACATACATGTACACACTGATACACTGACACGCACCAATACATACACACACTTGCTACACATGCATACACAGACATGCACACAGTGACACACACACACATTGATACATACACTACACACTGACACACGTGCACGCACGCACAGACACACAGCAGCAGTAGCAGCCGCCTTTGGTCAGGAGGGAGCCTTTGAGGTTCTAAAGCCTGGGACACACGCCTGGGAAGAGTAGGGTCTTTTGGAACCCTAGTTTTCTTCCTTATTTGGGAAGATGTTTATCTGATGCTCTGGACCTATGAGCTTGCAGAGCGTCCATCTTCGTGTCCTGGTGGTCTCTGGACATTGACTTCTGTGGGCTGTAGCTCATGGTACCATGTGGGCTCGACATCTTCGAATGGCCACCCCAGCCCTTGAAACCCATGTCTATTAAGATGCGCTTCCTGCATCTGAGAAGAATCCCACAGGCAAGGCCAAATCCTGATGATCCAGTCATTTCCTTTAAAAAAAAAATGCTAGGAACCTCTCAACCCTGGAGATCTTTGCTAATTAGGATTATTTAGTGCCCTTTGGCTGGGAACACTCTTGTAAATCCAGGGTGACCCAGGAGAAGCAAGTTGTTGCCCTGAGGGGGACGGATGTTCTCATCCACTCCAGCTGAGGTCACCGGCAGAGCCCCAGGTCTCTTCCCCCTGGAGAAACAGCACCTTGGCCTTGTGTCTGGCCTGGTCCCCTGCTTCGAAGCTCAGCAGCTGCAGGAATTGCCAGCATGGGAGTGGGTTCATGAAAGAGAGCGCAGTAAGGAGTTGGGAGCCACTCAGCTGTTTCGGCCCTTTTCTCCCTTTTTTTCTATTTTTATTTCTGCCCCTGGAGACAGTTTGACAGATTGTGTTGGGGCTGTGAATGCCTCATGCCTGCCCTGCCTGGAAACTGAAAGGAAATTACTCTTGGGCTTCGTGTCTCTCATCTAGTCTCTGGCTCTTGGGTTTCTGGTTGTCTTTGAGGAACGGCCCCTAAGTATTAGGATACTTTGATCCAACCTAGTGCCAGCTATGGCCTCAGTGGGACCTGAACCTAGGAACAATGATTGACACCTGCTGCACCCTTCAGCTGCCCTGGGAAAAGGAAGTGGGCTGGAGAGGAGCCTGGGAGAGAGGCACCCTCTACCATGAGCCACCCACCAGGAGAGGGGTGTTATTTCTCTTGGGTTATGGAAATAATCTTTGAAGAAGAAAGAAAAATCCTATCTTTGGATTCAGTGTCTGGCTAAGAATCACAGGATTAAAAAATTGAGTACAACTTTAGAGACCATTCACCCCAACACTCTCCTTTCAAAGGGGAGCACGCAGAGACCAGTGGGATTAGATGGCTGCTCCGACGTCACGCAGCAAGTGCCGAGCCTGATGATAAGATGCTCTTTTCATGAGATTGAAGAACCGGGGAGCCGAATGTCCTGGGGAAACAAGCCATTCTCAAGGACCTGGCGTGTGTGGACGGCATTCATGAGGATGCATATGTGAGACCTGAGAAAGACTCGGTTTCCTTTTTTCCTTCTACTCTGTTAATCTGCTGAACTCTGGTCAAGCCCCAGAAGTCCATAACACACAAGAAGGCAATGGCCGGCTCTGCACCCCCAGGTGGGGCAGGAAGGTGTGTGGGAGCTAGGAAGGGAAGTAGATATGCTGAAGGCAAGAGCGGGTGCAGTCAAGGTAGGTTCCTAGAAATGAGACGGGGCAGATTGTATCTTGGTATATCACAGGGGTGTGTTCAAAATAGCTTTCCAGCTGGGTGTGCTGCGGAAGCCTCTAATCCCAATACTTGAGAGGCTGAAGCAGGAGGATAACACATCCAAGGACAACCTCAGCAACTTAGTGAGACCCTGATCTAAAAAACAGAAAGGGTGAGGAGTGTAGCTCAGAGGTAAAATGCCCCTGGGTTCAATCCCCAGTCTCCCCACCCCTCCAAGAAAATAGCCTTCCTTGACTAAAAGCAGAAGGAATCCCCTTTCAGATGGAACTGTCCATTTTTCACCCAGCCTGTTCTTTCTTCCTGGAGGATGGTCAGAGCATATCTCTGAGTCCAGAGCAGGACATTGTGAAGGCCACCTAGCCACAGCCTATACCAGAAAGATGGTTTTGAGTTTTAAGTGGTACCCCAGGCATCATCAGCAGGATAACCTCTAGGCCCCAACTTCCCTTCTAGGATCCTGCTCCTTCCTTTACAGGCAACCCGAGACTGGTGTGGCTCATAAATAGTGAGAAAAGCCTGGACTGCGCCTTTCAAAAAGGGTCTGGAGCCTCATTTCCTGCTACAAGTAAAAAAGTCCCTCCTATTTTTCTGAAAGTGGCTGATGTAAGAGAGACGGGAAGGAGACCCTTTGCGTCAATGGCTTTCTCCTCTGGGAGCTTTGTGCTGTTAGCTGGTACCTCAATGTCACACACCCCAAACCCCAGGTAGTCCCTTGGCCTTCTGGCTTTCATTTTCCTTGAATGTACATGGGACCAGGGAGGAGAGTCACTGAAGTGCCTGAAACCAGAGCTAGAGCTTCTAGAGACGCCGGTCTTCCTGTCTCCAGGTGGCCAGTCTACCACCAACATGCTCTAGTCTCAAGCTCCAGCGTCTCAGAAAGAACTCAAGAACTCACCGCTCAAATTAAGTAGAAAGTAAGACTCAATCATCAAACTACAGCAAAAGGCAGAGAATTACAGGGAGAAACTTGTACTACAGCCTCCATCTTTTCTCCCCACACTGATAAAAACACACGTTAGGGAACTGAGAGAAAGAAGCATGCTCTTGTGTCTCTTTTCTTCCTTGGCAGAGTCATGCAACAAGAAAGCAGTAGCATGTAAAAAGCTCAGGATCTCTCCTGAGCTTAGCAGGAGAGCCCACAGCTGAGATGGGAAGGATGGAAACAGGGACTGATTTTGTAGCTCATGTAATTAGGACACCTTAGAAATAGCATCGTGGTAATGATGACTCTCTGCCCCGCCAAATCCACCCAGTCTGCACCTTTCTGTAGTTGCCCAGTAAACTCAACTCTCCCCATGGTTTCTTGGTAGTGTGAGTTTGGAGTGTCCTATTAGTCTGTTTCGATTAGTAAGGAATGAGTTACAGCTCTTTCCCTCCACCTTCAGTCTAGGTCCAGGGCCCTGAGCGTCAGCTTGATCCTCTTGGTCTGAGGGTTGGTATGGAGAGGAGGAAACTTTCTTGAATCACTTTTTAATCATATAATCTACCATTTAAGAGTAAAATTTTGCGTTATGGAAATCAATTCATTAATAAAATACTACATTCAAGTTGCAATACCATTTCACAGTGAAATATTTTGAGTAAAAAATTTTGTTGCTAGAATAGTCATGGGAACAAGAGTTTTATCAGCAAAATGTTTCAATTATGTTAATAAACAAGACAATGCCACCAGAGTCCTGTGTCTTTGTCTCGAACCTTCCCTCTGAGTTGCTCTGAGAAGAAATCGCTTTTTCCTCATACTCTTGCTTGACAGGAGACAACAGCTGTAAAAACGTACTTGGAATAAGAGATTCTGCCTGGGTTCAGTTGGTGCCCACATGGGATGCACTCCTCTAATCCCAGAGACTTTGGAGGCGGAGGCAGGAGGATGGCAAGTTCGAAGTCAGCATGGGAAACCTAGGTAGACCTCATCACAAAATAAAATAAAAAGATCTGTGGTGTGGCTCAGTGTAGGGTACCCCTTAAGTTCAATGCCCAGTACTTAAAGAAAAAAAAAATCATATACAAACACACCAAAGGATTATAAGGAGAAAAATCATTTGCAAATTCGCAAAGTATGCCTACATTTTCTCAGTTAAAAATAAAATTAAATGCCGGGCGTGGTGGCGCACGCTTGTAATCCCCGCGCTTGGGAGGCAGAGACAGGAGGATCGCGCAGGTTCGAAGCCAGCCACGCGCTGGCTTAGGAGACCCTGTTTCTAAATAAAAATATAAAATAGGTCTGGGAGTGTAGCCCGGAGGTAGAAGGGCTTCCAGGAACCCCAGTACCACCAAAATAAATAAATAAATAATTAATTAATTAAATTAAATTAAATCTTAGATCCTGCTCACAAAGTCTTAGACTAGCTCACATAGTCTAGTGTTGGTTAATTTTATTTATTTTTGTGGCACTGGGGATTAAACCCAGGGACATTCTACACACACACACCCATCCCTATTTTCGGGCTCATTAGGTTGATGAGAATCTCGTTACTTGCTGATGCCATCCTTGAACCTGTGATCCTCGTGTCTCAGCCTCCCAAGTAATAGGATTACAGGCATGGACCACCACGCTCAGCTTTAGTGTTGGCTTACTTTAGCTCTGTAATGACGTTCACACTTTATGAAATAACATATTTGTGGAAATTAAGAACTAGTTTGGCATCAAAGATCTAAGAAATCACTATTTGCACAATTTATCAGTATAAACAAGCAAAAATTAATAATTTATCCAGGCATGGTGGTGCACACCTGTAATCCCAGTACTCGGGAAGATAAGACAGGAGGATCCCAGGTTCAAGGCCAGCCTCAGCAACCTAGTGAAACCCTATTTCAAAACAAAAACTTTTTTTAAATAGCTAAAGGGCTGGGGTTATAGATTAGAGGAAGAATTTCCTGAGTTCAACCCCCAGCACCCCACACTGACACAATGAATAATTTGTTAATTGTTCAATCTTTCTGGGATTATTAGTATTTCACCTCTAATTATAAATTCTGTATTGGTTTTGGCTAAATGGTGATTGTCATTAGCTAATCACCAGTTGCAATTGAGAAGGTGAACCAGCAACTTCCTGTTTGGCCAGCTCAAGTAAGGGTGTGAGGAACTTGTTTGGTAACTTTATTTTAAAAATATATTTTGGGCTAAGCACAATGCTATCCGAATGCAAACTTGGGAGGCTGAGACAAGAGGATTGGAGGTTTGAGCACAGCCTCAGCAAATAAGGAAGTCACTGTTAAAAAAAAAAAAAAGTGCTGGAGATGTAAATTGGAGATAGATTGCCCCTGGGTTCAATACAAACACACACACACACACACACACACACACACACACACACACACACATTTTGGTTTGTACTGTTCCTTTTCAATTTTTTGCTTAAAATTGGAATTAGCCAGTTTTGTGTGTAGCCACGTGGGTTTTGTAGCACATCAAAATGATACTTGATACGCCTTGTAAATTAATGACTTGATTTATATTTGCTATTTTGTTCACAAACCTAAACACTGCTTTTTTTTTTCTGTCCCGAGAATGCGTAAGGAGGAAAGCATGTTTAAAATTGGGTATAAACATTGGTTTCATTTGCTGATACTAACTTTAAATAGATATTCTAACACGCGTATACATCTTTCCGTATGATCTGTACGTCAAATCCATACTTCAGCTCTCTGGATTTCCTAGGAAATTCCATGTGGCCGACAGTATAAAGAAAGCAGAGAACGTTTCTACTCTTTGTTTCCCACATGGGAAAATTAAACTACAACTGAATTCATAACATTCCCATGACCATGTAAAACGTTAGAAGACAGGATAAACAGATTCTCAGTCCTTGAGATTTGTCCCAAACACTAGACGGTGCTAAGAATCTTCTTACTCTTTCCTGGAGCCTCCCAAGATACTGGAAAGAAACCACATCCTGGGGTAGGACCAGAAATGTGTCTGCTGAGAAGCCCGTCTACACACAGCTTCCCTCTCACCCACCATGAGTCAAAGCAGACTATGCCGTAATAGCCTTCCAACAGCATGACTCATCAGAGAACGCTGGGAGGAGAAATGCGCAGAGGAGAAATGCAAGGACCTTTTCACTACAAATTCAATACTGACAGAAATCAGAAGGAACGCTCCTTTCACACACAGGGCCAGGTCAAGACTGGCAACCAGAGGTAGAGGTTGGGCAAACTTCTTCTAAGCCATATCCTCTTCCTTCTCAAGGTCAATCTTTCAGGCCATTAAAAGTGAGGGAACCATTTCTCTACCAAGAGAGTCCATTTGTCACCTCTAACCAGGGATCCTGTCCTGTTTGTCGGAAAAGAATATTTTTGTTTTCCTTGTGGTGCTGAGGATGGAACCCAGAGGCATTCTACCTCTGAGCTATACCCCCAAGACCTTTTTTTAATTTTGAAACAGGGTCTCACTAAGTTTCCTTGGGTCTTGCTAAATTGCTGAGGCTGATCTCAAACCTGTGATCTCCCTGTCTCTGCCTCCCAAGTACTGGGTTAACAGGCACGCGCCCCCACGCCCGGCTAAGTCGGGACATTCCTATGACTTTAACAAGTGACCCATTGAGGAATCCCTTTACATGGTACATTCCCTGGTTACTGACTAGCAGATTGCTCACCAGGTTCCCGGGAATGTATACTATCTTGTCTTATCCTTGGCAGAGACAGAAAGCCAACCACCAATAATACACTTCCTCCTATTGTAGTATAGATTTATCACCCCCAAAAAAAGACTTTCCACCAAGGGACTATAACTTTCAAACCTCTTGCAAATTAGATATGATCACAATATAGGGTATAGGTCAAAATGAACGTGAGCTCCTCCCCCAGACCTGACCCACAGAGACCCACGTGTCTCTTTCTTCCCTTTTCCAGCTGGAATGGTGACCACACACCGCCCCCCCCAGCCCACACTCAATCCTGGAAGTCACATGTTCAAATGGGAGGGCCTCTGAAACGACTATGTGGAAGGCCACCCAGCCACCCCGCCCTTTACCTGGTATATTACAGGACAAAGACAAAAACAGTCTACTGTGTTTAAGTTACTGCATTTTCTGGGCGTTAGTTAATTACAATAAGAAATTTGTACTACGTGTGACTGAGAGTGCCAAGACAGGATTTAAATTCACTGCCACAAAATGCAAAGTGGTCAAACCTATCAGAATTTGGGAGTCAGTGCGGACAGGAGCAGAATCCTTTCCTCAGTCACTTGGGCAGCTTGGTCATTTCAGAGAGACAGACAGAGAGAGAAAGGTTACTGGGGATTGAAACTAGGGGCATTCTACCTCTGAGCTGTACCCTCAGTTCTATTTTATTATTATTTTTATTTTGAAACAGGGTCTGCCGGGCATGGTGGTGCATGCTATAATCTCCGCGCTTGGGAAGCTGAGACAGGAGGATTGCACAGGTTTGAAGCCAGCCTCAGCTACTTAGTGAGGCTCTCAGCAACTTAGTAAGACCCTGTTTCCAAATAAAAATATAAAATAGGTCTGGGAGTATAGCCTGGAGATAGAAAGCCCCTGGGTTCCACTCCCAGTACCACCAAAAAAAAAAAAAAAAAAAAAGAAAAGAAAAGAAAGAAAGAAAGAAAGGAAAGAAAGAAAGATGGTCTCACTAAGTTGCTGAGGCTGGCCTCAAATCCACAATTCTCCTGTCTTGGCCTCCTGAGTACTGGGATTACAGGTGTGTGCTAACTTGCCTGGTCCAGGATCTTTTTTTTTTTTTTTGGGTGGTGCTGGGGATGGAACCCTTCTACCTCTGGGCTAAACTCCCAGACCTATTCATATATATATATATATATATATATATATATATATATATATTTTTTTTTTTTTTTTTTTTTTTTTTTTTTTTTTTTTTTAATTTGGAAACAGGATCTCTTAAGCCAGAAAGGCTGGCTTCAAACCTGCGCAATCCTCCTGTCTCCGCCTCCCAAGCACAGGGACCTTAATTTGTTGATTTTTAATTAAAAAAAAAAAGCATGACATAGGTACCACAAACTATTGATGTTACATTTATTTTATCATGGACAAGGAAAAAAAAAAAGGTGACAGTGACAGGAATAGCATTTATACCCTCCACCCAGCTTCTGTTCTTCTAAAAGTACACCCTCTTGCTTAGGATACAGCACCAGCTAAGTCTCACAAAGTGTTCTCCTGGTCGGAAAGGGCAAACCAAAATACCTGGAAATAGGAACTAAAAACCCTAGCTCTATGGCCTGTCAGGGTGCGATTGCTTTAATGTTTCCATTGCAGGCCTCAAGTTCAATACAGCCAGAAACTGACCCCAAGCATCTAACAATTATTTTTTTTTAATTTTAAAATATGTCTTAAAAATAAAAGCCAAGGAAACGTAGAAGCAAGGCAGGACTGAGGTCTTCCAAGTTGGGGTGGAACTGGGTCTGGCTCCTCAGCAATCAATCCCCACCGGCCTCAGCGTGCCTCCGCTGTCTGTCGCAATCCCATGCTGAGGAGGTGGAGGAACAGCTGGACTTCGGGGAAGTGTGCACAACCCAGAGCCATTTCAGCCTTGCCCGGACTCAAGTGTTCCCCCGGGAATGTCTTGCAACACATGTTCAGTCGAGAAAAGAAATTGCAAACCAAGGGTGATCACAATAAATACCACGCGGGCTGAGCAAGGTTTGAAAGTTAGATTTTTTTAATGTTTGTCTTCATCCTTAGAAAACGAACTCTATGAGGGAAGAGACTATGTGGGCACTAAGCTGTCCACCCCGGCACATAGTAAGGACTCAATAAATAAATGTCGGAAGGATGGATTCTACCCAGCTCGTGCGGGCAGAAATATTCTCAGCTATAAGGAAAGAAAGAGAAGATAAAAATATGTGGATGCATATAGTTTTTAGGGTTTAAAAACTGGGCTTGAATGATGACTAATAGATCTTCTAGAAAATTTCACCTTTTTAAATGTCCAAACAACATTTTTCTATCACTTCAAGGCCCCAAAGTAAATTCCTGCTCCCAGTGTTCAGTTTGCTGGTAGGAGATGCTTTATCAAAAACGCGGTCTCTAAGTTGACGTGGCGTCATTAGGAGAAAGGCTGTCGCTCCCAGGTGCAGAGCTGGAAGGGGGTGCACCAGCGACATGCTGCTCCACGGGCTGGGCTCGCAGGGCCTGGGCTTGTCGCAGCCTGCCTCCTCCAGCTGAAGGCCAAGTTCGTGCTCCTGCACGGGGTGGCAACCTGGAGGAACTCTGGCCAACCAGAAACTTGCAGAAGACCGTATGAAGCAATAGTATTTTACTGGCCACTGTGCAATCGGTTCCACTCTCTGCTCCGACATTAGGCAGAAGAATTTTATGCCTGGGTCAAGTCACACTGTGACCAAGTCACAGTACTCAAAGAATAAGCCGACTCTAATCCAGCTCTGCTTGTGCATGCTCTGGGACTCTGTTTCCAACCATTCTCAAGTCAACGTCTGCCTGGGCAGTTTTTCCTTCCAACCAGTCTACTTTTGGGTGCCCAGGCCCTTGCTCAGTCTTGAACCCTATTGGTCTCATTTCCCTGGATCAGGAAGCAAACTGTACCGTGCTGGCGCAATAACACATCCACCTGGCCAAGGTCTCCGGGATGGGGTCAGGTTCAACTGACCCAAGCACACCCAGTAAACACGTTCAAAAGTCCGCATCCCACCCACCCACACGAGCAAGCTCCTGGGCTCCCGGGTCTGTGTCCCAAGAACCTCAGCTGAGACTTGGGACGGCTTCACTGTTGCTCAAGAGCCTGGGTGTTGTAGCAGCCTGGAGGCAGGTTGTCTCTAATGTTCTCCAGGTTCTTTACATCTGCCAGAATCCCGTCTATGCTTGTCTCCAGCGAATACAGGTGGCCCTTCTGTCGACGGGCCCTCTCTTCCAACTCTGCCATCAAGGGCCTCAGCTGGCTGTTAATCTGGGTCTTGGCTCGGAAAAGCTCCTGCTCCAGTGAGACCAGTCTTCCTTCATCCACACTGCCAGGTTGGTCTATTTTAAGGAACAAGAAAGACATTAGCATAGAAAAGCTGTGGTCAGATCTCACAGAACGTGTGTGTGCTCTTCGGTAGCCTGCACAAATTCTTGTTTCCACCTGCCTAGAGCAAATAGTCTATCATGCACTTAAAAGACGATTTGGGGGGGGGGTACTGGGGATGGATCCTGGGGGCATTCTGCTTTTGGGCTATACCCCCAGCCCTTTTTACTTCCTATTTGAGGGTCTTGCTAAGTTACTGAAGGTCTCATTAAGTTGCTGAAGGTCTCGCTAAGTTGCTTAGGCTGTCCTCGAACCTACGATCTTCCTGTCTCAGCCTCCCAACCACTGGGATTACAAGCATGTACCACCACATCCAGCTTAAGACTTGTTTTAAATTGAAAATAATCAAGAAAAAGTTTTGAGAACACTAGCCTAGTCATTTAGCTATGAACAATCCAGTTCAAGTTTCTGAGCATTATAGCAAACAAAATTTGGACTTCTCTTATGTTAGAGTCAAGAAATCCTACCCTGAAAAGATGGAGGCTGAAGGTCACAGGGCCCTGAGCACTATCCCAGGTGTCTGCCCAGCCCAGCTCACCCCCAGGATCAGCATCCATTCCAAACTATGTTTTGTGAGTCACCCTTAGGAAATATCTTGCTGTTTTCTATTAGAAGACCTTTAAAAACTGGCTGGGCTTCAGGGTTTAGAGAGGCCAAGGTATGCTTGCTGTTTGAGAGATGGATTCCAGCTGTAAGAGAATGATGTAAGACTATGTTCCGGCCTCACACAGTGGGAATCTGGCTAGGTATTGGTTTATTTCCAACGTGAGATGTGATCACATTTGTTCAGGTATGTTTGACCCATAAACTAAATAAAGCCAGTGTTGGCATAAGGGGCACCCAGCCAGACGCGCCGAGTTCAGCTGGGTTCAAGTGGTTCTTAGTCAATTCAAACTCAAGATGGGTGTTTCACATATGGGTTTCAGTGATAGTGCTTGAGGCTGTGAGTTTACTGTACCTAAGAGCAAACAACCAGCTACTGCTCCGGAACCCTAGAGGGCACATGGAGTAGGCACGGTACCATCACAGAAGTGCTGGCCCGGGGGGTCTGTCACCTGGGGACAGCACAGGGGAGAATTCAAGAATTCAGGGTTCTGTGAGATCCAAAGGAAGTTCAGTGAGCCTGGCAACAGGGCAGGAGCGACTACAAACAAAAACCAGGAACACCGAGACAAGAGATCTCGCTTTGAAGCCCGCCTGCACGATTGCATCTGCAGCCCAGGTTTGTTCCCTTGCAAAAGAGAATAATAAAAATAATAAATGCTGAGCGTGGTGGCGCACACTTCTAATCCCAGTACCTGGGAGGCTGAGATGGATGGATCACAGGTTCGAGGACAGTGAGATCCTATTTCAGTGCAAAAAATAAAAAAGGAATGGGGGCTATAGCTGGGAGGTAGAATGCCCTTGGGCTCAATCCCCAGTACCAAATAATAACAATAATATGACGCTACTCACAGGACTCTTCAAAGATGAAAATGGTCTGACACCATAAAACAAACCCGGCTTAGAGGCTGATGCACAGTAAAAGTTCAACAGTCCCGCTACCTCTTCCCTCCTGCTCTTTTCTCCTTAAACGCTTCATGAGTTTCATTACCATCTTCAGAACACTAATCGACACTGTTTAAATCTCCGCTGGGGAGTTTTTTTTTATCCTTAGAGGGCATTTTCCTCTTTGGGGCTTACTGGGCCACAAAGCAGATCCATTAGTATAACGACACAGACAATATTGGTCTCTCAGGGTACCGATGGCACTCCACCGAGAAAAAAAAAAATCAGGTTTTAAAATTGTTCTCCTGAAATAAAAACATTGATCTAAGTCTTTTCCTGATGGTCTCTGGAACCTAGGACCAAGTCCCTCTCTCCCTCTCTGCTGCAGTCCAAGCTTGACTAACCAGGCCCAAGGAGGGGTCGGTACCAGTTCTACCTACATCCGGCATTTTAATTAAAGTCAGTTCCCTCCTGGGAGTGACTGGGGAAACCTGTCACGCGGTGCCATCAGATCTACTTTACCCTACAGCTTTGCAGTTTCTCGTTGATCTTCCCATTTCGTCTGGGCCATCTATCCAGGCAGCTTAAATTTCCCCCAGTTAGTTAGTTCAAGGTATAACTTTGGTTTGGAAGAGAACTGGCAGGTGGTCCTCGACTTTACAGACCAGGAGAATCTGCCCAGCATGTTTCCCCTCTCCACACCTCCTGGTTCAGAGCAAGAGCTTGTCATCTTGTGCCTCGATTTCCAGAAGAATCCTGAGTGGTCTCACCTGCCTTCTGTCTAACCCTCTTCAAGCTCCCTTCTACTCAGCTGCCCTATTGATCTTTCCAGAATGTACAGTGACAGTATATTCTTCCCCGGCCTAAAACTGCCTACTGGCTTCTTGGGATCAAAGCCGAACTCCTTAGCAAAACCCTCGTCTTCTGTGAAGGCTCTAGAATACGGCCAGTTCTTTGATGGCCCTCCACCTCTCAGTGCAACAGGTGCTCAGCGACCCTTAGAGATGGCAGAGTCCAGAAACGTAAAGCAAACTGTAGCAGGTGTCTGGGCTTGGACACAAAGCACACTTCCAGACACCTTTAAGGAAAGCTGAGATTCCCGTTGTCCGGGGCCAGGTCCCGGAGCTTGGGGCTGGGAGGCTGTGGGTTCGCCACAGACCTATCAGGTGGAGGAAGCCGTCCAAGGCAGCGAGCGTGTCTTGGATCGTCACCCCAGCGTTCTTGGCTCTGCTATCCACTCTCTGGGCTTCGGTAACCACCTGAGGATAAAGAAACACAAACGTGTCTTGAAAGGGCACTTTCCACACTGGCGGCTGTGAAGGGGCCCAGGGTGGGCGAGGCGGCCGCTCACCATGCGCACCGTGTCCACATCCGTGTCAAACTCCAGCTTCTTCCCGGCCAGCTCTCCGTCCACCGCCCTGATCTCGCTCTTTAGAGTAGCCAGTCCCTTTTCCAGGGCCAAGGCCCCATCTGCTGTCACGTTGGCCTCCAAGTTCAGACTCTCGATCTCCTGGGAGCAGAAAAGGAGCCAGGGACGGAAGAGGAGAGAGAGAGATGAGACACAAAAACATCCCAGGGACGAACGCAGGAAAAATACAGCTGTGGCCAGGGCCTTATGGGGTAACTGGATGAACAGCACAGGGTCAGACGCGGGGCACGCCCTTCCCCCAACTCTGCCTCAAACAGCTTAATACTGGGATTTGTCTCTAGGGCCTGGAGCGTCGGCCTCAAGACACCGCTGCCCGCTCAGTCCAGCACTCACCAAACGCTGAACACAGTCAGGAACCATTTGTGGACATCCCAGGCCACTGTGGTCCTTTGAATGACCTTACTAGGATCCCCAACACAGTTGAGGTTGGAGCAAAGAAACTGAAGGAGCTACAGGGTTGAGTTCCTAGTTTTTATAACAACCAAGCTGGTCAATGTCTTTACCAATAAACTATTATCGAGCTTCAAATCCCTGATGTCTTTATGCTAGAAGTTGTAGAAAGAGAAGTACCAGAAACTGGTCTCTACTCTCAAGGGACTTAAAATTAGAAATTATTAGCCGGGCGTGGTGGTGCACATAATCCCAGCACTTGGGAGGCCGAGACAGGAGGACTGCAGGTTCGCAGCTCGCCTTAGCTACTTAGTGAGACCCTGTTTCAAAATAAAAAGAATAAAAAAATAGGACTGGGGGTGTAACTCAGAGGTAGAATGCCCCTGGTTTCAATCCCCAGTACTGAAAAAGAGGGGAAAAATTATTATTATTATTATTATTATTATTATTATTATTATTATTATTATCGTGTGTGTGTGTGTGTGTGTGTGTGTGTGTGTGTGTGTGTGTGTTTACTGGGAACTGAACCCAGGGCCATTCTACTTCTGAGAGGTAAAATTCTACTCCCAGCCCCATTTTACTTTTTATTTTAAAACAGGGTCTCTCTAAGTTGCTGAGGCTGGCTGTGAACCTGCCATCCTCCTATTTCAGCCTCCCAAGTAGTGGGATTATAAGCATGTGCCACCACATCTGGGTGGGTAGAAATTATTTTTGCAGGTTACCAAGCAGTTTAAAAGTGAGATCAGAGCCGGACGTAGTGGCGCACACTTGTGATCCCAGGGTTCAGGAGGCTGGGATCAGAGGATCTTGGTTCAAGGACAGCCTCAGCTACTACTTAGTGAGGCCCTTTGCAACTCAGTGAGACCCTGTTTCAAAATAAAAGATAAATAATAGAGCTGGGGATGTTGCTCAAAGGTAGAATGCCCGTGGGTTCCATTCCCAGTACCTAAAAGAAAAAAAAAAAGTGAGATCAGATAGCTGAGATGCTGAGAGTTTCCTCCCGGCTTTCTACAGTGGCATGAACTTTCTAGAAGTAGTGCTTAATTAAGAGCTAAGATGTTCTCTTCCACTGTAGCATTTAAATACAGGTCCTAAGTACAGCCCGCGTGTCTACCCCTTACACTGAGTGAGGACAAGCGCCGGGCGGTTCTCATTGTGTGAACCCAGCACCACAGCCTAAGCCCAGTGGAGAGCTGAGAACAGAAGTCAGCAGAATTCAGACTCAGGTTACAGACCAGGACCAAGGAGCCAGAGCTCCAGAAGTTCATAATCTGGAAGCACAACGCTGACGATCGCTGTGACTCCCCAGAAGACATGTTGATGTCCTAAATCCTAGCACCTCACAATGCGACCTTTCTCTGACATTGGGTTGTTGCAATTTAATTAGCCACAATGAGGTCACACCGGAGAAGGGTAGGTCCTTAATCCAATATGACAGATAACCTCCCAGGAAGAGACAGACCCTGAGAGAGACACTATGATAACAGGGACAGAAATCAGAGGTGCAGACTAAGGGACATCACCAGAGGCTCGGGACAGGCCAGGGCAGGCTCACCCTGAGAGCCTTCAGAGACACTCCGAACTCCGATTCTAGCCTCCATTGCTGTGAGACAATAATTAGTGTTGTTTTAGGCCAACACTAATTTGTGAGGTTTTGTTTGAGCAGCTTTAGGAAACAAATACAACAGTCCACAGAAAAGAAAACCTTGAGCTGGGCAGGTGGTGCATACCTGTATTCCTAGTACTTGGGAGGCTGAGACTGGAGGATCGCAGGTCCAAGATGTAGCTTGGAGGTAGAATGCCCTTGTGGGGGTCCAATCCCCAGCACCATGTGTGCACACACATGAGGGGGGGGAGGAGGGGAGGGGAGAGAGAGAGAGAGAGAGAGAGAGAGAGAGAGAGAGAGAGAGAGAGAGAGAGAGAGAAGAGAGAGGGGAGGGGAGAGAGAAGAAGAGAGGAGAGAGAGAGGAGAAGGACAGAGAGACAGAGAGAAGAAGGGGATTTTTCTTTTCTTTTTGGTAGTAGTACTGGAGATGGAATCCAAATACATTCTACATTCTACCACTAAGCTATACTCCAACCCTTTTTATTTTTTTATTTTGAGACAGGGTCTCACTAAGGCTAGCCTCAAACCTGCAGCGATCCTCCCATCTCTGCCTCACAAAAATTAGGGTTACAGGCATGGGCCAACAAGGCCAGCCTAAAAACAAACAAAAAACCCTTGATGGTTCTTCTCATGGCTGTCTGAAAGGGAGGTAAAGTGGGGGCTCTGGCATCCGGTCGTTTACAGACCTGCAAATCCATCGAGCCCAGCGGTGGCCATGTGAGTCCGGTCTGGGGTTTCCATGAACCAGGAGAGGCTCGCTCTCTCCTACACCAGCCCCGCCCGGGCCCCTCTACCTGTTCTATCTCGTCGGCGATCCCCAGGGCCTCCCTGGCTGCGTTCCTGGCGCGCTGGGCATCGGCGGCGGCGCTCCCCAGGGCTGCCCCGGCTCGCTCAGTCTTGTCGCTGGCGTCTGCGACTTTCTGGCTGATGTGGTTGAGTCTCTTCATGGCCTCCTCGGCTTCTGCTCTTCTGTCTTCAACCTGCAGGTCAAACTCTGAAAGCAAGAAAAGGTGGCCAGGCAGATGGAAAATAATTTGCAAAGGGGGGAAGGGGTTGATGTTTTCATGAAAAAATTCCTGAAAGAGTATTATTACCAGCTAGAATTACTTTTTATTTTATTTTAGTTTTTGTAGTACCGAGGATTGAACCCCGGGGGCATTCTATCCCAGCTCTATTCTATTCTTTTATTTTGAAACAAGGTCTCACATCTCACTAAGTTGCAGAGGGCCTCACTAAGTTGCTAAAGCTGGCCTCAAACCTATGATCTTCCTGTCTCAGCCTCCCAAGTACTAGGATTAGAAGCATATACCACCACACCTGGCTTAGAATTACTCTTTCTTATCCAAGGGGAAATATTTTGTGTGTAGGGGGGTGTCTTGGGGCTTGAACCCAGGGGCATTCTATACCCCTGACCTTCTTTTTGGTTTTTATTTTGAAACAGGGTCATGCTAAGTTGCTGAGACCCTTGCTAAGTTACTGAGGCTGGCCTCAAACTGGATCCTCCTGCTTCAGCCTCCCAAGTACTGGGATTACAGGCGTGCACCACCACACCCAGCCCAGGGAAAGCATCTTAAAGCTTGTATTGGAGGGGACATGGTTAGTCTTTTGCTTAGGAAAGCTGACAGCCTGCCCTGGGTCTCCACTGCTCAAGTATATCAAGACCCCAAGTGGATAAAAAGCAGGTAGAATTTTGGAGCCTTCAGCCCTAAGCTACCAATATCAAGAGCTGGGGTTTGGGTAATGTGAGCAGAGAGAAAATCTGAAGACTTTTGGAATATTTTGTTTGTTAATGAAGACTCTTACATTTTACCCAAATCTCTGCAAGACACAACCCAAACCTCCTGAGACTGGGACAGCCACCATATTGGTTCCAAGAGAAAAGGAAAAATATCTGTACAGCAGTGATATGTTGGATCTACGAGGGACCTTTGAGATAAGTTAGTGCAACCTGTTCTCTTCAAAGAAGATGGTAGCATCTAGAAAGGTCCTGTCACCAGCTCAGCCTGGTCATGTGGCCCAGCAGAGAGACTTTCCAACATTTAGCTCAATTCTTTCTACTGCCTACGCCAAATATTAATAAGTTTTCCTCTTTAGAAAGATATTCACTAAGGATCTATTAATAACCCAATATACCTGCCACTTAAAGAGATGTATGAGAATTCAGAACACATCGGCCCTGACTTCACCTTTAGAATGTCCAAGTGCCAGGTATGGCGGCATGTGCCTCCCAGTACTGGGGAGGCTGAGACAGGAGGATCACAGGTTTGAGGTCAGCCTCAGCAACTTACAAGGCCTTCAGCAACTTAATGAGACCCTGCTTCAAAACTAAAATGTGGAGCCGGGCGTGGTGGCGCACGCTTGCAATCCCAGCATTTGGGAGGCTGAGACAGGAGGATCTCAGTTCACAGACAGCCTCAGCTACTTAGTGAGGCCCTCTGCCACTCAGTGAGACCCTGTTTCAAAATGAAGAATAAAAAATAGGGCTGGGAGTGTACCCTGGAGGTAGAATGCCCCTGGGTTCTATCCCCAGTACTGCAAAACAAACAAACAAACAAACAAATAAATAAATAAAATAAAAAGTAAAATAGGGCGGGGGGGGTATGGGTCAGAGGTAGAATGTGCTTGGGTTTAATTCCCAGCGCCACAACCATTAAATTAAATTAAATTATAAAATACTGGAGTGATCTGAGACGGGGAGCACTAACCTCTGAGGTTCTTCAGGATGTTCTCAACTTCATAAAAAGTGGCGTTGCCCACACTGAGCGCTTCTTGGGCCCTGCTTTTAGCAAGGTTGGCACGGGAAAGCAGCTGATCCGATTTCTGTAAATAGACAGAACAAGATTAGAGTAAGTGCATTCCTGCTAGCAAAATCACCCGGACACAGTTCTCTTCATGACAACAGAGTGCTCTGCTTCACTGCGAGGCCTCGGGGCGCCGGAGCAAACCCCTCTGCCATCTGAGGCAGAGAAAACTCTGAAAGCCAACAACATGTGCCGTACGGAGAACCGTCTCCAGAGGACACAGACCGTTTTGCAAGCCATAATATCAAACTCTTAGCTACTTCCTGAAGCCAAGCTCGTAGACAGACCAAAATTAGACCTAGGGTGCTTGGGTCCTGTTCCTAGGTTAGGGCGCTGACTCAGTGGGCGGGGCTAAGAACATCCAGAACTTGTCTCAGTGACTGCATCTGATGCACGTCATGACCTTCAGATACTCTGTCTATGCACACCATGACCTTCAGAGAACTTCCGAGAACTCTCCTCACCAGGTCCCTTCGCGTGGTAAGTCGCTCAGGGCACGCTTCCTGAGTGAGCGAGTTAACAGAAGGTTACCTGTCTCCCATCTTTTCCGCTCTGCAAGAGCTGCTGTGTTTCTCTTTCCCACGTTCCCAGATTATTCTGCACACGTTTGAACTCATCTGTATGCTGGGTCACCAGGCTGGACAGCGAGTCCGCTTTCTGTCGGATCCTCTGGGCTTGCGCCTGTGGGTGCAAAGACATGGATGGGCCTGCCGTTCCCTCACCAGACACCGCATCGGCCTTCATCATTGTTTGAAAATAGCCAGAGCTTTGAGAAGCCAAGGAAACTGTCACCAGCCATCCAGACCCAAAGCTTAACAGAAATGAGGCCACCTGCCCAACGACAGACAGCAGGTCCCCCAAGCACCGGGCAGATTTTGACTTTTTGTTAAGAAATTATTATTGATTTTACATCTGAGCTTATAAATTCACAGGAACATCTATCTTTGGGAATTGTCTGAGTGCTTTTTGCTCTGGGTAGAAGGCCGAGTTTTCTTAATCTGATAAAGGGAGAAGAGCTAAGGGAATTGTTGGCAGGAACAAAGTAAAACTTTTGATAACCAAAGTCTTCTCACTGGCTGTACACAGAGACACATCGAGCTTTCTAGCAATTTCCCACAGATTGCAATACTCCCCAGAACTAGGGAAGAACTATAAAACTCTGACCCACTATTAGGTTCAGAAAATGGCCAAAGACTTTCAGAGACTAGAATTAGGGTTTAAGAATACAAAAATGGGTACTAAGAAGGATGATTGCTCTTTTCACTCTAAATCAAGAAGGGCCCAAACTATGGTTTGCGTATGGGGAGTATCCCCCATATGTTAAGGGTTTGGTCCCAAGGGTGGGCCTAGTACTAGGTCCTTAGTAAATATCTTAAGTCATTGGGGATGTGCCCTCAAAAAGGATTTTGCAACCCTGCCTTTCTCTTCTCTCTCTCTGTTCCTGGCTCAGGATGTAAACTTTTGCTTTGACCCATCTCTCCACTATCATCCTTCACCACCCTCACAAGAACAGAGCCAGTCCTGGTGCCATGTCTTTGGGCCTCCAAAAATGTCAGCTAAATGGACCTTTTTTCTTGATAAGTTCATTATCTCCAGCATTTCATTGTAGTAATATGAAGTTGACTGAAAGAGTCAACATGGAGAGAAAGCTGAGTGGTTGAACACAGGATCCCTACAGAAGAAAGTCCTTGTGTCCTTGGTCTATAAACAAAGTACGCAGGCTAGTACAGAGGCTAGATGCCCTCACCTGAAAGGACTGGTCATTGACTCCCCGAAGCTGAGACGTTGAATCCAGAAGGCGGAGACTGTGCTGATAAGAACTATCTGCTTCCATGTCAGCTTGAGTAGCCTCCTTTGACAACTGCTGGGCCAGGGACTTGGTTTTCTCCAATCTGTGGGGAGGAAGAAATGATTTTTTTAAAAAGGGCTTGGAGAATTTATTCTTTTTTAGTTTTTTTCTAGTACCAAGGATTGAACCCAGGGCCTTGCACATGATGGACTGGTGTTCAATCACTGTGCAACACAGCGAGCCCTTTTTATTTTATTTCAAGACAGAATTTCATTAAGTTGTACAGGCTGGCCTTGAACTTAAGATCCTCCTGCCTTGGCCTCCTAAGTAGCTGGGATTAGAGTTAGGCACCACTATGTCTGGTGAGAATTTACTCTTTTTTTTTTTTTTTTAGTATTGGGGATGGAACCCAGGGGCATTATTATACCTCCGAGCTCACCCCCCACCCTATATTTTAAAAATTCTTTATTTTGAAACCAGGTCTCACTAAGTTGCAGAGGGCCTCACTATGCAGCTGAGGCTGTCCGCGAACCGCGATCCTCCGGTCTCAGCCTCCCCGATGCTGGAGTTACAAGCCTGCACCACCACGCCCAACTAGAATTTATTCTTTTTATAAAAGCGAAACTTTCTCCTGTTGCTTAAAAGTGTATAGTTGGAATAAGCAGAAAAATCAAACAAGGTTTATGTCAGATATGTCACCCGCTTCACAGTCTAAACATGTGCCTTGGAGTTGATCCAGGTTGATCAGAAAAATTCAAGTCAGATTTCCCAATTTCTGGTAATATAACTATGTGATTCTTATATCTTCCATACACTACAGAGGGTAACCATCTTTCCAAGTTCTGCAACCTCTCAATCAGAACACAAATTTTACTTAATCAACCTTTTCTTCTTCCAGTTTTAAAGACATTAGCTTTTCCCAAAGTAACATGTTTATTCTCTCATCTCTTCTATTATTAATATACATTTTATTTATTTATTTATTTATTTATTTATTTATTTTTATTTATTTTTTTGGTGGTACTGGGGTTCCTGGAAGCCCTTCTACCTCCGGGCTCCACTCCCAGACCTATTTTTACATTTTTATTTGGAAACAGGGTCTCCTAAGCCAGCGCGCGCAACTGGCTTCGAACCTGCGCGATCCTCCTGTCTCTGCCTCCCAAGCGCGGGGATTACAAGCATGCACCACCACGCCCGGCTATTAATATACATTTTAAAAGAATCATGGTGCCTCTCAAATATGGTCTGCATTATTCTTTTGGAGGACCCAGTTTTTCTTAATTGTTGCTGTTGTTTGTTTTGGAGTATTGGGTGATTGAACCCAGGGAGCTCTACCACTGAGCTATGCCTTCTTTTTTTTTTTTCTTTTTTGGTGGTACTGGGGTTCCTGGAAGCCCTTCTACCTCCGGGCTCCACTCCCAGACCTACTTTTACATTTTTATTTGGAAACAGGGTCTCCTAAGCCAGCGCGCGCGGCTGGCTTCAAACCTGCGCGATCCTCCTGTCTCTGCCTCCCAAGTGCGGGGATTACAAGCGTGCACCACCACGCCCGGCTTTTTTTTAAATTTTGAAACAAGGTCTGGCTAAGTTGCCAAGGCTGGCCTCAAACTTGCAATCCTCCCGCCTCAGCCTCCAGAGTAGCTGGGATTACAGCGTGCCTCACCACCCTTGGCACAGACCCAGGTTTTATGGCCCAAACAAGGACCCATTGAAACCTACTTTCCCACCAGTCCTTGGACCACCGTGCTGTCGGGGAGGCTGCTTGGGCCTCCTCCACTCAGAGCCTTGCGGACCAGCGACAGCGCCTGCTTAGAATACTCCTCGGCCTCCCTGGCCAGCTGCTCCACGGTACTGGCCGACTCAATGTGGCTGAACAAAGTAAAAATAAAGAGTTAGAGTTTTCCTAGCAAAGGACTTTTTTGGTCCTTCATGAAAATAAAGAGTGAACAGTAAGGGAAGTGGTTGGGCTTAGAAAAAATTGAACAGGACTGGGCCAGATTCTATGGAATTAGAAGACCTATCAAGAAGCATGCGTTTTTTTGTTTTTACGTTGTTGTTTTTGCGGTACTGGAGATGGAACCCAGGGGCATTCTACCTCCAAGCTACACCCCCAGCCCTATTTTTATCCTTTATTTTGAAACAGGGTCTCACTGAGCTGCAAAGGGCCTCACTAAGTAGCTGAGGCTGTCCGCGAACCGCGATCCTCCTTTCTCAGCCTCCTAAATGCTGGGATGACAAGCGTGCGCCACCACGCCTGGAAGAAGCATGTGTTTTGGAGAACAGGCCTCCCGGAGGGTCATAACCTGTGGTGGTCTTTTCCGCTCATGGTGCACCCAGGGGAAGTGGGGGCGGCCTCAGTAAGCCGCGCTCTCTGCAGAAGAACCTCCAGGCCTTACTTCATTCAACTCCCTACTCTCTTGCCGCAATTCCAAACGAAAAAGCCTGTCCGTAAAAGCCCGCTAGAAGTTTCTGTTCTCTTCATTCCAGGAAGTGATATTCAAATAAATAAGTAAAAAAAAACACCAGGGGCTCAGGAGGCAGCTCATGTGCAAAACCCTAAACCAGCCCCTTTCCACTCTCTGACTGAATTCCAGGTGGGATTAGCAGAGCCAGTCTCCCCGCAGAGCACAGGCTGCAAGCAACCCTCTTAAAACATGCTGGGGTTTAGAGTGCCCACAGGGGCCGCCTCTTATCTGGGGTCCTGCAGAGCAGGTTCCAGGAGGAAGTGCCCCTCTGCACGCGGTGTTCAGCCCCCACCGGCCGGCAAACAATCTTTACAAGCGGTTCCCAGGCTTAGGGTGGGAGCCCGGGAGTCCTTTCCAAAGGCTGATTCATTTCATGTGGACTGAGGAATCACAGCTGACATCCGCCCACCAAGGCCTTGCTGTGAGTCATCCAGAAATGTGGGAAACACCTCCACCCCCAACTCCTGCCAGAGACCCTTCCCAGCGTCCACCCACACATGCAAAAAGCCAAGTGATTAAAAAAAAAAAAAAAAAACCGGCTCCGAGGGAGGGGCTGGCTGCAAAGCCCCCCCCCACCTCCCAGGAAGTGCTTGGGTCCTTAATCCACTGCAGGTCTTGTTCGAGCTTGACCTCCAGGGCCCGCCTGCGAGGTGCCGCTCACCTGTCTGCCAGTCTCCCGGCCTCCTGAGCCAGGCTTTTAAAGCCATCTGACCCCGCGAAGTGCTCCGAGGAAGGAATGTTCTGTGGGAAAAGGAGAATTGGTTCAGGCTCAGCACTTGGCTCTGGAGCCTAAGCAGGTGCAGCTCTAGTGTGAGAAACTTCGCCATCATCCACACAGAGATTCCAATCCCCCCACACCCGCAGCCCCCGACACCAAGAGCATCTGTTTCTAAAACATCTGCGTGGACAACAGCAAAGCAGACACCCAAGCTCGCCAAAGTATGTAAAATATAGATGCATTTAAAAACCATAAGCAAGCCGGGCGTGGTGGCGCACGCTTGTAATCCCCGCGCTTGGGAGGCGGAGACAGGAGGATCGCGCAGGTTCGAAACCAGCCTCGCTGGCTTAAGAGACCCTGTTTCCAAATAAAAATATAAAAAATAGGTGTCTGGGAGTGTAGCCCGGAGGTATAAGGGTTTCCAGGAACCCCAGTACCTCCACAACAAAACAAAACAAAACAAAACAAAAAAACATCTGCAGCCGGGCCTGGTGGCACACGGTTGTAATCCCAGCATTTGGGAGGCTGAGACAGGAGGATCACAGTTAGAGGTCAGCCTCAGCTGCTTAATGAGGCCCTCTGTAACTTAGTGAGACCCTGTTTCAAAATAAAGAATAAAAAATAGGGCAGAGGGTATAACTCAGAGGTCAAACGCCCCTGGATTCCATCCCCAGACCCACAAAAAATAAAAATATATATGCACATATGTATTTTTATATGTACATAAAGTCCAGTAGGAAATACTAAGTTTTAACAGTAGTTATTTAGTAGTCATAGCATCATAAGAGTTATATATTTATGTCTCCCTCATATATATCTTATATATATATCTATGCTATGTATGTGATATATTTCATATATATACATGTTTTTTGGTACTGGGAATTGAACCCAGGGGTCCTCTACCTCTGAGCTGCACCCCTTGCTCTTTTATTTATTCTACTGAAATAGGGTCTCACTGAGTCAGTCACTAAGAGCCTTGCTAAGTAGCTGAGGCTGGCCGTGAACCTGCGATCCTCCTTTCTCAGCCTCCCAAGTACTGGGATTACAGGTGTGCATCCCCATGCCGGACTTCACAAGAGGGTTTGGGTTTTTTTTGTATATCATACAATAAACATTTTCATAAAAAGAGAGAAAGTCAGTACACGTTGCTTTTAATGTGATTTCATCATATTATCTGATTATCTTCTAATTTCCTTTATTCATCTCCTCCCATCCATTTACATTATTATCACCATGGGATCCTTTATTCAGAAACAGAAAAAAGCTCAATCCAATCTCTCTCTCCTACCACACTGCACTGTTAGGAAAATCGCACTGGCAATATTTTTTCATTTGCAGAACTATGTGCTTTGCTGTGTTGGTACTGGGGATTGAATCCTCTGAGCTACACCCCCAGCTCTATTTTTTGTTTTTTATTTTTTTCTCATAAAAAATAGAACAATATTGTACATCCAAAGACAATGTAAGCAAAATTAAAAGTTACTGATAGAATGGGATAAAATATTTCCAAATGCTATATCTGAAGGTATATTAATATTACAAATAGAAATCCTAAAAATTAGCAACAAGCCAGGCGTAGTGGTGCATGCTTGTAATCCCCGCGCTTGGGAGGCAGAGACAGGAGGATAGCACAGGTTCTCTGTTTCCAAATAAAAATATAAAATAGGTCTGAGAGTGTAGCCCAGATGTAGACGGGCTTCCAGGAACCCCAGTACCACACACAAAAAAATAAAAATAAAAAATAGCAACAAGAAAAGCAAACAATACAATTTAGAAATAGGTAAAAGACTAAAATAGATAATGAATCTCCAAAGATGTTTATATGACCAATAAACACATGAATATCACTCATCATTATCATAATATAACTAATCATTAAGGAAATACAAATAAAAACTATAGTGAAATACTACTTCACATTTGTTAGGATGGCTACTTAACATGAATTACCTTGCTCCAGCCCTTTACCTTGAGTTTGTTATTATCTTTACTTGTAAGGTGTGTTTCTTGTAAGCAGCAGATGGATGGATTCTGGTTTTTAATCCATTTGGCCACTTTATGTCTTTTTATTGGGGAGTTGAGGCCATTTACATTCAGTATGATTATTGAGAGATAACTTTTAATTCCTAACATGTTAAGATTTTGTTTCTGTTTGAAATACTGTTTATTCTTCTTTGCCTAGTTGTCTGCTGGATGGAAAATCTTGTTTCTCTGGTTCTGGTGTATATTACCTATTTCTTCTTTGTAATTAATCTCTTTGAGTATTTTCTCTAGCGTTGGTTTTTTTTTTTTTTTTTTTTTGGTGGTACTGGGGTTCCTGGAAGCCCTTCTACCTCCGGGCTACACTCCCAGACCTATATTTTATATTTTATTTTTGGAAACAGGGTCTCTTAAGCCAGCACGGCTGGCTTCAAACTTGCGCGATCCTCCTGTCTCCGCCTCCCAAGCGCGGGGATTACAAGCATGCACCACCACGCCCGGCTCTAGCGTTGGTTTTGAAGACATAAATTCCTTCAGTTGCTGTTTTTCATGGAAGCTTCTTATTTCCCCATCTAATTTGATAGATAGTTTTGCTGGGTAGGAAATTTTTGGCTGGAAGTTGTTTTCTTTCAGAGTTTGGAATGTGTTATTCCAAGCCCTTCTGGCTTTCATGACTTAGTTTGGGAAGTCTGGAGTGATTCTAATTGGTTTGCCTCTGAATGTCACTTGGCCTTTTGTTTTTGTTGCCTTTAAGATTCTCTGCTTGGCTTCTACATTGGTCATTTTGACAATTATGTGGTGTGGGGAACCTCTTCTCTGATCCTGTCCAAAGGGAGTTCTATAAGTTTTCTGGACCTGTGTATCAAACTCTTGCTCTATGTTTGGAAATTTTTCTGCTATTATTTCCTTGAAGAGATTGTTGATCCCTTTGGTTTCACCTTCTTTTCCCTCCTCTATTCCAATTATTCTTAGGTTAGCTCTCTTAAAATGGGACAATATTTCTTCAATGTCAGATCCCTGCTATATAATTTTTTTCTAAGTTGTAGATTATGCATCGTTTTTGGAGTGATCATCTTCTAGGAGATTCTATTCTCCGTGTGGTCTAATCAGTTGTTTATACTTTGAATTGATGCCTTTACTTCAATGATTGCATCCTTTATTTCTTTTAGACTCTCTCTAAATTCTTTTCAAAAGTCCTGTATTATTTCTACAGTTATATTCCTGATTTGATCTTCTGGAGATGTCTGAATTTCTGTGTTATCAGGTTCTGATATTATGGGGTTGTGGGCATTCATTGCTCTATTTGTTGTTCCTCTTTACCATGATTTCAGAAGTTTGTACCTTCTCTGGGTTCTTCCCCGGGTCACCACTATTTCACTTAGGGTGCTCTGGATCTCAAGTTTGTGGTAATCTCAGCCACCACTACTCCTTTACTGGGTTGTATTGTAAAAGTCTCAGACCCAGGGAGTTAATCGAGGCTGTGCGAGACCATGGGGTGCCAAGCTGGGCGTTTTCTCATGGGAAGCTGCGACTATGATGTGGTATCTTTGCCACCACTACTCCTTCACTGGGTTGGACTGCAAAATCTCAGACCCAGGGAGATTATCAAAGCTGCACAAGTCCCTGGAGGTGCAGTGCTGGGATTTCTCCTGTAGGAGCCGCAATTTCACTTACAGTTATTGTGTGCGCTGATCTGGAGCTGTCAGGGGCATGGTGAACTCACCACCGCTTTTGGCAATATGGTGCTGCTGCCACGCCCTCGGACGTGAGGCTGGCATATTTCTTTTCTGGTTTTGAGCTCTGTTCTGAGTCCCTGGAAGGCATGATGAGCTTGGCCACTGGGAGTGTTAGACTTTCTTTGCGCTGAAAGAACTGCTGAATTACACCTGAATGATCCGCAGCTGCTCACTTCAGCTCCTTGTTTACCTTTCCTCTCTGGAGCCTGGTGCTGTAAGGCATGATGGAGCCGGTACAGCTCCACAATGCCCGCTGAAACAGGGGCATTGTTTTTGAAACAGGGTCTCACTGAGTTGCTGAGAGCCTCACTAAGTAGCTGAGGCTGGCTTCGAACCTGCGCGATCCTCCTGTCTCAGCCTCCCAAATACTGGGATTCCAAGTGTGCACCACCAAGCCGGGCCCTTTTTTTTTTTTTTTTTTTTTTTTTTTAATAAGGAAACAGGGCCTCACTAAGTTACATAGGGCCTAAATTTTTGAGGCTGTTCTCAAACCTGCGATCCTCCTGTCTCAGCTTCCCAAGTACTGGAATTACAGGTGTGTGTCACCATGCCCAACAAGAACTCTGTCTTTATTGGGCAGCTTCCTCCTGCCTGCCTGCCTGCCTTTATTCTTCCCTTCCCCTCCCTCCTTTTTCCATCCACCCATCCATCCAACCATCATCCATCCATCATCCATCCATGCTGTAGACAATTATAACAGCCACATGCCATGTCCTGGGCTGAAGATGCAAAAACAAACAAAATTAAACCCGCAGAAAGAAGAGACCAGAGGCAGGGCCAAGATGAAGCTGTGGTTAGAGACCAATAAAGGAGAAAGAAGGCTGTAATACAGTACAGTGGGAAACAGCAGGAGGCGCAAGACAACCCGATAGACGCGGCCTCCGCATGCGCAGTGAGTCTCCGTTCGCTGACCCAGCCAAACCTACCGCACCTCGCAGGGAAGCTTCGCTCTCCGCCAGGCTCAGGCGCAGCTGAGCGATGAGCCGGCGGGTGTCCTGAACCTGGCTCTCATACTGACTGCCCAGGGCCCGAATCCTTTCTGCGGCGCCCTTGAGGTCATCCAGGCGATTCCGGTAGCTGCTTTCTTGGCTCCTCACCTTGGCCACCTGGAGCCTGAGGGCTCTGCTCACACCTAAGTGCACAGAAGAGACGGGAAGATGAGCACTCTCCAGGTGGGCACAACGGAGGGTAGACTGGCTTATGGCCAAGGATAAAAATCCAACCCTTAAACGCAAGCAGTTGCTCTTTAGGTCCCTGGGCCGTCACAGATGTCCTTCCACCTGGGCAAGGGCTGGCTGAAGGCCCTGCCCAGCTGAAGTCCCTGAGAGGCTCTCAGACCTGGCGGAGCCGTTCTTTCTAGGATGGGGGTCTCTCCGGTCTGAAGGGAGGTCGGCCTCTCTCACCTTCTGAGATCTGGGCTTCTCTCAGAATGTCTTGGAGAGCCTGCTCGGCCTGCTGCATCCTGCCTTCCAGCTCCGCGTTGGGGACTGCACCACCGTTGCCTTGAGCCTTCGAAACCAGAGCCTCCAGGGCCTGAAGCTGCTGCATAAACTGGCCCATCTGAAACCACACAGAAAAGGGTCAGAAGGGAGGATGGAGACCAGGGCCCAGCAGCACCAGGTAGCCAGTGGTTACCAGCCCAAAGCCCAGGAAGGCCATGGGTCGTGGTGATGGGAAGTGTAGACTCTAGAGCCTAGGCTCCTTAGGTAGGAATCCCGGCCCCACTACCCTACTGCGTGGCCTTGGGCGACCAGGAACCTAACAATACTATCTCACAGAGTTAGGACTTGCGCTAAATGAACTAATATTTGTAAAGTGCTTAGAATAGAATCTGACACCAAGAAAGTGCTATAAACAGCTTGTTACCTAGATGAATTAAAAAAAAAAAAAGATGAATACATTGTGTTCTGTGTGGGCTTTCTTCTCCTCCACTCCAGAAAAATAACAACCACATCAAGTTCATTCTTCTCTGAAACTTGAATAAGAAATTTCTGGAGGCTCTTCCTGTTTGGAAAGCCGTGACCCCTCCAGTAGTCTGAGTATCTATGATATGTTTATGCTCTGAACAAGGACATCTCTTGCAGTGTGTGGAGGGGGGAACCTGGCTGGAAAATGGACATCTTATAATGGTAAGAGCACCGGACTCAGTCCATGGCTAGGGTGACACGTTCCGGGTTCCCCCGGCCATGCCACTGACAAATCACAAGCTATTTAGAGACTGTCTGATCAGTGAAAATGAAGGCTGGAATAGTTTTTATTCCAACTAGACTGAGTTATCATGAATACCAAATGAGATGGGATCTGCAAGGTGGAGGTTTAAAATGGTATCCATACAAGATAAACCGGCAGTATTGTTCCTGTTATTATACAAAATCTTTTTAGCGCAGCACCTATCTATCTATCTATCTATCTATCCATCTATCCATCTACCTTCAATACTGGGAACTGAACCCAGTACTGCTCTACCACTAAGCTAAATCCCCACGCTTTTTTGAAACTGGGTCTTGCTAAATTGCCCAGACTGGCTTCAAACTTATGATCCTCTTTCCTGAGCCTTTCAAGTACCTGGGCTTACAAATATGTACCAATGCACTCAGTACATTTAAAAACTAATAATTTATACTAGAGATTGCACCCAGGGCCATTCTACCTCTGAGCCACACCCTCAGCCCTATTTTATTTTTTGTTTTGGAATAGGGTCTTGCTAAGTTGCTGATGGTGTCACTAAGTTGCTGAGACTGGCCTCAAATCTGAGATCTTCCTGTTTCAGCCTCCCTAGTACTGGGATTAGAGGCTTAGTGCAACAATTTTTGAAGAAAGAGAGAGTATCCTCCCATCCCCAGGAGATGGGGGGAGGGTCCTAGATCTGTGATGGAACCTCCCCAGGGACACATAGGATTTGATTGTGTGCAGGCGGGAGGTGAGGAGACACAGACTTACCTGACTCTTCACTTGACTGTAGCAAGCCGGACAGCCGGGGGATACTCGGCGCTCACAGTTGAGGCCACCAAATCCCGGCTTGCAAACACAGCTGCCGTCGCTTCGACACTGTACGGGCTCCGAGCCCAAGGGATTGCAGTTGCAAGCTAGAGACAAGAGACAGGCAAATGGAGCTTGCTAAACTCAGCCCAGAGGGTGGAGGAGGTACAGCAAAGCAAAAAGGAAGATCTGAAAAAGCAACAAAGGAAAGAAGGAAGGAGACGGCTCTCCAGTGCGCGGTCTGCTACCGCCCTAGTCATTCACTTTGCGTTAGGATCATCCCCTGGCTACCCCAACCACACTCACAGCACAGGGAGGCCCCAGGAATCACCTGCCAGTGTGTGCGCGTGATGGGGCGGGGGAGACCACTGCACCCCTGCCGGCCTCGCACTGAGCTGTGAGCCCGCTGCACGTGGCCCTCGCACTCTGGCTTTGCTCGTAAGGTGAACGGCATCTCCTCTGGGCCTATTATGTGCCAGATGCTAACGTGGCCCTCTCTCTTACAGATAAGAAATGTGAGCTCAGTGAGGGAGAAAATTTCCCAGGGCCCTACAGCCAACGAACGGGCGGCCACAAGGAGGGCTCTAGTCCTTCTGTTGCCTTTGAGGTTGGACATGCAGTGAGAAACCAGCACCGTGGCTCGTTCGCTCAATGTCCACCGACTGTGTGCCACGTTCGGTGTGAGGAGTCAAGGATGGACCCGTCCTTGGTCACACTGGAGCGAGCCACCGCTGCAAGGCACCGGTCAGGTGTAGTATCATCATTTGCATACATTTTTATGTCTTCTTTAGTAGCGTATGAGCTCCTTGGGCGCTAGCACTGATTTATTCATCCTTATGACCGTAGTATCTAGGTCTACACTAGATACATGGTTGGTGCTTGGCATAGAGCTGAATGAAAAAAATATGTGATCCAGAGCCAATAAAACCCCTACTAATAATACTGTATAGGTGGGAATTATAGAGCTGACAGTGTGCTTTAGCATACACTTTATTTTATATACTTTCTCATACATTTTATTTATTGTGTTACTGGAGATTGAATCCAGGGGCATTCTACCGCCAAGCTACACCTCCAAACCTGTTTGTTTTGTCTGTTTGTGTGTTTGCTTGCTTGCTTGAAAACAGTCTTACTAGGTTGCTGAGGGTCTCACTACATTGCTGAGGCTGTCCTTGAACCTGCAACCTTGCTGTCTTAGCCTCCCAAGTAATGGGATTACAGGCATGCACCACTGCACCTGGCTCCATTTTTTTTTTCTTTCAGTCCTGGGGATGGAACCCAGGGGCATTATGCCTCCGAGCTACACCCCCAGCCCTATTTTTATGCTTTTTATTTGTTTGAAACAGGGTCTCACTGAGTTGCAAAAAGGGCCTCACTAAGTCGCTGAGGTTGTCCACGAACTGTGATCCTTGGGTCTCAGCCTCCCGAATTCTGGAATTCCAAGCGTGCACCACCACACCCGGCTACCCAGCTCCATCTTATTTTATCTTTGCAGCAACTTTGAGTTAAATGTTCCTTGCACATATGAGGGAAGCAAGCAAAGTACAAAAGTATGTTAAAAATCTGGACTCCCACTCTCAGGCAGGCTCTTCCTGTCATGGGGGCTTCTTAGCACATCGCAGCTAGTCTCTAGGCTGGGGTCATCGCTGGTCTGGCCCCAAAATCCCCAAGGATTCGTAGCCTGGAGAGAAGCCCCAGTTTGTACAGATGTGGCCTTTCCAGATGGAGGCTTTGTGTGACCGTACAGAAGGCTCACTACTGTGTTCTGGCATCAGGACACCTGGGACCTTCGTGACTCTGGGTCTGGGGCCCAGACGCCCCTCCGGCCTTCGACTCTCAGGCATAGAATGTGTGCAAAGGTTCGAGCTGAGCGGGAGGCCCGGCCTGTATGTTCACGCTTTGATCTGAAGCAGCCTCAGGAATGCTCCGTGATAGCCGCTGCTTTGAAGCCGAGTCTCCTCGGAAGAACTTTCAACAGCTCCTTCTATACATCAGTTGTGCTGGCTTCCTGAGAGGGTCTCTCCAACCCCTTCACAGCCCTCTCCCCCGGCTCACGTGTGCTCAGGCTCAATCTCTAGTCATTTATTTCTGTCCTGTAACCAACCAGTCTGGCGGCCACTTTCCTGCCCACCTGCTTAGGATTGAAGGACCAGCCTCTGCATTATCTCCTCTTCCCCTTAGGAATGTAAACCCAACCTGACCCTTCCGGCTTCTCCAACCCAGCTTTAACCCTTTGAGAGCCTCCAGCTCTGTCGTCCGGAGCCCTGTGTACAAAGGAAACCAGTCTTAAGACCTCTGACAGGTGCCGGGCCCAGTGGCACACACCTATAAGACTAGTACTAGGGAGGCTGAGACAGGAGGGTCGCAGGTTTTGAGGCCAGCCTCAGAAACTTAGGACTCTGCAACCTAGCAAGACCACGTTTCAAAATAAAAAGAAAATATGGCTGAGGGTCTAGCTCAGAGGTAGAACAACCCTGACCCAGTACCAATAATAAAAACGAACCAATTATGATATTTACTGCCCTCGATTTGCCTTTACTTACACACATCCACACTAGCAAGCTCATATGTGGACACACAGACACACGCACATGCGCACACACACACACACACACACACACACACACACACACGTCTGTCTGGGGGCACGGGTTATAGTCCTACCTCGACACTTGTCTGCTGGGTTGGGAGCCAACGGGTCCCCAAAGTAACCCTCTTGGCACCGGTCGCAGTTGGCGCCGGCCGTGTTGTGGATGCACTTCAGACACCTGCCTGTCAGCCGGTCGCAGCTCCCGGGGGCGCCGGGGTCCGCGTTGCCATTGCACTGACAGGCCTGGCAGGGCCGCACGGGGCCGTGCTCCCCAAAGGGATCCCCGAAGTAGCCGTCGGCGCAGAGCTCACAGCGGGCACCTGGGAGGGAACAAAGGAAGCAGTGTTCAGCCCTGCCCAGGTCTCAAGAGCAGGGCCACAGGACAGGCCGTCCCTCTTGCTCAGCATCACTGAAGGTGTGACCAGCCGGAGGAAGCCGCAGCGACACAGAAAGGGGAGATCGGAGTGATGGTCCCCAGGCTGCAGCCCACATGTGCATTCTGCTTTCAGATGCAGGACCAGCAGAGGGATGCCCCGCTGAAGAGGTGTCTAATGGCGCACGCTTGTAATCCCAGTGCTTAGGAGGCTGAGACAGGAGGATCACACAGGCTCGAAGCCAGCCTCAGCTACTTAGTGAGGCTCTCAGCAACTTAGTGAGACTCTGTTTCCAAATAAAGTATAAAATCGGTCTGGAAGTATAGCCCAGAGGTAGAAAAGCCCCTGGCTTTCACCCCCAGTACCACACACACACACACACACAGAGAGAAATGAAAAGCACCCTAAACCATATATTTGGTCTGTAATTTTATCTCTTGCTCACAAACCTCCCCAAACAGGTGTTTCCTTTTGTGACTGCGCTCACTCCGCCTAGCTCAATCTGCGTCGCCTCTCGGGCATCGCAATATTCTTATCTTTTTTTTTTTTTTTTTTTTTTTTGCGGGTCTGGGAATGGAACCCAGGGACATTCAACCTCCGAGTTACACCCCCTGCCCTATTTTTTTATTCTTTATTTTGAAACAGGGTCTCACTGAGTTGCAAAGGGCCTCACTAAGTAGCTGAGCCTGTCCGCGAACCGTGATCCTCCAGTCTCAGCCTACCGAATGCTGGGATTACAAGCGTGCGCCACCACGCCTGGCTACAATATTCTTATCTTAAAAATGAGTATGTTCCAATTAACTAGAAGTCATTATGATTTCCTAGGAGTTCCTTGGAATGGAAGCTACGGGCATGGATTCACGGCAGGGCGTGATGACAGGGAGTCGCTGGCTGCCTGCAGGTGTGTGTCCTTACCCGTGACCCCGGGGGGACAGTTGTTGCAGACCACCTCCTCCGTCTCGGGCATCACGGAGCAGCTGAAGCCGTTGTGGCAGGGGCATGGCTTACAGCTGCGGGGATCTTGCGGGTCATTGTAAAAGCCAATGGGGCAGTCGGCACACTCGATGTCGGGGTTCTCATCCCCCGAGTAGCAGTCCCCTGGGAAGCAGAAGGATGGAGGGGCAGAGAAATAAATGAGCAGGGTCTCCATGCACAGCCTTGAGTGTGTATGCTGTGTGGGATGGGCGTGGAGAAGCCCAAGCCTTCTTTTCTGAACTTTTCCCCTGTTGGAGCACGGGCAGTCACCCCTACCCTTTACCAGATCTAAGCATGGACAAGACCTTGAATTTCAGCCTCACTTTTCCATGCTAATCAACTCCCCTTTACATCCATATTAAGTACACTTCCTTTACTATCCATAACTTAAACTATCACTGTCCCGGGACCTCCCCTCCCTGGCCGGACACCATTTCCTGGCACCTTCATTTAGACCCTGACTTCGCCTTTGATCTCCCCACAAGATTCTTGCAACTTGACACCAGCCGCCCATCTGGCACTGAACCGTGACAGCCATTTCCTGTAACCTGGCACCCCTCGCACAACCCGGGGGCATTTTCATAATGGAAAGGGATTGAGGAGGAGAACAAGGCCCTTGTCCATCTTCCCAGACTCCAGCCCTGCCCTCCCTAATCCCTTTCCATCTCCGAAATGAGTTGGGGCATAGGAATTCTTCCTCAGCCCCATCCCTTCCGCAGGAAACCATGGTCACCAGGCTGCTCCCCCCGCGGGTCACCTGGCTGCACCTGTCACCCGGCCCAAGTGCCATTTTGCTCACCTGTGTCTGGATCGCAGGCCCCTCCCCCTCGGCAGTTACAGGGGACGCAGGTGCCAAAAGGCCCCAGTCTTGCAGAATCTCGTTTGTAGCCGGAAGCACAGTCTTGGCAGAACTGTCCCTTGTACCCTACGGGGCACATGCAGTGTTCAACCCAGGGGGCGGGGGCTCCAGAGACGGGGCGGGCTGAAATCAGGACCACATTGTCCATGTACCCTGTACCTGGAATAGAGGGGTCAGGTTAGACGAGGGAGCGGGAAGAGCTGCGGATCCCAGACCGCGCGTCTCTGGGTTTGATTTAGGTCCCCAGCAGGCAGTGTTCATGCATCATGCCGCACAGAGCGGCACAGAAGCCTGCTTCGGGACCCAGCACGCGGGCTCCGAGTCAGGTAACTCGGGGTTTAGATTCTGGCTCCATTCTCAGGTGGGGTGTGGACTGAGCCCCCGGCCTAACCTCTCCAGGACGGCGACTCCTCAGCTATAGAAGGGAACAGCAGCGTCCGTCTCCTGTGTCTGCCGTGAAGATTCAACGGCACAGCACAGGTTCTAGCGTGCACACACACAGTTCAGCAAATGGCTGGGAAAGGCCTTTTCTGCTCCCCACCTTATCTGCTGAATGTGTGGTATGGAAATGATGCAGGCAGCCACACTTCCTTTTTTTTCATGAGGGAATCTTTTTTTTTTTTTAATTCCCTTTGGGGACTGAAATCAGAGAACTGCAGCAAGCTATGCATATCCATGTTCATAGCAGCGCAATTCACAATAGCGAAATTATGGGACCAGCCTAGATGTCCATCGGCAGCTGAGTGGATTACAAAATTATGGGAAATACACACAGTGGAATTCTACTCAGCAATAACAAAAGAACAAAATTATGTCGTTTGCAGGAAAATGGAAGGACCCGGAGAACATTGTGCTGAGTGAGATTAGCCAGGCACAGAAAGGGAAGGGGCATATGTGTTCTCCAATATGTGGAAAGTAGGGGGTAATTGGGATACAGAGGAACTCCTAATAACGGAGGAGAAACGTCAGTGGAGCCAGGGAGGTGGTCTGGGGAGGGGGCGGGGGTAGAGAGAGGACCAGTGAGGAACGGCTGCCATCAGCTATGTGTCAAGATGTGAGAAAGCACTGCTCAGTACCCTGCACGGGGCAGGGACAGACGGAGAGGCAGTGGGGCAGGGCGCCCCGTGGGTCATGGATGTCACTGGGAACATGATTTACGTTATGATGTGAGACCATAATGCACCAATCAAATTATATTTAAAAATCAAATAAAAGTCCCTTTGGGATGAGGAAGTCCCAACATGTTAAGTTCAAAAAAGGGAGTTAACAGAACACAATGGTGTCCTGACACGGCAGCCTTAAGTATAATCCCCAAAGCAGAAGCCACTCAAAGAATAAACAGGGCTGCGATGTAGACACAGTTTCCTGGCTGAGGAAACACGCTCACTGTTGATGATCTTCCTCAAATAATCAGCTTTAGTTGATATTCAGATTCTTCTTTTGCTACCAGGGATTAAACCCAGGGGCATTCTACCTCTGAGATATACCCGCAGCCCTTTTATAAATTTTGTTTGTTTGTTTGTTTCTGGAAGCCCTTCTACCTCCGGGCTACACGCCCAGACCTATTTTATATTTTTTGAATTTGGAAACAGGGTCTCTTAAGCCAGCGAGGTTGGCTCTGAACCAGCACGATCCTCCTGTCTCCGCCTCCCAAGCGCAGGGATTACAAGTGTGCGCCACCACGCCCGGCTAAATTTTGTATTTTGAGACAAGATCGCATTAGGCTGCTGAGGCTGGCCTGGAACCTGCGATCCTCCTGTCATTGCCTCCCAAGTACTGGGATCACAGGTGTGCACCACCGCGCCTGGCTCAACTTAGTGAAGCAACCTAAAATGTAAGAAGCGAATTGGGCTTCTCTCGGAGCTTACTGTATTCTCCATAGGTAGCTCGGATCCGAAGGGCCGTGAGGTTCCGTAGTAACCTTCGATACTCAAAATAACTCAGCTGGGGGCTCCAGTTACTGCTCGGATGTTCATTCAATCTGCACAATTTAAAATAAAAGTTCAACTCATATCACATCGCCACTTGATACACATCGTGACCAAGAGTGTGGTGTCAGCTAAGCCCCTCGGCCATCCTTCTTAAAGAGGACACAAGACTAGCAACCAAGTCTTTTTTCTTCTTCATTACCAAAGATTGAATCCAGGAGTGTTCTACCTTTTTGCAAAATCCAGTTTCTATTCTCCTTCCTTGTCCACATCTAGTACTTAATTTGGCTATCAGCGGCCTGACTGTATCATGTCATTCATCCTGGTGCTGTTCTTTTTAATTCCATTCTTTTACTGAACTATTGTTCCCAAGAACAGCCCTATACCCCCCCCTTTTTTTTTCATTCATTCACTGGTTAAACAAAAGTCGATTGTGCACTCGGCTTGGCCAGAAGGCTGCGGGAAAAGACAACTAGGCCGAGGGGATCAGCGTCCAGCCAGGGTGTTGGTGGAAAAATGTTTAGAAGAGATGAGGTGAGCACTACTGCAAATGCATTACAAGAAGACCAGGAACACACACAAGAGGGATCCCGCTTGACCTGGGATTCTGAGAGGGCAAATCCAAAGAACAACTAAGCTGAATCCCAAAGAGCAAGTTCCCCAAACAACAAAGGTAGAGGTGGACCTTCCAGGCAGGAGAACCGTGTGTGCGCCACTGGAATAAGCAGAACCCTGAGCAAACAAATCTTTCTTCCTCTAAGCTGTGGTCATCAGGTATTCTGGATCCCAGCAGTAAGAATACCAACCGAACACACACACCGTTCAAAATCCTCACAGTACAGGGTAAGAGCAGTGTCCATGAACACACAGGGCGCCCCACGCAGCCTCGCCGCCACCTCTCCCCGCCCTCACTCCCACCATCTTCCTCTGCCCCGTTCCATGCTCCACTCATATCAACTACAGGGAATTTCTTTGTGTGTGTGTGTGTGTGTGTGTGTGTGTGTGTGTGGCACTGGGGGGTTCCTGGAAGCCCCTCTATCTCCGGGCTACACTCCTAGACCTATATTTTTGAAGCAGGGTCTCTTACGCCAGCACGGCTGGCTTCGAACCTGCGCGATCCTCTCAACTACAGGGAATTTCTAAAAACAAAACTTCCTTAGCATGGTATTTCCTCTACGCCATCACCCCACTAGCCTTCTCCCCACTTCTTTCCTTTGAAGCTGCTGAAGAGCAGTCCTGACCTGCTGGGAAGCTTTTCTGGTCATTCTGCTACAGGTCGGCTGTGCCCTCACATGTGTTCACAACACCTGTGTCCCCATCTGTCCCCATCACCTGATGGCCCGCTCTGCTATCATCTGCTTATTTTCTCTCCCAGTACCCTGTCTGATGCTTAAAGGGAAGGAATCATTCATATCTTGGCAGGACGCCGTATCTGGAAAGTAAAATATGCTCAGCGAAGTTTGTTGACCAATGAACGATGGATGACTGATGGACCCGGGCTTCGATCGCAGTCTGCGCTATTTGACCCCAGTGCGGTCTCTTTTTACCTGAATGTGTAAGTCTTGGTGATTCCACAAGGCAGCGTCTTGCCAAGAGGCATCAAGGGAGCTCTGATCTGCAGCCCGGCACCTTCCAGGATCACGTCGTGGGCAGATGGGTGTCGGCCTCCCCGGTCCACTCGGTAGTCAAAAGACAGGTTCTGCCCATAGCTCACCTGCTGATTCCCAAGAAATTTGGCTGTGAAAGAGAATTTTTTACAAGATCAGTTGTGAAGCTGGCATTGCAGACGCATGTGCAAGCATGCATGAGTGCTGACAGTTTCTTGGGTCTTGTTACCCGCCCACCCTCTGGCCCCAGCCCACTGTACCAGAAGAGCGGTACACAGCCCTGGGTGTGGCTGCACCACCTTGGCTGCGGAACCGAGTTAGTTACTGAAATTCTGTGTGTGTGTGTGTGTGTGTGTGTGTGTGTGTGTGTGTGTGTTACTAGGATTGAAACCCAGGGACATTCTACCTCCCAGCTACGCCACCAGCCCTATTTTTTATTTTGAAACAGAGTCTCACTGAGTTGCAGGGGCCTCACTAAGTAGCTGAGGCTGTCCTGGAACCGCGATCCTCCTGTCTCAGCCTCCCGAATGCTGGGATTACAAGCGTGCGCCACCACGCCGGACAGTTACTGAAGTTCTTAAAGGGCCTCATTATAAGACAGTTCCATCTATTAGATGGTCTATAGCATGGCCTTAGGAAAGACTAATATGTAAAGATCCCAGGTAAATCAACAATAATGCCACTTATTATATGATGTTTTGAGGTTTACAGAATGCTTTCACAAACACTGGATGACAATCATTCTTGAAAACTGGAGTTCCCGTTCCCATATAAGAGAGAGCTGAAGTTTAGAGAAGTTAAAAGAATAATGTGACAACGTGCACAGGAATACTCACTCACTGAGAATGAATTATGATGTGGCTGCTAGCCGCAGCTTTTCTATCTAAGCACATATAACTGACTTACATGCATTCTACATATACATATGATACATGTATAAGACAACATATACCTATAATACATATATAATATATGCAGTATAATATAAAACATAAAACATAGTATACATGCAATGTACTATAAAATATAGCACGTATGAATATAATATAATACATATATATGTAATTTACAAGCATTTAAAGCTTTAATAAATGCTTTGATTTTGCTTCCATCTTTTCTTAATAGAATCACAGATTCGACTGTGCTTTTTGATTTCTTATCTCCATGAGAAACCTAGAAACTTCTGTTTGAAGCAGGCATGTCCACCCCAGGACCTGACCTCCAGGACGCTCCATTCTGCTCCTGAGTGCCATGTCTTAGTGACTTTATCAAAATGGGCTAAAGCCCCAGCTATCTCCTGGAGACACCGGCACCCTGAACATCAGTAACATGGAGCCTACATTTTCTAAGCCAGTTTTTCAATCCTGACTTTCTAGACCCGTACATTGGCTGCTATAGGAAAAGTTGCTCTGACATACCAGGAGCCACAAAGTAGACGGGGTCCAGTCGCCGGGCTGAGGTGTGCACGTCCCGATGGCGCTGTGACCAGTGGAGCTTCACAGGTGACCCATCTCTCTGGACAGCCTTCCAGCCATCAACATCTGGAAAACAAAAAACACACCACACTGGGGACACGCCCTCATCACCCATAAGTTCAGGCAAGTCTTGGGTCCTCATGGAACTCATGGGTCCTCGAGGTGAGTAGAAAGGGGGTTTCCTCGGTGTTTCCACAATCCCTTATTGTGCTCATGGGCCCCCTCACCTCAATGCTTGGGTCTCAACTTCGTCCTCTCCCGCCCCACAGCTGTTTCAACTACTCATCTTTGGGTCCGACTCTTGCATAAGAGTTTATCTCCCTGCAATCTGTATTGTTATATTTACATAAATGGATCTGGCCTTAGTAACATGAGAGGATCCATTATATTTTTTTAAAAAAAGCTTAGACTAGTTGATGTAAAATCAACTCTCAAATATTTTTACAGAGCTCCACAGCTTGGTCATTAATTTCAGATATATGAACTCAATTAATGTATGCAAACGCAGTCTTATTAGTGAGTGTGGATTCTAGGGGCGCTCTTATGAATTCCCCAATCCAAATGAGTAATTCTTTTGTGATTTTTGAAATAGATGTGGGTGGGAAACACAGGGAGATAAAAAAAAAAAAAGCTAGTTTCTTTTAAGTTGTTTTTTAAAGTTATCTCTAACCTGGGCATGTGTGGTGCAAACATAACACCCCCCCCCCCCAGTACTTGGGAGGCTGAGATAGGAGGATCACAGGTTTGAGGACAGCTTCAGCAAATAGTGAAACTCTCATTAACCTAGACAGACCCTGTTTGAAAATACAAATAAAAATAAAAAAGCCAGGCATAGTGGCACACGCTTGTAATCCCAGTACTTGGGAGGCTGAGACAGGAGAATCACAGGTTCACAGCCAGCCTCAGCTACTTAGTGAGGCCCTCTGCAACTAGTGAGATCCTGTTGCAAAATAAAGAATAAAAAATTTGGCTGATGATACAGCTCGGAGGTAGAATGACCCTGGGTTCCATCTCCAATGCCACAAAAAATAAAATAAAATAAAATAGGATTGGGGGTATATCTCAGAGGTTTTTAATCCCCGGTGCCACTAAAAATAGTTGTCCCTATGCTGGTGTGAGCAAACAGTTCAGCTATAACTTCTTCAAGACATCAAAGTATGCCTTTTGACCCCAACAAAACAATATACGTTAAAAAAAATTTTTTTTTGGTACTGGGGTGGAACCCAGGGGCTTTTCTACATCCGGGCTATACTCCCAGCCCTATTTTATACTTTATTTGGAAACAGGGTCTCACTAAGTTGCTGAGAGCCTCACTCAGTAGCTGAGGCTGGCTTTGAACCTGTGCGATCCTCCTGTCTCAGCCTCCCAAGTACTGGGATTACAAGCGTGCGCCACCATGCCCAACGACAATGTACATGTAAAACCACAAAAGAGCCAAGTGTGGTGGTGCATGCCTGTAATCCCAGTACTTGGGAGGCTGAGACAGGAGGATGGCAGGTTCACAGCCAGCCTCAGCAACTTAGTGAGGCCATAGGCAACTCAGTGAGACCATTTCAAAATAAAAGAATAAAATCGGGCTAGGGGTATAGCTCGGAGGTAGAATGCCCCTGGGTTCCATCCACCACAAAATAAGTAAACTAATAAACACACACACACAGAATATGGGACACTTTACCTCGATGGAAGGAAGAGGTGATCTTATGAACACTGTAGTCCACGGAGCTGCGGCAGCTGGCTGAATGTCCGTAGCAAAAACACTGGGTGCAGCCCTCGGGGTTGGCCCTGTCCAGGTGATAGTGGCCTGGCCGACACCTGCAGCAGCGTATCAGAAATCACATGATAGGTTATTGCTTATTCTGTATGGAGAACACAAGGACGGCTTCAGCCTCTTCCTTCTCTCTCTCCTGACAGACAATCACCATGCCCCAAACAAAAGAGCAAGAGCGGTCACTTTCGACAGAACCCCGTTCGCCGTGGTGGTCTGGAAGCTCAGCGGCTGGCCCGTCCTGGGCGAGGGATGGCGGGGCAGGGCTGGGCAGAGCAGTAAGACCACCAGGTGCTGAGCAACACACGGGGCTCACACCTGCCCCCATCCCCGGCTCTGGCCCCCAGGGGAAAAGTGGGCAAACACAGGACAAAGATAAAGAAGGATATTAGAGGCACTGGGCAAAGCAGGTGCAGGCCCCCTCCACCTCTGCTCCCGGCCCCACCCGCCATGGCTTCTCTGCCAGGCAGGGCTCAGATGGGGGCCCAGGGAAGAGGGCGGGAGCTGGGAGGACTTGCTTTTCTCTGTTCACGTTAACGGCCACATGAAGTAAGGACAATTTTCATGATCACTTGCTCAGCACTTATGCTAGGCACTGTATGTATACACCCTCTCATTTAATACTCCCTGCAATCCTAGAGACAGGCCTTGTTATTTCTAGTTTTCTAAGATGAGGCCAGAGAGATTAAGGAGCTTGTCTAGCCAGGTGTGGTGGCGCACACTTGGAATCCAGCATTTGGGAGGCTGAGACAGGAGGATCGCAGTTCCCGGACAGCCTCAGCTACTTAGTGAGGCCCTTTGCAACTCAGTGAGATGTTTCAAAATAAAGAAAAAAATTAGGGCTGGGGGTGTAGCTTGGAGGTAGAATGCCCTGTGTTCTGTCCTCAGTACCGCAAAAGAGAGAGAGAGAGAGAGAGAGAGAGAGAGAGAGAGAGAAGAAGAAGAAGAAGAAGAAGAAGAAGAAGAAGAAGAAGAAGAAGAAGAAGAAGAAGAAGAAGCAGCAGCAGCAGCAGCAGCAGCAGCAGCAGCTTGCCTGACAACTGGGTGTGGTAGAACACATCTGTAATCCCAGTACTTGGGAGGCTGAGACAGGAGGCTGAAAGGTTCAAAGACAGCTTCAGCAGGTAGTGAGACTCTCAACCTCGTGAGAGCTGGGCTGGAGTGTAGCTTGGAGGTAGAATGCCCCTGGGTTCAATCTCTAGTAAAACACACACACACACACACACACACACACACACACACACACGCGTGCGCGCGCCTTGTCTGAGAGCCGGGCATGGTGGCACACACCTGTAATCCCAGGACTTGGATCCCAGACAGGAGGATTGCAGGTTCGCGGCCAGCCTCAGCAAATTACTGATGCCATGTGCAACTTAGTGAGACCCTGTTTCAAAACAAAGAACAAATAAGCTGGGTTCAATCCCCAGCACTACACACACACACACACACACACACACACACACACACACACCATACACACATACACAGGAAGGTTGTCTAAGATCATTTAGCTAATAAGTGGTTGAGGAAAGAACAATTATAAATGAACACGAAGTGTTTTTTCTCTAAGAACAGAGTTCAAAACAATTACGGTTTCTAGGAGAGAAAACCTACAGATTAAAAGAAATTATAAAACAAGGAAGATGGGCGCGGTAGTCCTTGGGAGGCTGAGACAGGAGGATCGAGGCTGGAGGACAGGCTCAGCAAGCAGTGAGACTCTCATCAACCTAGCAAGACTCTGTTTCAAAATAAAAAATAAAATAGGGTTGGGGGTAAAGCTTGGAGGTAAAATGCCCTAGGTCCAGTTCTCAGTATCACACACACACACACACACACACACACACACACACACGGAAGGAAAGAAGGAAAGAAAAAGAGATGGAGGGACAGAGGGAGAGAATAGAGAGGAGAGAAAAAGATAGAGGAAGGGAAAGAATCAGGCTCAACTAAATGACAATGTTCAGGAACGCAGAGGATAACATGAAGAAAGCCAGTAAGACTGGCCTCTTCCAGGGCCGCCAGGGCCACTGGGAAGGCACCGTCTTAGCGAAGGTCTACGTCTTTGTGGGGGGGGGGGTTGACCCCAGGGGCGTTCTACCACTGAGCCCTTTAAAAAAATTTTTTTTTTTTGGTCTTTGTTTTTGGTGGTACTGGGGTTCCTGGAAGCCCTTCTACCTCCGGGCTACACTCCCAGACCTATTTTTACATTTTATATTTGGAAACAGGGTCTCCTAAGCCAGCGCGCGCGGCTGGCTTCGAACCTGCGCGATCCTCCTGTCTCCGCCTCCCAAGCGCGGGGATCACAAGCGTGCGCCACCACACCCGGCTCTAATTTTTGGTTTTGAAACAGAGCCTCTCTAGATCGCTGAGCATCTCACTAAATTCCTGAGGCCGGTCTCAAACCTGAGATCCTCCAGTCTCAGCCTCCCAAGTGTTGGGATGCCAGGTGTGCACCACCATGACACGTGAGTTTTTTTTTTTTTTTTTTTTTGTGGTCCTGAGCATGGAACCCAGGGACATTCTACCTCCAGGCTACACCCCCAACCCTATTTTTTATTCTTTTTTATTTTGAAACAGGGTCTCACTGAGCTGCAAAGGGCCTCACTAAGTAGATGAGGCTGACCTCAAACCGCGATCCTCCTGTCTCAGCCTCCCAAGTACTGGGATGACAGGCGCGCGCCACCACGCCCAGCTGAGATCTACTTACTGGTAGCGATGACGTTTGTTTTGTGCAGCCTTCTATTTCTGTGTTATGTTTTGAAATTAAAAGGGCTTTCAAAACGTGCCTTCTCTCTTAACATGCTTAAGCTCTTTCCCTCAGCAGCAAAGAACTCCCTGAAAACACAAGCTAGGAATGTATGTGGCACTTCCTCCGCCCAGGTAGAAGTGGTTGGCAGGGGGCCAAAGAACTGCTTTCTTACTTGTTAGGAAGCGAGGAGGAAGCTTTGCCTCTGGGGCCAAGCTCACAGTCCCCCTGCTCGGCTCACGGTAGCCTTGGAACAGGGCGGAGCTCGGTCTGAGCCCAGCTGGTCCTCAGGGAACGTCCCACCATGGTGCTGAGCGTGGACAGCCTTGCTTTTCCACCTGCCCCAACATGGCTCAAGCCCAGAGGCTCTTCCATCAGGCCCGCTCATGAGCGCACCTCCCCACCACCCCAGCCCCGGGGCGGCGCCTTTTCATTCTCCACGGTTATATATGGCCATACACGGTGATGTTCCCTCTGACAAGGATTTTCCCAACAGGCTTAATTAGGCCAGGCGTTTCCCAAGACCAGCTTGGGTCACGTGGTCTCATTACTGCATACCACCCCGGATCTCAGCACCTGGGATTCGGAGCCAGCTGGCGAGGGGACTTCCTGGGGCCTCCGCCTCTGTCACAGTAGAAACAAAGAGGGGCCCGAGCATGGAGTCCGGGGAGTTTGGGGGGTTCGGTTATATGTTGTTTAAACGCAGTTTTCAAGGACAAAGGGCAGAGAGAAGCTCTGAACGTTTGTCCAGTGTCTTCTCTCCTGTAACTGCGCTCAATTAATTCCCACGTCTCACGCCAGCTGTCGAGAGCCCCGCCGTCTGGAGGGATGCGGTTCACACAGACCTGTCACAGCGGTCTCCAGTGACAGATGGTTTGCAGACACAGCGGCCAGAGTCGCACGGCCCTGCCACGCCGGCCGGGTCACAGTCACACTTGAAGTCCCTGGGAAAGAAGACAAGGAGATTAGGGACGGTTTCCCAAATACTTCACAACTGTACGCAAAGAGCGGCGCCCACCAGCAGGCTTTGGCAACTGAGGCGTCTCCCGACACCCCAGGCACACTGGGCGGTCGCACCCCACAGGGTCATCCGTGTCGTGCCCTGTGTCAGCACATGCAGTCTTCCAACGGCTGAATAAAATTCACCTGTAAGGATGGACCATATTCTATTAACCTGTTCATCAGCTGATGGACACATGGGTTGTTTCCACCTTTTAGGTATTATGAATAATGTGTCTATGAAAACATATATATAAGTTGCACAGATATACATTTGCATTTCCCTGGGAGGTGGAATTGCTGGATTTGGTTGACTTTTGCGTTAATAGCAAGACTTTCAAGGAAGGTATCCATGCTTTCATGTGACGCTAGCACCATCTCCCTGCCTTGTGATTGGCACTGGCCTTAACACTCATTTTGACACACAATCCTCGCTCAATAACCAAGGCTGTGTCTTCTTCCTATGGCTCTGCTCCTCGCCTGTGATCCCATCAGGATCTTGCCTGCACCTGGAGTCTCCTAGACTCCTCCCTCTCCTCACATCCCCGCCCAATCAGATGCGAGGAGCAGCTGGGCCCCTGGCCAGAATTCCTTTCTAATCTTTGTCTAGCAATTCCCATGGGCTCCTTCCTGTCTTTGCTCCCTCCCTCTATACTCTTTATCTGGGCCAATTCGACGTAGGTTCTCAGCATCTACCGTGTGCTAAGGATCAGGGACACCGAGATAAACTTGAAGTAGCTCTCATCCTCTTACGGCCTCGAAGCTGGGCAGACACATGAACAGAAATAGCAATAAGGAGAGTAGAAGCCACAGCCAAGCCCCAGCTCAGTTCTGGGGCCTCCCTCTGGGGGGACTGGGGGCCCCCCCGCAATGGGCAAGCAAAGCCATCGCGAAACCCACATTCTAGTGGGAAGAATAGACAAGCAAGTGCAGATAGAAAATGAAATTTGAAGCAAAGGAGAGTCAGACATAGAGGGCTGAGGCTGGGGAGGGCGGGCACCTGCAAGGGCTGCAGAAGAAGCCCCTATCTGGGTACGGGTGGGAAGGAGAGCTAACGGGGGCCCAGGGCTGAACAGGGGTGCAATCTACCCCATGCTTCTTAAGGCTTGCAAAGAGGGATTGGGCCTTGGGAGGGTCTCTAAAGATGCCGATGCCTTATCCAATAGGCAATTAGGGCTTCTACGGATAAGGTGTTGGTCTCTTTCCATCCCTTCTTTAGTTTTGACACAGGCCTCTAATCCCAGCACTTGGGAAGCTGAGACAGGAGGATCACAGGTTCAAGACCAGCCTCGGCAACTTAGCAAATATGCTGGTTTTATTTATTTATTATTTTTGTGTGATGCTGGGAATGGAACCCAGGGGCATTCTACCTCCAAGCTACACCCCCAGCCCTATTTTTTATTCTTTATTTTGAAACAGAGTCACACTGAGTTCCAAAGGGCCTCTCTAAGTAGCTGAAGCAAAAGGAAAAGAAAGGAAGAAAGGAAGAAAGGAAGAAAGGAAGAAGAAAGAAAGAAAGAAAGAAAGAAAGAAAGAAAGAAAGAAAGAGAGAAAGAAAGAAGAGAGAGAAAAGAGAAGAGCTGGGGCTGTAGCTTAGAGGTAGACTACTCCTGGGTTCAATCCTTAGTACCCACCCCCAAAATAAAAGGGCCAGGGAAGGCTAAAAGTGAACAATCTATGCAAAGATCCAGAGATAAGAGAACTCTGGACAACAGTAACTGGGACGGGGTAAGTATGGCCAGAGGGCAGTGCCCATCTGGGCAAGGGCTGAAGATGTGATATGGGCAGTGGGGAAGGAGTGTTACCCAACCAGGGCGTTTCAGGCCATTTTCTCTGGAGTCTGAAGAATACTGTGGCCATGTGGTGTTAGAGAAAAATATTATCTTTTTTCTTCCCATGGATTCTTTCCTTAAAGTCTCCCAATTTTGAAGAATGAAATCCATTGGGTTGCGTGTGGATATGGAAAGAATATTTCCCACTGCTTCAGAATTTAGGCGCAGATGGACAGAAGTCTATACCTATTTTAGAACTCAGAACCCAAAGAGAATGTCTATGAGTGGAGATTCCCTAATCCTTCTCTGGTATCAGGCATCTTTGAATTGGGACCCTCACAATGAAGGCCAAATCAGAGGGAAGGAGAAATAGAAACTTGTGCTGATTTTACTCACTAAAGGTATCCTCTGAACCCAGAAACTGCTTTTCTATTGCAAAAGTGAAATTATGTGCTGAAGGTCAGCCGTGCCAAGCCAGGGAAAGTGCCAGGAACCAGCCCTGGGACAAGCGGGCACAAGAGAGATACTGGCAAGAGACCAAGAGCCACTGGAAAAGGGTCCACCTGGACTTTGCTCCTGGCTGGCTTGCCAAATTGTTGCCACACGAGGCCTGCTTTGCCCACCATGCAGTGTGCCAATCACTGAAATGAGTTGTGCAAAAGAGAAAGAATTTATCCACAATGTGCCCGTGTGTGGAAATGAGGGGTGGGGTCTCAAAGGCACTGAGAGGATAGGGTTTAGGGATATTTATGGGCTGAGGCGTAGAGGCAGGTGATTGTAAGCTGGACGCAATCGATGGTCTGCGGATGCCATCTGTTACCCGTCCACGCCCCACATTGCAGAGCTGGGTTGAACATCTCTAAAATTAGTGACTTTTAAAGTCAGCCAAGAGCAAGTACCTCAGAGCAGGGGAAGCAGGGTAGGTTCCGAGGGTTTATTTGGGCCTCGATCGAGTATTGGGGTTTTCCTTGTCTCACCCGTTCCTCAGTCAGCACCCTTCTAGCTAAGGCTTCACTGCAGGACAGCTATGCGATTTTTACTGTATTCTCCACCTCCTTCTGAAAAAGAATTTGAGGATGGAGAGAGGGAAGAGAGACCAAGACCGTGCAGAGAAGTTCTTCTACACCAAGTTCGTTAACACCAAAGCAGATGCCAGGTTAGAATGTGAAAATGCTGTCCCTCCATTCTAATTTACTAAGGGAAGCAAAGGTCAGAGTAAAGAGTGTGATGAGGTCAGGAGCCAAACTCCGGGCTGAATAGCAGGTCCGTCCTCGCTGGTAACATGGGGCACATTAAATTCTCATGGTTTAAAATTCTTTTCTTTTGACTTCTGGGAAGATGGCGACTGAGAAAAGCGGGGCTTAAGAGGCCCGCTAACAACCAATCTCCATTACCACAAAATCAGCACCTTTCATAGCCAGAAAACACCATCACCAGAGAAACAAAAAAATCACCAGGCTCCAGAGAGAAAGTGGACTGAGAACAGAGCTCAGAGCCACAGAGGAGATACACCAGCCTCACGCCCGAGGACGCGGCAGCAGCGCCATACTGCCGGCAGCAGCGGCGAATTCACCGGACGGCCACAGCAAGCCGAGGTGAGCCGCTGCGGAAAAGCCAGGCGGGATCTTTCGGCGCAGGGAGCATCTAAAGCTCCCAGTGGATGAGCTCAGCACACGCTGCAGGACTCAGAGTGGAACTCAAAACCAGAGAAGAAAAAATACGCCAGCCTCACGGCCGAGGGCATAGCAGCGGCACCATATTGCCACCGGCGGCAGCAGCAGCGAATTCACCGAGTCCAGTACAGCTACATCTGCAAACTCAAGAACAGTGAGTCAAATTGCGGGCCACAGAGGAGAAGTCCCAGTACTGTACTCCCTGGGACTTGACCCAGTGGGGGAGTGGCGGTGGCAGAGATATCACACCATAGGAGAACGTGCAACCTGGCACCCCCCATAGTCTAAAGGAGCCTCTATCGACTCTCTGGGTCGGAGACTCTGTGATACAACCCAGTAAAGGAGTAGTGGGGTCTGAGATACCACAGACTCAAGATCCAGAGCACCTTAAGTGAAGTCATAGTGACCCAAGGGAAGAACCCAGAGAAGGCACAAACTCCCGAAATCATGGGAAAGAGGAATAACACTGGAGCAATGAATGCCCAAAACCCCACAACATCAGAACCCAATAAAACAGAAAATCAGAGATTTCTAGAAGATCAAATCAGGAAAATAACTGTAGAAATAATAGAGGTGCTTCAAAAAGAATTCAGAAAGAGCCAAAAAGAGATAAAGGATGCAATTAATGAAGTAAAGGCCTCAATTCAAAGCACGAACAACTGATTAGACCACATGGAGAACAGAATCTCGCTCTTAGAAGATGATCATTCCAAAAATGAACGCATAGTTTCTAATCTAGAAAAAAATGTCCGACAGCAGGAATCTGACATTGAAGAAATATGGGCCCATTTTAAGAGAGCTAACCTAAGAATAACTGGAATAGAGGAGGGAAAAGAAGGTGAAACCAAAGGGATCAACAATCTCTTCAAGGAAGTAATAGCAGAAAATTTTCCAAACATAGAGCAAGAGGTTGATACACAGGTCCAGGAAACTTATAGAACTCCCTTTAGATAGGATCGGAGAAGAGGATCCCCACGCCACATAATTGTCAAAATGACCAATGTGGAAGCCCAAGCAGAGAATCTTAAAGGCAACAAAAACAAAGGGCCAAGTGACGTTCAGAGGCAAACCAATTAGAATCACTCCAGACTTCCCAAACCAAGTCATGAGAGCCAGAAGGGCTTGGAGTAACATATTCCAAACTCTGAAAGAAAACAACTTCCAGCCAAAAATTTTCTACCCAGCAAAACTTTCTATCAAATTAGATGGAAAAATAAGAAGCTTCCATGACAAACAGCAAATGAAGGAATTTATGTCTTCAAAACCAGCACTAGAGAAAATACTCAAAGAGATTAACTACAAAGAAGAAATAGGTAACACACACCAGAACCAGAGAAACAAGATTTTCCATCCAACAGACAACTAAGATTGGTTATCTGTGGAGATCCATTATTTGTGTTAGTCTTTTACCTATCTCTAAATTGTATTGTTTGCCTTTATTGTTAATTTTTAGAATTTCTAGTTGGAATATTAATATACCTTCAGATATAGCATTTGGAAATATTTTATCCCATTCTATTAGTAACTTTTAACTCTGTTTACATTGTCTTTGGATATACAATATATTTTTTTTATTTTTTAGGGAGTTTGTATACTCTTCTGTTGCCTGTGCCATTGAAATCATATCCAAGAAATCACTGCCAATTTCAATGTTGTGAGGTTTTTTGACCCAGATTTTCTCCTAAAAGTTTATAGTCTTAAAGATTTATATTTAGGTCTTTTCTCCATTTTGAGTTAATATTTGTATATGGGATTAGGTAAGGGTCCAATTTTATTCTTTTCCATGTAATTATTATTTTTCAACAATATTTAGTTAAAAGATTATTATTTCCACCACCAAATGTTCGTGGAAACCTTGTCAAAAATAACTTGACAATATAGGGAAGAATTTAGCTCTAGGCTTTTATTTAACTCCAATGGTTTATATAGCTGCCTTTAGAACAGTACTACACTGTTTCAATTATTGTAGCTTTATATGGTTTGAAATCAGAAAATATATATCTGCTAGCTTTGTTCTTTTTCAAGATCGTTTTGGGTATCTAGAATCCATACTCCATATTAGGATAGATTTTTTTTTCTGAAAAGTAAATATATAAATATATGATAGTTTCACCAAAAAAAATAGAAAAAAAATATTCTCTGGTAAGAAAGAAAGTAAAAAGAAATATTGAAATGTTATCTTTAAGTCATCAAAAGCTTGGTATCAGACAAATGAAACTGTTATGTGAGATTATCATTTTTAAGTTTGGATAAATTGCTATAATACTATATGTCAACCACTAAGCCAAGCATGGGAGGGAGGGATGGGGAGAGAATGGGGTGGGGATCGGGTGGGGGCTGACTGGGCGATGTGTGCATGTATGTCTACAAAAGTTTGTATCCCACTATGATGTATGAATACAGTGCACCAATCAAAAAAATAAAAAATAAAATAAAATTCTTTTCTTTTGAAACAGGGTCTCACTAGGTTGCTAAGAATCTAAATTGTTGAGGCTGGTTGTAAACCTGCTATCCTCCTGTCTCAGCCTCCTAAATATGTACTCAGCAATACCACACCTGACCTAAAATTCTTATCTTTTTGTTTGTTTGTTTGTTTGTATGTATGTATAGTACTAGGGATTGCCCGTGGGCATTCTACCACTAAACTATATACCAGCCCATTTTTTTTTTTTGAAACAAGGTCCCACTGAGTTGCCAGGGCTGGCCTCCAACCTGCAATCCTCCTGTCTCAGCCTCCATAGTACTGAGATTACAGACATGGGCCACCACGCCCAGCTTATAATTCTTATCTTTAAAATGAGTATAACGATAGCCGGGTTTGGTGGCGCACGCTTGTAACCTCAGCATTTAGGAGGCTGAGACTGGAGGATGGAGGATCATGGTTCACAGACAGCCTCAGCTACTTAGTGAGGCCCTTTACAACTCAGTGAGACCCGATTTCAAAATAAAGAATAAAAAATAGGGCTGGGGGCGTATCTTGGATGTAGAATTCCCCTGGGTTCCACCCCAGTACCACACACACACACACACACACACACACACACACACACAAATGTATAATGACATTCCCAACCCCTTAGGGTCAGTGTGAGGATTAAACCAGATAGCCCACCTCACATAATCAGCAGAGCCCAGCATGTGGTAGGTGCTCAGTGAGTGGTCACCGATGTGATATAATTACCATCCCGCCAATAACAGCAGTGGTGGGGGCAGATACTCACAGGCGTCTCTGGTCCTGGGTGCACCCAGCTTCCGTGAGCCTGTGAAAGCCTGGCAGACATCGGTCACACCTGTCTCCTGTCACACCCGGCTTACAATGGCACCGTCCAGAGTGGTCACACCGAGCACTGAGCGAACCTGTAACCCACAAGGCGGGGACAAGGAAAGAGGAGAAGGAAATGCTTGACTTCCGAGGCATTAGGAGCGACTGTCGCCCCGAGAGCGCAGTACCCACTGAGCAGTCTCCACCGCTCACTGCCCTGAACAACCGCTCCACACCATCTGGGTACTCCTCCACCCGGGCGGAAAGTTCTGACAGCTGGGGATGTCTGCTTTATGGAAAGAAATGAATTCCTTATAAAAGCATTTTTTATTTTCATATCTGCTCTGGTTTGGCACTAAGAAACATGCAATCCCTGGTCTTTAGGAGTCCAGGGCTGGGGGATAGCTCAGTGGCAGAGCACTTACCTAGCATCTGAGAGACTGTGGGTTCAATCCCCAGCATCACCAGTAACAATAATAATAATAATTATTATTATTATTATTATTATTATTAATAACCTGCAATCCTCCTGTCTCAGCCTCCATAGTACTGAGATTACAGGCATGGGCCACCACGCCCAGCTTATAATTCTTATCTTTAAAATGAGTATAACGATAGCCGGGCTTGGTGGCGCACGCTTGTAACCTCAGCAATAATAACAACAATAATAACAACAATAAAAAAGATAAGAGAGGTCTGTTAAATCTTTGAGATCTCAAGAAAGAGAATATCTATGAATGATTACATCCATATCCGAGAAGAGAACTTGTATCTCACAGTGAGCAACAACCTCCTTTATCTCTGCCAAGAAAAATCCGAGAAGAGAACTTGTATCACACAGTGAGCAACGTCCTCCTTTATTTCTGCCAAGAAAAAGCCATATTTTAGGGGTAAGTGTTTGTTGGTTATGTGTGTGTATGTGGGGGGGGGGTTACTGGGAATTGCACCCAGGAGCATTCTACCTCTCAGCTGAACCCCCTGCCCTATTTTATTTTTTATTTTGAAACAGGGCCTCACTAAGTTGCTCGGGCCGTCCACAAACCTGTGATCCTCTTGTCTCGGCCTCCCAAGTCCTGGGATGACAAGCGTGCGCCACCCCACCTAGCTTGGTAGGATGCAATGTTTTGTGGAGCACAAAGAGGCCCTTCACCCTGGTGTGCCTCACACTGCGCGCTGGCTGCGGACGCACCTTACTACTCAGCTTTCTACAGAGATGCTCTTCCTGTAGATGTAACCTCTCAGATTGCGTGTTGATGGAAAATGAGGAGTGTTCAGGGTGTCAACCTGTGCCAGCGTGGAATTCCACACTCTCTCCCTACCTGCCTTTCCACGGCCCCACAAGCCCTTCCCCCAAACTGCCCCCAAGTTGACCCACTTCTACCACTCAGGTGAGATTAGATATTACTTCTCTACAAAAATCTTTTCTGGCAAGTCGTGGTGGTGCACGTCTATAATCCCAGTGCTTGGGAGGCTGAGACAGGAGGATCATAGATTCAAGGCCAGTCTCAGCGATTTAGCAAGAGTTTCAGCAGCTTAGACCCAGTTTCAAAAAATAAAATAAAATAAAATAAAATAGGGCTGGTGGTGTATCTTAGTGGTAGAATGCCCCTGGGTTTAAGCTCCAGTACAAAAGATAAAGAAAAAAGAAAAGAAAAAGTAAAAGCTTTCCTGACTCCCATATCTAAGCTACCTGTCTGCCCCTGCGCCAGCCCTGGGCCCGGCTTTCCCTACGCTGTCTCTGCTCATGTTGTCTGAGGGATCCCAGCACCCAGCGCGGTGCCAGATGCAGAGAAAGGCCAGAAATCTGCAGTTAATGTGTATGTGTCAAGGAAGAGGACAGGGCTCTGGTGAAAGAAGTTGATGGAGAGTCAGAAGATAATGTGGAAGGCTAGCTAGGTACGCCTCAGCTACTTCACAATCTCCTTGCGGCTGGTAGAACTGTACAATCTTCCCTGTATCTCAAATATCTGTGACAAGCAGGCTAGCTGTAAGCTCTTAAGCCAAGAGAAAATTGACTAGTTGCTACATGTTTTTGCTGTGTGTGTGTGTGCACGTGTGTTTGTGTGTGTATGTGTGTGTGCACATGTGTGTGTGTGTTTTACTAGGACTGAACCCATGGGTGTTCTACCACTGAGTGACACCCCCAGCTTTCTTTTATTTATTTCTTTGTGTACTAGGCATTGAGCCCAGGGGCATTCTACCTCCGAGCTACACCCCTAACCTTGATTTTTTACTTCGAAACAGAATCTCATAAAGTTATCGCTGAGGCTGGCTGGCAACCTGTGGCCCTTATGTCTCAGCCTATCGTTTACTGGGATGACAGGTGTGTGCCACTGCGCACAGGTTTGTTTTTTTATCAATTATCTTCTGTGATCTTTCAGTTTACCTGGAGATAGACTTCAAATCAACAAAGACATTGGCTTTGTTTTTGTGTAGCAAGCGGAGTAGGAAATTAACTCCTCACATTCACAGGTAGAGTCTGGGAGCTTCTCCACAACTCGGCAGGGCCTGAAGCAGCCCTCGGTGATAACGGTGCAAGGCACTGAGTCAGGCTCATACTACCTCGGGGGGAGTTACAAGTTGGCAGCTGGATAGCAGACCCATTTCTGCTATTCAGGGGCAAAGGCCAGCCTGACAAAAGCAGACCAACAGTTTATGTTGTTATTTTATTTTATTTTTTGGTACCTAGGGTTGAACCCAGGGGCATTCCAACTCCACGCTATACTCCCAGCACTCTGTATTTTTAATTTTGAAACAGGGTCTTGCTAGATTGCTGAGGTTGTCTTTGAACCTTCAATCCTCCAGTCTTGGCTTCCCAAGTACTAGGATAACAGGTGTGTACCACGCCTGCGCACTCCTTCCTCCAGCCATGATGGCCTGGATTCGGGAAGCCTGGGGCGAAAAGGAGAGAGATCTGTGAGAGCCATTGTGGATGCAGAACAAACATGCTTAGGGCGACTTTGGGGCTAATGGACAGTGAGGAAGAAGAGCCATGGGGATGACACCCAGGTCCCCAGAGCGCACAGCCAGCTAGACTGGGATGCTGTTTACAAACCCGAGAAGGCAAAGGGAAGGCAGGACTCCCAGAAGGACCATCACTTGCGGGCAGGGAGTTTAGCCTTGGCCAGATGTGCCTGGCTTTCTAGTGGCAGATCCAAGTGGAAACGCTCTCTTGAGGCCCCAGGAAGGGGCTGGCGATGGAGACGTAGGAGCCCTCGGCACACACGCTGACGAGGCAGCCGTGGCAAGCTTGAGATCACTCTGAAGTGTGAAGACAGGAGGGGAAAGCGCTGTGGGCAATCAAGGGAGAGGATGAGAGAGAGAGGAACCAGCCTCAGGTCAGGGCCCAGCCAAGCAGCAGCGGCCAAGGGCGCCCAGGGTGAGGACGGCCAGGGTGGAGGAGCTGGGAGTTTTCAGTGCTTAACACAAGGAAGCGGGACGCTGGAGAGCCTGTAGGGCTTGGTATTTGGGGACCTCCATGTGTGCTGCTCTTAATGGCCAGCAAACAGATAGGAAGGAAAATTCCTTTTTCAATTCTGCTCTGCTAAGTAACATGAACTAGAAGTTTCTCTGTAATGAGTTTTTTTTTTTTTTAATTTAAATGGGTGTTGCTTTGGGGACCCAAAAACCCATTTTTATTTTCTATTCAAGTGAATGGTATTTATGCTTTCCAAAATTCTCTCTGCAGTATTTTTTTTTTGGAAGTGAATTATTACAAGAATAATAAAAACCGCATAAGGTGGGAAAGACCATACTTTGCTTTGGGTTTGGCCCAAATAGTCCCAAATGATATTCTAGAAAACACTCTTCTGAGAGGTATTAACTGTTGTCTGACATCCCATGAAAACAAGAATTGCTTGTTCAAGAGTCTGGAAAATGATATAGCACTAAAAAAAAAATTTACTTATTCATTTATTTATTTTTGGTACCGGGATTAAACCCAGGGGCGTTGTACCTCCGGGCTAAGCCCCCAGCCCTTCCTTATTTTGAAACAGCATCTCACTAAATTGCTGAGGGCCTTGCTAAATTGTTATGGCTGACCTTGAACCTACAATTTTCCTGTCTCAGCCTCCCAAATACAGGAATTACAGACATGCACCACCATGCCTGGCTCTATCCTAAATCTTTTAGAAATTTATAAAGTAATAATAATTCCGTAGGCAAGAAGCTTGCTCAGCTTTTTTTTTTTTTTTTTTTCTCCAGAGCTAGAGATTAAACCCAGGGCTTCACACATGCTGGACCCTTGTTAACGCTTCAATGCCAATGTTTCTAGTGCTTCTAAACATTATTTGACACCCTACGGCAATACCTGTTAGTATATTTTGTTTTGTTTTGAAATAGTGGAGTACTCAGAAAGATGATTCATAGTTAAAGTTTAATCCAAGAGTGTTAGCATCCTTTTGAGAACCCTTTAAAAATATCTTTATATACTTGCATCTAAAAGCATGTTTTAAATAACAATGCAAGTGTTCGCAACTGAATAATCCTCTCAATATAAGTATCCGCTTATATAAGTATGTAAGATATGTAAACAATACAATTACATATTAATTTATATATTAGATATATTTACATATTTATATATAATATATTTTATATATTTATTAAATACATTGTTTATAATGTTTGTGTAAACCTTGTTATGTTTTATTCTAGTATATATTTATGTTATAATGTCATATTGTATTTCATGTGTTTTATGTTCTAGGTTATGTTCTAGGTTATATTTATGTTTTACTTGGTTATATGTTTATACAAAGTAATGTTTACATGAATACATATATGATAGATAAACAATAATAAAGTTAACAGGCTAAGTCTAATAACACCTATGTCCACACAGACCTCAAGAGTTCAGGTGCCATGGGAGGTAAAAAAGTGCCCACCCAGTGACTTTCAAAGAATGTGTAAAAGTTTAGCAGAGCTTAAATACGTGGTCGTGAATTAATTACAACATGTTTCTGTTGCCGAGCCCACAAAGCCATCATCTAAAATTAAATTGATGAGGAAGCGAAGTCCAAAATTTGCACTTCTTGTGGATTGGTAATACTGCTGGCTTCATTCGCCATACATGGAACGGTGGCGTTTTTTGGTAAGCCATGTCCTTGGGCCTTTGAGACTGAATATACAACAAATCCCCCCATCGGTGTATCATTTGAAAGTGACCATTGCCGGGCGTGGTGGCGCACGCTTGTAATCCCAGCATTTGGGAGGCTGAGACAGGAGGGTCACAGGTTCGCAGCCAGCCTCAGCTCCTTAGTGAGGCCCTCTGCAACTTAGTGAGACCCCGTTTCAAAACTTTAAAAAAATACAAATTAGGGCAGGGGGCTGTAGCTTGGGGGTCGAACGCCCCTAGGTTCCATCCCCAGACCCCCCCACACACAAAGCTTCAATTCCTCCAGGTCTATAATGGGGGACGCAGAGCGTGTTATAAGTGCCAAAGAGGACACAGTATATGGAAGCGTGTGGAACGGCATAAAGCATGAGTCAGATCTTAGGAAATAACGCCCGTGAACTTTTCCTTGGACACCTGGTTGTCTGCCTTTGGGGATAAAAGGCCAGCATCCTTTCCCTTTTCTTTTTCTAAGTGGTAACAAGACAGGGAACTATTCTCCAGCAGAAGACCTAGAATATAATTTTGGTTCATCCAATCCCTTCCTGGAGACTTTAGGGCACTCTAACTTTCGAGGGAAGTTTCCCCATTGTTGAAAAATATTTAAAAATACTCACTGCCCATTGGGGGATGTTGATAATAAGTAATATGCTAATAAATAGTTTTAAACCAAATATATGGCTTCTACAAGGCTTCTTTTCACACTTCATTGGGAAAAAAAAAAGGCTAATGTTCCAGGAGGCTGGGACCTTTGACCCTCATCTTAATAATAACAACTACAATCACCTACAACTTACTGTGTTATCTACCACGCTCAAAAAACATTATTTTATATCTGCATTATACAGTGATGTATACTGGAGGAGTAAGAGTTCATGGAATGTATGCCAGGCGGCCCAATGGTGGAGACAGTGCTGAGATCTGAGTTCAGCTAGCTGGCTCCAAACCCACCCCTCTTCTCAACATTGTGATCTTGGGTGTCAGCAAACCTGGGCTTGAACCTTTGGTCTGCCCCTTAGCTCTACAGCCTTGGACAGGCTTCTTCCTTTCCCTCTCCAAGCCTTTCCTCATTTGTCAAATGGAAAAAGATAATTGCGCCGTCTTCAGGAGGCTATCTGTAACCGTTAATTAATTGCCGGATGTGAAGCACTTAGGAAACACATTAGCTGTCACGTAAGATACGGATCATTGAACCGGACGTAGTGGCTCACGCTTGTAATCTCAACACTGGGAGGCTGAGACAGGAGGATCACAGGTTTGAGGACAGTCTCAGCAAGTAGTGAGACTCTTAACAACCTAGGGAGACATTGTTTCAAAATAATAATAAAATGGGGCTGTGGGGTGTAACTCAGAGGTAGAATGCCCTGGTTCAATCCCCAGTACCACATACATACACCCCCAAAAAGATACGAATCATTGTCGGGCTCCGCCCTTCCTTGCCAGACTGTTCTCAGGGAGCCTGGGGTACCTGTTCTCCATAGGAAGCACCAGGCCACCCAACTGCTGGCAAACAGGGACCACATACTGAGGAAGAAGAGCTGGCGAACCCTTCCTTGCCCTCTCTCTTTGCTAGGCAGCAGGTGCCTTGTCTCCTCTGGAATTATAGCCTTGTCTGCGCCAGGCCTTCCAGCCAACAGCTCAATCTCTAATTACCTTCCCCTTGGCCACGGGAGAAGGGAGAGCCAGCTCCAGTGCCCTGCAATGCTCCTGCATCTTTAAGGGGATCCGAGCTCCTCGGGGAGGTAAAATGCCCACCAAGATGTGGTACTTCAGCCAGGCTTGGTGGCGCATGCCTGAAAGCCCAGTACTTAGGAGGCTGAGATGGGAGGATCAAGGGTTGGAGGACGGCCTCAGCAAGTAGTGACGCTCTCAGTAATCTGACGAGACCATTTCAAAACAAACAAAAAAATAAAAAGGGCTGGGGTATAGCTCAGAGGTAGAATGTCCCTGGGTTCAATCGCTAGTAGCACAAGAAAAACAAACAAACAAACAAACAAAAATGTCTCTTCATGAAGTTCTTTGATTCACAGAGAGAAATGCTAGACCTAAAAGATTCTGGATGTCGATTCTCTACCTTAAAGCTAAGCCAATCTGACCCAAGTCACACTGTGATGGCATCCTGGCTGAACTGGGGACCGAGAGCCCGGGATGTGGGTCTAACGCATCACGAGGTCGCCCCAGTTTTCTGTAAGGCGTCTTCCACCAGCAACTCATTTGGACTGAGCCAAAACATGCCCATTTTTAGCTTCTTTCGGCCACAGATATGAATCGGGTCCATAGAGCTATGCTGAATCACATTCACGTACCAAGGCCACGGGCTGTGAGCGCATGAGTGTTTGCCAAGCTGTGCTACTCAACACCTCCTAGGAAAGAGAATTAGAAAATCCCAAGAAAGATAATGGACAAATAAGGCAATTTTTAAAAGCTTATTTAGAGAGGCACCTGCATCTCCTGCTTCTGTTTACGGACTTGGGCTTGCTGTCTGCTCACGACTGTTCACACTGTGTATCTGTGAGTGCAATAAACACCTACGGTTCTGTGACTACAGCATTGGGTGGATACTAATAATAATAAAAAAAAATGGCATGCCAGTGCACGCCTGTAATCCCAGTACTTGGGAGGATGAGAAAAGAGGATTGCAGGTTCGAGGCCAGCCTCAGCAACCTAGTGTGGCCCTTAACAATTTTGTTAATAAAAACAATGAAATAGGGCTGGGGGTGTAGCTCAAAGATAAAATGTCCCTAGGTTTAATCTCCTGTCACATACGCACACGCGTGCGCACACACACACACACACACACACACACACACATACACACACACACCTAGCTCTCCACCACTCTATTAGTTTTCTTTTCTACTGGTTATTTTATTTTCTCTTATAAACATCCTGTGAAAAACGGTTTACTCATGTCTTTTATTAGAACTATTTCATACTGCTAAGCGCCAGAAGCAAGCCTTTCTAATCCCTATTTTTCAAGATGTTTTTTAATGGAATGGAGACATGTGAGGAGCTATCACTGGAAGACAGCTAGCTTCCTTTGTCCCTGGGTCAAACACCTGTCATCTGCCTGGAAAAACCAAGTGGCTCTCAGCACTAAAATTCAAGCCAACATGGCCAAAGGACCCCCACCTTTTCCACCAAGCCAAGCCTAAGAGAAACAATTTCCTCTCAGACTGAAATTGCTAAAAACCCCAACCCTGCTAGAGTCCAATCGCCTCTCAAGTTGAACATCCCTGTTGGCCAATCTGCTTCTTCCTCCTCCTCTTCCTCTCCCTCCTTCCCTTCCTCCTCCCATCAGTCCTTGCTTCCTCTGCCCGTCTTGCTCTCCTTTCTCTCTCTCTCTCTCTCTCTCTCTCTCTCTCTCTCTCTCTCTCTTTTTTTTTTTTGCAGCACTGGGGATGGACCCCAGGGGCATTTTATTTCCGAGCTATACCCCCAGCCCTATGTTTTATTCTTTATTTTGAAACCGGGTCTCACTGAGTTGCAAAGGGCCTCACTAAGTAGCTGAGGCTGTCCTCGAACCATGATCCTCCTGTCTCAGCCTCCCGAATGCTGAGATTACAAGGGCGTGCCACCACACCGAGTTCTTTCCCTCTTCTTCTCCCCCCTCTTCAATCACCTTTGGGGTTGCAGTTGCAGGGCAGGCAGCGGTCCCGGTCCCTGTGCCGGTAGAACCCTTCCTTGCACCTCTCGCAGTGGACGCCATCGGTGTTGTCCTGGCAGTTAAGGCAGCGGAACCCACTGCCCGTCTGTCGCTGAAGCTCCTGATCAAAGATGCACTGCCTGGACTTCCCGTTGCAGTCACAGACTAGGAGAGAGGCGGGAAAGACATCATCAGAAACAAGATCAGAAGCATTCTCCCAGCTGTTCTTATTCTTACTAGCATAAAGGATGCAATGGTGCTACACTTAAGAGTTCATTTAAGCTACTCAGTGAAATAAAAAACAGGAGGGAAATGGGTCACGTGGAGACCACGGGGAGGCTTGCTCCACCTAACAGAGGCGGGTACCACACGGGGCAGGTGGATGGCGACCTGGGAGAACATCCAGGAGCTCAGAGATGCTAGACTGTCCAATTTCATAAGATAAACCAAACATCTGAAATGACATGCTTTGAGGTGAAAACCCATGACTTAACTATCCTCAAGGAATTCATTTAAACCACTATCCAATCTCACACAAGTCTATGGGCTGGAGAAGACCGGAAGAGGCTACAGGCCATGAACTCTGGCCCAACTAAGAGCTGATGGTGCCCACTGCTCAAAACACCCAACACTCGTCCCTCCAGCCATGCTCAGGGCCGAGCAGCTGATGGGACCCCCCCGGACAGGTGTCTCTCCCTCACTTGCACCTTGAACGTCCTTCCCCAAGCCGGATGTCAAAGAAAACCACGGTCCCATGAAGAATGGCCTTCCCACACGTGTCCATGCTGCAGATGTTCCGAAGAGACTTGGAGACAGAGGAACATCTCCACAGGAGACCTAAACGTGCTCAGTGGAAGTACTCAGCATAGCGCCCCACGCACAGTGACATTCAAAACGTTCCAGTCATGACTGGGAAGAGAAAGATGATGGACCCAGAGGTTAAAAGAACTGGATGACACCAGTTCTGCTCTTCCCCTGGGCAAATCCCTTGAACTTTCTGAATCTGTAAATGCAGAGCACGTTATCTGCCTTCCTGGACTGTTAAGAGGATCCCAAGGCCTTGGTGTGTGGGACTCCATCCCTCTCTAAGAGACAAGAAAAAGGCAGCTCAGAAAGGGCAAGCCCGAGCTGGGCGTGGTGGCGCACGCTTGTAACCCCAGCATTCAGGAGGCTGAGATGGGAGGATCGAGGTTCGCGGCCAGCCTCCGCTACCTAGTGAGGCCCTCCGCAACTTAGTGAGACCCTGTTTCAAAAATAAAGAATAAAAAATAGGGCAGGGGGTGTAGCTCAGAGGTCGAATGTTCCTGGGTTCCATTCCCAGACCCACGAAAGAGAGAAAGAGAGAAAGAGAGAGAAAGCAAGAAAGCAAGAAAGCAAGAAAGCAAGAAAGCAAGAAAGCAAGAAAGCAAGAAAGCAAGAAAGCAAGAAAGCAAGAAAGCAAGAAAGAAAGAAAGAAAGAAAGAAAGAAAGAAAGAAAGACGGACGAGCCCGGTGATCCCGAGACAGCTGGATGTGACCCTCTGTCTGACAGTTCGGCGCGCGGCTCCCCTTTCTCCACGCACGCCGCCGGTGCGCGCCGCGCAGCCTCAATGAGAGCCTGCTTCTGGAATGCCCAGGGCCATGGCATAACCAGAGTGAACCAATGTGTCTCCACCTGCCAGACAGCCGCCCCAGGCGGGCCCTGTGTCAGAGGGCCGCCTAAGTGCCACCTCCCAGGACTTTCTAGAACTCACCCTTTTGCTACTTTGGAAGCCATCTAATCCCAGGAAGTTAATAACATCTATCCGGAGCCCACTCTGCTTCTAGAAATTTCCATGCATCAGCTCAGGAGTTTTCACCATAACATTTTAACACGGGTTTATTATCCCTATTTAACAAATGGAAAAATGAATACTTAGGGTGAGTTTCTCGCCTGACCTCACACGGCTAAATGGCAAAGATATAATTTGCTCCCTGTCTGTCTGACTCCAAGGCCCTCACACTTTGACCTCCTTCTCAGGATCTGGGTGGACACTACAGGTAGGCAATCTTGCCATGAATTTCTCACTGAGGCTCCTCTGGCTCCTACAGAATCTACCCTGCTCTGAACACTGGTGTCACACGTCATTTTTAAGGAGTTTCATACTTACCCCCCCCCTCTCTCATCCATTTATTTACAGATAAAATGTCAGACACAGTTTTCCAAGGCCCTGCATCCATCAAGCCTTCGACTCTATGAAGATGTCAACAGTACCTCCCTCTCGCCTTCATGTCCTCCTCCTCAGGTTAAACTGAGACCCGTTAGCACCATTTCTACCCTTCCCTATGTTACGATTTCTAGGTTCTTTTTGACTCTCTTTCCAGCAGCGAACCCTAATTTTCAATGTCCTTGTTAAAAAGATGAGACTTTATCACAGTGTGGTTCCAACAGCTCAGCTCGTAACAGGACTAGAGAATTTCTTTCAGGGATAAAGACTCCCATCTCACTAGACCCCCGGCACGTCACACTCGCTCAGTGTAGAAGCTTGGGGCTTTTCTACAGGACTGGTGCCAGGCTGAATCTTTCTCAACTAATGCTTGTGAAACTGATGTTTTGACTCTCCAGCAGATGTGCCATGCAGCTGTCCTGTGCTGTGAAATTTCTACCAAGCACATGGCTATGCCTGTTACCGGGGGAACTGTGCCCGCCAGCGGTCCCCCTGAGGTTCCCCAGTGGGCTCACACTGAGAGCCAGTACCCTCCTCCCTGCCCTGCTCCTGTTGGGAACAATCCCAAAATAACTGGGCATTGGACCCAGGGCTTTGCACATGCTACCCCTTGGCTAAGTCCCCAGCCCTTTTTATTTTTTATTTTAAGGCAAGGTCTTCCTACTTCTCCCAGGCTGGCTCCCAACTTGCAATCCTCCCGCCTCAGCCTCCTGAGTAGCTGGGATTACAGGGACGTGCCCCCACACCCAAGCAATCACTACAAACTTTTCTATTGTGCCTTTCTAATTCAAGACATGACTTTTGCTAGTAATATCTAACTTTGCAAAGACAGTTTATGATACATTTATTTGGAGTAATATTTTATTTATTTATTTTTTTGGGAGTCTGGGGGTGAAACCCAGGGGCATCTACCTTCGAGCTACACCCCCTGCCCTACTTTTTATTCTTTTTATTTTGAAACCGTGTCTCACTGAGTTGCAAATGGCCTCACTAAGTAGCTGAGGCTGTCCGCAAACCGCAATCCTTAGGTCTCAGCCTCCCAAATGCTGGGATTACAAGCGTGCACCACCACGCCTGGCTCGGAGTAATATTTTATAAACTGACAAACTCATATTCTTTTTTATGTCACATCCCTCTTCTGTCCTTTCTCCTCTAAAGCTCTGTTTTAAAATATATGGATGCTGCCGGGTGTGGTGGCACACACTTGTATAATCCCCGCGCTTGGGAGGCAGAGACAGGAGGATCGCGCAGGTTTGAAGCCAGCCTCACTGGTTTAAGAGACCCTGTTTCCAAATAAAAATATAAAATAGGTCTGGGAGTGTAGCCCAAAGGTAAAAGGGTTTCCAGGAACCCCAGTACCACCAAAACAAAACAAAACAAAACAAAAAAAACATATGGATGCTTTTCTCTAATTCCACAGCCTTCAATGGAGGTGCATTACACTCCAGCCACGGAGGTCCTTAGCCAGCATCTCCCGCTCCAGAATTTGCCCAATAGGTTGCAAAGCTATTGCCAAATTAGCCCTCGGTCCCAGTGGGTTTTCCTAAGCCAAGGGCCGGGCCTGGGGACGAGGGCATGTGTGGGCCTCACATCCAGTGTGTTGGCCCTGGGTGTCCCCACTACATGAGAACCCCACGAAGATGCGCTCTCTCCCCTCGCCTGCCGGACTTTGAGGCTACCAAGCTGGACTGGGCTCCAGCACTCAGTCACCCTGCACCGAGCTCAATACAGAGTTTCCCAAAGATTCACAAACAGGGAAGGGCTCACCCCATGCTCCTTCTGCCCAGAAAGATTCTTCTCATCATTGATGAGTACTTGAGACATGGTCTCTCTTTTTGATAAAAATTTTCTTTCATTTTTTTTTCTTTTCTTGTGTGTGTATGTAGGGGGAGGGTACCAAGGATTGAATCCAAGGACATTCTACCTCTGAGCTACACTCCCAGCTCACTTTATTTATTGTACTGGGGATTGAACCCAGGGGTGTCCTACCTCTGAGCTATACCCTCACACCTATTGCGTTGTTTATTTTGAAACAGTCTCATTAGGTCGTGGGGGTCCTCACTAAATTGCTGAGGCTGTCCTTGAATTTGTGATCCTCCCAAGTACTGAATTTTAAATGTTGGCCCAAATCTCTTTGTGAAACAAAATTGTGGCCAAAAGCAAATCTCCGCACTTGACTCCACAACTCTAACAAGCAGAAAACCCAAGAAAGCGAAGCCTCGTGTGCTCGCGGTGCCTGTCGCAGCAGCTGCGCAGTGACTCCCAAATGATCAATGAGTGGGTATTCTCTCAAATTTTAGGAAATATACAAATGTGTTTCTGCCACTTACAGGACTCCACATGGCCCCACATATCAGGACACGCCTTCAAAATGAAAATACAAGCCGGGCGTGGTGGCGCACGCATGTAATCCCCGCGCTTGGGAGGCTGAGACAGGAGGATCGCACAGGTTCCAAGCCAGCCTCAGCTACCTAGTGAGGTTCTCAGCAATTTAGTGAGACCCTGTCTCCAAATAAAATATAAAATAGGTCTGGGAGTCTAGCCTGGAGGTAGAAAACCCTGGGTTCCACCCTCAGTACCACACACACACACAAAAAAAATGAAAATATAAATTTTTAGCAGCCACTCTCTTCCCCATTCTTCAGAGGCATGCTTTTCCCCACAGAAGCTCAGCTCAGAGAACAATTATAAAGCCGGTTGGATGTAGTGGTGCACACTTGTAATCCAGTTCTTGGGAGGCTGAGACAGGAGGATCACAACCTTGAGGCCAGACTCAAATTTATTGATGCCCTCTGCAACTTAGTGAGACCTTGTTTTAAAATTTAAAATAATAATAATAATAAAACAGGGCAGGGGGTGTAGTTCAGAAGTAAAATACCCCTGGATTCAATCCCAGTACAAGGAAGGAAAGAAGGAAGGAAGGAAAAAAGGAAGGAAGGAAGGAAGGAAGGAAGGGAAAATTTAGGTAAGTCGATCTAAATTCAAGCCCATGATAGATTTTGACACAAGAGAAAATTCTAAAAATGTTTTTATTATAGTTCCTTCCTTTAGGTGTAGGCGTGTTTGGCTTTATGCTTAGACTTTTTATTTTTCATTTCGTTTCTATTTTGTAAGCTCTTGCCACTCTTCCAAACCTCGGGCCAGCCGTGACCGTCACAGCCACGCCATGAAGGTTTCTTCAGGGGACCCTGACGCAAAAGCGCGCGTGGTGGCAGTTACGGCGCTGTGCTGGACGCTCCCGGGGCGCGCACCCCAGCATGGTGATTGAAATCCTGTAATCTCAGGACTTGGGAGGTTGAGACAAGAGGATTGCAGGCTTGAGGCCACTCTCAGCAACTTAGTGAGACCCTGTTTCAAAATAAAAAACTAAAAAGGGCTGGAGGTGTGGCTCAGAGGTAAAAGGCCCCTAGGTTCAATCCTCAACACTACAAAAAGTAATATAAAAAATAAAGATATCGTATCAGAAAATGCAGAAACAAATAAGACTTGGACAAGATGCGGAAGCCCTCACAGAGTCTAGCAATGAAACCCGCAGTTTCTCTCTTATTTCACGGAACTCTGTACTGTGGGTGCTGGGTCTCATCTGTCAGTCTGAGGACTCCTTTACACCTCTTCCAGCCTTCACGCCCTCCTCTGGGTCCCTTTGCTCCACCCCCCAGATCCCTAGCTGCCAGCCAGGTGAGCCCCACAGCCGAAAGAATGCAATTCATCAAGTTTGCTTTCAGCCCTGCTAAACACTTCAGAAACCGAGTCATTCAATGCCGATTTTCGCCTGTTTCTGAGAGTCTAGGAAAGTGCGGGTGGTAACTGTGTCGGACCACGTTCTACATGGAGCTTCACCGACACTCAAGCTTTTATTATCATAATAACTATAATAGCGCGCAGTCGCTGACCCTCAAGCTGCTTCTTAGGAAAGGCAGCCAGGCAGCCAGACACCAGCGGATCCGCCCGCCGCCACCCACACTCACCCTCCGACACATCAAAGGAGCTGGGGACCCTCTGTAAACACACGCTGGAGCCAGGGTGCAGAGCTGAGAACCCTGGGGCTCCCACCCCTCCCAGACGCACACTCCAACAGGTTAGGACAGGAAGCCAGGGGGCAAAGGCTGTCTCCAAGCTGAGGACTGGGAGAATGGAAGGAAACAGAAAATGCTTCCTTGGGTGAGACCTTGGGATAATCAACATCAGTTGGCCCGCGCTTTAAGTTTCCCATAAGAAATAACGCCCTTTGGAGGCGAGCGGTTACCAGACACTGTAACGACTGCCATCCGCACGGCCACTGGGTCCAGGACGTCCTCTCTGTGTAGTTCTAAACTTAATGGTACGTTCTGCTTCCCACCAACGCGATCCGGTCCCGGGGCAATCGTGCTTTCTCAGGACTAGCAGACTCATAAATCCAAAGTCCTTTCAAAATCCTACAGATGGAGAAGCCGGGCGTGGTGCCGCATGCTTGTCATCCCCGTACTTGGGAGGCTGACACAGGAGGATCACAGGTTCGAGACCAGCCTCAGCAACTTAGCAAGGCCCTCAACGACCATAGTGAGAGCCTGTTTCAAAATAAAATATAAAATAGGGCTAGAGGTATAGCTCAGAGGTAGAATGTCCCTGGCTTCAATCCCTAGTACCACCAAAAAAATTAAATAATTAATTAATTAATTTAAAAAATCCTGCAGGTGTGGCCCTGCCAACCTCAACCTCTCCAACCTCTTTCTGTTGTTCACCCAACTCCCACACAGATCCTTGCACACATTCCGTGACGTGCCAAGCTCTTTGCCCTCTCTGGCCTTTGGGTTTACTCTTTTCTGTGCCAGGGGAAACTGCTCTGCTCTCCCTAAATCCATTTTCCACACGACAACGAGTGTTTTTTATTTTATTTTATTGATTTATTTATTTTTGCAGTACTGGGGATGGAACCCGGGGGCATTCTACCTCCAAGCTATACCCCCAGCCCTATTTTTATCCTTTATTTTGAAACAGAGTCTCACTGAGTTGCAAAGGGCCTCACTAAGTAGCTGAGGCTGTCTGTGAACCGCGATCCTCCTGTCTCAGCCTCCCGAATGCTGGGATTCCAAGTGTGCGCCACCACGCCCGGCCAGAATGTTCTTTTTAAGAAACGTAAATGAGATTGTGCATGTTCCTGCTGGTGGCCATCCAACAGCTTCTGCCTCTGCTGGCTGCCCACAGCACCTCATCCTCTCTGGCCCAGGGAACGGCCACCTTGATCCTGCGTCCTAACTACTATAGATTAATATTACTCATGTCCTCTGGGGCATTTCTCATGTTCTCCAGCAGTGCCCAGTGCAGTGGTTGGAACCGTGATTGTCAGGTGGGTGGGATGGATGGACAGATGGATGGATGGATGGCTCGATGGATGGATGGATGGATGGATGGATGGATGGTTGTACAAATGGATGGGTGGACGGGTGGATGGGCAGAAAGAAGGATGGATGGATAAAGGAAGGGAAGTAGGAACAGAGGAAGGGAGAAGGGAGGAAAGGAGAAGTGAAGGAAGGAAGTGAAGAAGAAATACAGGCAGTCTGACTCTAAGAAAGGCCAGACAAGAATCTGAACATATTGAAAATGACATTTGCCAACACAATTTCCAAACAAACTTCCCCAAGGCAATATACAAAGTTATTGTTGCTTACATATATAGCATTCAGTATATATTAAAAAATAAATGTTTCAAGGTGGGAGAGCCACAAAAGCCAAGATGAGATGAGAACAGAAAGAATTAGAAAGCTAGGTATGGTGGTGCACACCTGTAAGCCCAGTACTTGGGAGGCTAAGAAAGGAGGATCTGGGTTTGCAAACAGCCTCAGCAATGTAGCCAGACCTTTTTTTTTTTTTTTTTTTTTTTTTTTTTCGTGGTACTGGGTGTGGAACTCAGGGGCTTTTCTATCTCCGTGCTACACTCTCAGACCTATTTTATACTTTTTTTGGAAGCAAGGTCTCACTAAGTTGCTGAGAGCCTCACTAAGTAGCCGAGGCTGGTAGCCAGACTCTTAGCAACCTAGTGAGACCTTGATTAAAAATAAAATATAAAATGGGGCTGGGGGGATAGCTCAGGGGAAGAATGTCTCTGGGTTCAATTCCTACTGCGAGAAGGGAAAGAAGGCAGATAGGCAGGCAGGAAGAAGAGAGAGAAAGAAAAGGAAGAAGAAAAGAAAGAAGAAAAGAAGAGAAAAAAGAAAAGAAAGGGAACTGAGAGAAGAGCATGCTCTTTTCAATTCACAGTAGCATCTGGGACTTTCTCCAACTTCACACCAGGGCAGAGGCCTGGGCTGCGCAGGAGGAGGGCGGGCAGCCTGGGGAGGAGGAGGAGGGCGGGCAGCCTGGGGAGGAGGAGGAAGGCAGGCAGCCTGGGGAGGAGAAGGGCGGGCAGCCTGGGGAGGAGGAGGAGGGCGGGCAGCCTGGGGAGGAGGAGGAGGGCGGGCAGCCTGGGGAGGAGGAGGAAGGCAGGCAGCTTGGGGAGGAGGAGGGTGGGCAGTCTAGGGAGGAGGAGGAGGGTGGGCAGCCTGGGGAGGAGGAGGATGGGCAGTCTGGGGAGGAGGAGGAGGAGGGTGGGCAGCCAGGGGACGGCTGACTGGCCGGCACAGGACTACCTCAGGAGCTAGGAATTCGCATCGTGTTTAAGCCTGACGCCCGGCTGCCTAGGTAGCGCTCTGTCGCTCTTGCTGCCGGTTCAGCTTTGGCACACTGATACAGATTCAGCAAAACAGCAGCACCACGTAGGTAATCTGTGACTGAATCCAAGAATCCACGCGCAGATGCCATCCAGCTCTCTTCCTTATTTAGAGAAAAGGCGTGTGTCCTGTGCTTTCTGCCTTCTGGGCTCCGCTCCCCGAAACATCAGATCTGTCCCCTCCTTCCTTTTTATTTTTTTATTTTTATGGTACTGGGAATTTAACCCAGGGGGCTTCTACTTCTGAACTACACTCCAGCCCTTTTTTTTTTTTCGAAACAGTGTCTCGCTAAGTTGCTGAGGCTAGCCTTGAACCTGTGATCCTCCTTCCTCAAGTACTGGCACCGGAGGATTGTGCCATCACGCCTGGCTCCTTCCTTTTGAAACTCTCTTCCCTTGGATATCAAGCTGCCATACTGCCAAGTTTCATTCCCTACGGCCACATCCCCAGGGACTCACTTCTGTAGCCTCACCCTAGCTGCCTAGATCACCACCCAGTAAATCTATTATGATGAATTCATCCACTGATGAGATGCAACCCCATGACCTATTTACATCAGTTCTAACACTACCATCTGAGCTCCTCGGGGACATTCTACATCTCACCCTAACAACTGTGAGAAAATAAAGGAGGCTTTATTTCGGCTCAGAGTTTAGTTCAGGCAGCTCCTTTGCCTGCGCTTGAGGTGAAGCAGAACATGGTGGAAAGGCAGGAAGAGGAAAGGTGCTCAACTCGTGACACAAGGAAGCAAAAGGGGGCACGGACAAGGTACGGTCCCCAGGGCAGGCCAGCCCTCAGAGAGACCCCCTCCGCCATCCCCCCCGCCTGGAGCTCCCACCTCCTCCCAGGAGACCATTCAAATGCTTAATCCATCCAACGATTGACCCATTAATGAGGTCAGAGCCCTACCCAAAGCCTGCCTCTGGACACTGCTGCAGGGGAGGCACATCTCCAACACATGAGCTTTGGGGGGACACTCCAGGTCCAAGCCAACACGTCTGTCTTCACTGTGGTCATCTGAGGCCAGTCTCCAACCATCTCTGCACTGCCCTGGCTTCCTAACTGGATGCCCTGAGGCTCCTCTTGCCCCTCCACCCACTCAGCAGCCAGAACATCTTGTCAGAATACAGATTTTGAGAGCCAGGCATGGTGGCGCACACTCGTGATCCCAGCACTTGGGAGACTAACAGGAGGATCACAAGTTCGAGGCCAGCTTTAACAACCTAGTAAGACCCCATCAAAAGGGTGGGAGGTGTAGCTCAGAGGAAAATGCTTCTGGATTCAATCCTCACTCTCCCCACAAAAAATAAAAGCTCTCGAATGCCTTTCCTCTTTTCCCCTTTCCTTTCAGGTTAAACACCAGAGCTCACTCACACTGTCTACAAGCACTACCCTGGTCTGACCCTATCTACTTTTTTTATAGTCTAATTGCATATAATGCTCCCAACGGGGACATCCTCTCTCATTCATGAATACTTCGCTTTATATTTTTGCTTCCTCTGCTTAAAATTTCTGCTTTGGAAAGGGAAGCCATGATGGTAAAGAAGGGGAAGTTGAGGCAAAGAAATCCCAACTCGCTCTCCTATGTGTTTGCTCAAAGAAGTTCTACTAAAAATGAATGTGACTTCACCTCATTGGATGCCACGCGTTCCTACAGAGTCAAGGGACCAATCTCACGTAAACGGACATGGTTCTAAGATAGCACCGTTACCTCCAGGAAGCCGGCTCTAATGAGGTCCGTCTGCTGTAAACGGCAAGACTGAACACGCTGAATGAAATTAAATTCATTTGAGAATAATATGCCCTGTTTAAAATTGTTTTTAGTATGAGGGTTGAACCCAGAAGGGCTCTGCCACTGAACTTCACCTCCAGCCTTCATTATTTTATTTTGAGCCAGGGTCTCACTAAGTTGCCCAGGCTGGCCTCCAGCTTGCAATCCTCGTACTTCAGGCTCCCAAGAATCTGGGATTATAGGCGTATGCCTCCACACCTAGCGACTCATCTCTTAAAAATTTGGCAAAAGTTGTTTCCAGTAAAAAAAAAAAAAAAGCAATTATTAAATGTTTTCTTTGAATAGCAATCTCTCCTATTTTTTTTTAACAGTACTGGGAGTTGAACCCAGGGACACTTTATCGTTGAACTACATCTATAGCCCTAAAAAGTTTTTCTTTTGAGACATAGTCTCACTAAGATGCCCAGACCAGCCTTCAAATTGTTACCCTCTTGCCTTAGTCTCCTGAGTCTCTGGGATTATAAGTGTGTGCCACTGTGCCCAGTTTATTTTAAAATTTATTTTTACAGCTGGACGTGGTGGCGCACGCTTTTAATCCCAGCATTTGGGAGGCTGAGACTAGAGGATCGCAGTTCGTGGACAGCCTCAGCTACTTAGTGAGGCCCTCTGCAACTTAGTGAGACCCTGTTTCAAAATAAAGAATAAAAAATAGAGCAGGGGATATAGCTCAGAGGTCAAATGCCCCTGGGTTCCATCCCCAGACCCACAAAAATAAAATAGAATAGAATAAAATAAAATAAAATAAAATTTATTTTTACAAATATTAAAATTACATACTACTTAAAAAAGAAGATGCACCTGTCATCTATCAGTTTGGTATCAAAGGCATCAAATGATAAGGTCCTATGCAAAAGTCAGTCCTCCATATGAATACCTTTAATACTGCTATACTAATGTGTGATAACGTTGATAAGTCTCCTCTAGTGTTACTCTAGTTTTAAAATCTCCTACATGGGATATTTCTTGTGGGGGGGGCGGTTGCTGGGGATTGAAACTAGGAACGTTCTACTTCTGAACTACACCCCCAGCCTATTTGATTTTTTATTTTAAAACAGAGGCTCAACCGTGGTTGCATACACTTGTAATCCCCACGCTTGGGAGGCGGAGACGGGAGAATCACGCCGATTCAAAGCCAGCCTGGCTGGCTTAAGAGACCCTGTTTCCAAATAAAAATATAAGATAGGTCTGGGAGCATAGCCTGGAGGTAGAAGGGTTTCCAGGAACCCCAGTACCACCAAAACAAAAACAAACAACCACACACACACACACACACACACACACACACACACCCAAAAAAAAAAAACCCAGAGGCTCATTAAATTGTGCAGAGCCTCTCTAAGTTGCTGAGGCTGGCTGCAAACCTGCGATTTTCTGTCTCGGCCTCCCAAGCACTAGTGATAGGTGTGCACCACCATGCCTGGCTGAGATTTTTTCTTTCTAAAGATTAGACTATTTCTCAGTTTGAGTGACTACTTAAAAACAACATCTAGCCCGGCTGTTGGCGCACGCTCGTAATCCCCGCGCTTGGGAGGCGGAGACAGGAGGATTGTGCAGGTTTGAAGCCAGCCGCGCTGGCATTAGAGACCCTGTTTCATAAATATATATAAAAAATAGGTCTGGGAGTGTAGCCCGGAGGTAGAAGGGTTTTCAGGAGTCCCAGTACCACCCAAACAAACATCTGAACGGTTCATCATTTTAACTGTTCTTGAACTCTTGAACTTTATGATTTATCTTTTTAAGGAATGTTACAATGTTTTCGAGTTAGAATAAGGACATTTCTCATACTAAAAGACTTTCACATAAATTCAGTCATAGTGATGGTGCACGCTTGTAATCCTAGTACTCGGGAGGCTGAGACAGGAGGATCGCAAGTTCGAAGCCAGCCTCAGCAGCTTAGTGAGGCTCTCAGCAACTTAGTGAAACCCTGTTTCCAAATAAAAAATATAAAATAGATCTGGAGGTGTAGCTCAGAGGTAGAAGGCCCCTGATTTCCATCTCCAGTACCACAAAAAATAAAAATAAATAAATTCAGTCATGTGGGGGGAGGGGACTGTGCGGGGAGATTGAACCCAGAGGCTTTCTCTTTCAAGGTACGCCCCAGCCTTTTGCATTTTTCACCTTGAAACAGAGTCTCACTAGATTGCTGAGAATCTCACTATGTTACCGAGGCTGTCCTCAAACCTGCGATCCTCCTGTCTCAGCCTCCCGTGTACTGGGATTACAGGCGTGCGCCACTACACCTAACTGAATTCAGTCTTCTCCCTCATACTTTTGGCCTCATATGCTAAGCCACACCACAGAACCATTGATCCCCACCTTGCCGGATCCGTGTGTCTTCCAGGGCACGTAAACGCCCGCGCAGTGGAGGCCCCTGTGAGGGGAGGTGACAGAGCCACTGTGAGGGATAGGTCCAAAGTCTTCAAGAGTCTGCGACGCTGAGATCACTGCATCTTCCCTTTGAGGGGTTATGGACTAAGAGGGGGTGCCTGACATGAGAAAGAGTTCATGGTACATTAGGTCCCCTGGATTCAGGAATGTGCACGTCACCTGCAGGCGGCCCAGCCTGGGAGGACTGGGGCAGCAGATGAGACAACGAGGAAAGGGAAAGAAAGTCCCAGTCAACCGGGAAAATGGGGGGGGGGCGTTGATTTTTGTCCTGAGTGAGTTCAGAGGTGAAAGGGAAGCGAGGCCGAGTCATGGGCACCGTGAAGCCCTCGCAGGAGGAGGGACTCGGTGAGTGTTCACGAGACGCTCTGCCTGAAAACACCCCAAGCCCTCTGATTGCAGAAGTAGTCCTGTACTTCTAAGAGGTTCTCTATAAAGACGAGCATTCCAGTATAGAAAGGACAGCTCGCTGCTCTTTAAAGTGTGTGCACATTTATACACAGCTTAGAAGAAGGCATCATAAGCTCAATTATTTATTTATTCATTCATTTTTTTATGTGTGTGTGTGGTACTGGGGATTGAACCCAGGGGCACTCTAGCCCTGAGCTACACTGCCAACCCTATTTTTTATTCTTTAATTTGAAACAGAGTCTCACTAAGTTGTTGAGATTGGCTTTGAACCTGTGTTCCTCCTGTCTTAGCCTGCTGAGGACTAGATTACAGGTATGCACCACTGCATCGGGCTGCCACCTTATAGAGCAGCTGAGCCGGGCATGGCGGCGAACACCTGTAATCCTGGTACTTGGGAGGCTGAGACAGGAGGATCGCAGTTCGTGGACAACCTCGGCTACTTAGGGAGATGCTGTTTCAAAATAAAATAGGGCTAGCCGGGCGTGGTGGCGCACGCTTGTAATCCCCACGCTTGGGAGGCAGAGACAGGAGGATCGCGCAGGTTCGAAGCTAGCCGCGCGCGCTGGCTTAGGAGACCCTGTTTCCAAATAAAAATGTAAAAATAGGTCTGGGAGTGTAGCCCGGAGATAGAAGGGCTTCCAGGAACCCCAGTACCACCAAAAAATAAAAAATAAAAAAATAAATAAAATAAATAAAATAAAATAAAATAGGGCTAGGATGCAGCTCAAAAGCAGAATATCCTGGGATTCAATCCCCAGTAAGTAACACAAGCACATGCGCGCACACACACACACACACACACACACACACACAGTTTATTTGATAAGTAAATCTTTCTCTTCACACCTTTTATTGGTTTCATGAATAGTTGGTTTTCATACAAGGAAATGAGTCATGGATTTTTTGCTATCACTAACACACTTGGGTTGTGTGTGTGCTTACTATACACTGCAATAGCTCTCATTTAAAAAAAAATGACAGCAATTCATATGCAATTACAAGGTTGAGAAAATATTTATGAAATGCAGATATAACATCTTCCTTAAAGCTTAATTTCTGAAGAAAATTGCATTTGAAAAGATTGCATTAAAACTATACTGACAGAAGTCAGAAAAATGAGTTAAATAGACTCTTAGGAGACCAACCATGAGCTTGGCTCTAATCACACAGACAACTCTGAACGGCAGAATATAAGTAATTCTTTTCAACTCAGTATATATAGTTCGAAGTCATCAAGACTGTGATGGAAACGTCCACAGAAAGTAACAAATATCCCAAGGAGGGACCGGACCATGAAGACTCCACCAGGCAGGAGCCACACCTCTGCGTCTCCGGAGGACAAAAGAGCTGCTTCTCCCCTGTGGCCTCAGCCAGGTCAGCGGAGCCCTGGCCCCTGGTCCCCGCGGAGCTCAGCATGAAAGGGCCTCTCACCCTGGTACGACTTCCTAAAGGAGGCAGGAGGGGCAGGTTCAGATAACTGGTACTGCTGTCCCAAACAGATGAGTCTATCTGAGATAAGAAATGACCTTTAAGGATGGGGACTTGCCTTTTACCAAAAGCAAAGTAGGCAATGATTTGAGATAGCCGCTTTCTCAAAGTATATGTGGTCCCTGTTCTGGCCATAAAGTGGACCCATTCCTGAAAGACCCTCATTGTCTCCAATAGAGAGAGAAAAATAACCTCAAAACTCAACTATGCATCTATGGACCCAGAATTCCACAGCCACTGAAGACCAGTGGCTGGTAAAACAGAAGGGTCGCTGTGCCTCGACTGTCCTGTTTGTTTGTTTTGTTTTTTAACTGGGATACTTGTTCAATTCCAAGCTACATGATAATCTGACAGAGTTGAACAGAGAAGAAAGAGGACACTTGGTCATGGGAAATCTGGTAGTATTATTATTATTATTATTATTATTATTATTATTAATTTTGTGGTACTAGGGGTGGAACCCAGGGCCTTTTCTACCTCCGGGATCTACTCCCAGACCTCTTTTATACTTGGAAACAGGGTCTCACTAAGTTGCTGAGAGCCTCACTAAGTAGCTGAGGCTGGCTTCGAACCTGCGCGATCCTCCTGTCTCAGACTCCCAAGCGGAGGGATTACAAGCGTGCACCACCACGCCCAACTTTGGAGATCTGGTATTTTGTCAGTGGCTTACAGTATGCTTGGTTTTTGTTTTGTTTGTTTTATTTTTGTTTTCTGGGTTAGTTTTAACCTGTTGTGTTCTGGTATTTACAGAGGGAAAGCTTTGACTCACATATACAGGTGACACAGAGACCAACCAGAGACACAGGGGATATTCCTACAAGAGGTCAAGATTCGATGAAACCTGGAAATTAATTTCAGTGAAAACATATAATAAGCCGGGCGTGGTGGCGCATGTTTATAATCCCAGAATTCTGGAGACGGGAGGATCGCGGTTCGCAGACAGCTTCAGCTACCACTTAGTGAGACCCTTTGCAACTCAGTGAGACCCTGTTTCAAACATAAAAAGGACTCAAAAATAGGGCTGGGGGTGTAGCTCAGAGGTAGAACGCCCCCGGGCTTCATCCCCAGTACCACAAAAAATAAAAAAAAAATAAAAAATCAAATGCATAACAAGAATGAGAAGGCAGCCAAGTGGTATAGGGTAAGACAACGTTTAACTGGCATTGGAGCCCAGGCCCTATTATGCATTGCGTGGCCCTGTTCAAGACAACCACTCTCAGGTGCCTCAATTCTCCCTTCTTTGAAAGCATTAATTACATTTGTCAGAGCCCAACTCTTGACCAATATCAAGAATCCAGGCAATTTATCTAATCCCTAAATGTCACCTTTATAAATGTCATTTATAAAATAAGAGGCCTTTATTTATTTACTCATTTATTTGTGCAGTACTAGGGATTGAACCCAAGGGCATTCTACCTCCAAGCTACAATGCTACAACCTCGGCCCTTATCTTTATTTGGAAACAAGGTCTCGCTAAGTTGCTGAGGCTGTCTATGAACCTGCGATCCTATGAACCAGACTGTCTCAGGCTCCCAAGGACTGGGATTACAGGCGTGCGCCGCCTCGATGGGCTACGAGAGGCTCTTATTAAAGTGCCTCCAGGTCCATTCTCATCTTAGTTCTGTGATACTATAAAAAAGAGGGGAGAAAAAAAGGGGTGAAATGTAAACGTTTTGTAAGAAATGTCCCATGTAAGGGCAGCTGAACACCTGGATAATTTGTCCACTTTTTTAGTTACTTGTGGGAATGACTTGGCAGCAACGTGATTTTTTTCAAAGGCGGAAACCCAGAAATTCATTTTTCAACTGTGGACGTGCACACTTATGCCTACCTGGGAATTTCCAGCTCATGCTCCAGCCCAATTCTGTATTCCTGTTTATCATACATGTTTAAATATTAGGTAGATGATTTTATTTTACCAAATTTGAATGATTTTTGGTACTTGGAATTGAACTCAGGGCATTCTATTTCCAAATTACACCTCCCACCCTTTTTATTTTTTATTTGGAAACAGGGTCTCAATAAGTTGCTGAGGCTAGCCTCAAACTTACAGTCCTCTTGTCTCAGCCTTCCAAGTACTAGGATTATAGATATGTCCCCATAATTTTATAAGTAAAAACAAAAGCTAAAAAAGACCCAGCTGGAATACTGCCGGTGATCTATACTCTGAAGTCCAGGATGTGGATACCTTGGACCAGTTGGTCTCCACCTCTCCTCCGATACATCACAAGGGAAGAACTTGAGCCCTTTAACTGATCCGTGTTAAGAGAACCATTCTCTCCGACACTCAAACTGTGACCTAAAGAAGCAACGTCTGTCCAGCAGGGAAAGACAGATACAGACATACAGTCACCCACAGACACCAAAAACACAGCTCTGGGCCTTGGATATGATTCAAATATTACATCACCTCTCCGGGGATTATCTCAGAACACAGCCTCAGATCCGAGTCAGTAATCTACTGGGTGTAATGTGCAACTGCATTCGAGTATTCCAGAAGCAGCGGAGCCTTTGTTTCTGCACTGTTCTGTAACAGATGATTTAGGTCTTATCCTTGCAAATTTCTCCAGGAAAAACAAATGTCAGTATGGGTGAACCACTAAGAATTGAAACAGAAAACACATTCCCAGGATTGCCCCAGCACCTTAATTTCACGCTGGAACTTCCCACATCAACACCGTTCACACAGCAACAATTTTCCCCAGCCTCCTGGACCAGTGGAGCCAAACCGAGGGCTGCTCCCAGGTCAAGACATCCAGAATTGATGCCTACGCAGGAATTTCCAACTCTTGTTCCAACCCAGTGCCGTATTCCTGTTTACTGTACATGCTTAAATATAAGGTAGAGGGTTTTATTTTACCAAAATTATCCCTCAGGGGGGAAAAGGATCATATTTAAGTCCTTGAGTATTACAGGGCACTCTCCCAATGACTTAAGTATTGTTTAGGGAAGACATATTGAACTGAAATGACCTCCTCAATCAAAGTATTGGACACTTATCAGCAAGGAAGAGGCCGAGCTAACACAGGTCTCACCGCTGCGCCTTCCCTCACCATTGCGAGTGCTGACACTGTCACACCTAAGTTCAAGATGGCACTGTGGTGAAGGCAGTGCACATCAGGATAGTTTTAAAGCCTTGTAAACGCTTTGAAAGTGGTGCGCTTTCCAGGGACTACAGCAAAATAAGGGATTTCAGTAGAATCGTATCTCAAGTCCTCTAGCGTAAAGTGAGTAAGAAATCAAATCGAAGTGGCTTTAGGAATGACAAACGTGTAGCCAGCACAGTGGGACACACCAGTTTTCCCAGTACTTGGGAGGCCGGGAC